>NC_092875.1:191368333-191678857 GCF_028372415.1 Notamacropus eugenii
TGACGTTTTTGGTGTCTTTACCCACTTTAGTTCAGGGCCCCTTTGTCGCCTCAGCCTCCTGAGCAGTCTTTCTGTTTCAATTTCTCACACTCCAGTGTGAGAATCTCATACTCTAGAAACACATAGCCTGGGATTTTCCCTAAGCACAGACCGTGTCTCTGCCCTACATAATGAACTCCAGTGACTTCCTTCTGCCTCTAGGATTAAGTATAAACTCTTATGTTGAGCCCTCTAAAACTTGCCTTCAATCTATTTTTTCAGCCTCATTGGAAATTATAACCCTTCTTGCCCTAGGCAATCCAGTCAACCCAGACTTTTTCCTTGTTTTTCACACTTGTCACTCTCTCACGTATCTCTGTGTCTTTAAACAGGCTATTCCCTCTTACTCTGAATGCTCTTGGTCCTAACCCCAATTTGAGAGTCCCTCTTTTCCTTTAAGATGCAATTCAAATATCATCTTCTGCTTGTGTGCGTTTCCTGACTACTTGGGCCCTCCCTCTCAAAGAATCTTGTACGCAACTACTTTGCACATAATAGTTTTATATTGATTTTCTGTATATTATGTACCTGCTGCCTGTTCCATTAGAATGTAAGTTCAAGTACAGATTATTTCGTTATTTGTACCCATATCCCTTGTGCCTAGAACAGTGCTTAATGTATACTTGTTGGTTGATTGATTGATTGTCCAAGAGTAACTCTTGTTTGCAATTTGTAATTTGAAATTATGCAATTCTGTGTTCTTTAAAATGAATTTCCTTAGCATTACCTTTTTATTTTTAAAATGTTTTGTTTTGTTCCAATTGCATGTAAAAGGAATTTTTAACGTTTTTATTTATTTTTTAAAAATTTATTTATTTTTAGTTTTTAACATTCACTTCCATAAGATTTGAGTTCCAAATTTTCTCCCAGTCTCTCACCTCTGCCCACCCCAAGACAGTGAACACTCTGACTACCCCTTCCCCCAATGTGCCTTCCCTTCTATCATACCCCTCCCTTCTCTTATCCCCTTCCTCTCCATTTTCTTGTAGTACAAGATAGGTTTCTATACCCCATTACCTGTATTTCTTATTTCCCAGTTCTATGCAAAAACAATTCTCAACATTCATTCCTAATATTTTGAATTCTAACTCCTCTCCCTTCCTCCCTCCCCAACCCTCTCCACTGAGAAGGCAGGCAATTCAGTATAGGCTGTATAAGTGTAGTTTTGCAAAAGACTTCCATAATAGTCATGTTGTGTAAAGCTAACTATATTTCCCTCCATCCTGTCCTGCCCCATTTATTCTATTCTCTCTTTTAAACTTATCCCTCCCCTAAAGTGATTACTTCTGATTATTCCCTTCTCCCATTTGCCTTGAGTGAACATGTCATTCCCTCAAGCCAAATGTGAAAAGAGTAGGCTTTTCTTTTTACCTCTTACATCCTCCCTTTTCTCCTCCACTGAAGAAGCTTTTTCTTGCCTCCTTGATGCATGATAATTTACCACATTCCATTTCTCCCTTTCTCCTCCCAATATATTCCTCTCTCACCCCTCAATTTTATTTTTTTAGGTATCATCCCTTCTTATTCAACTCACTCTGTGTTCTCTTCTGTGTGTGTATGTGTGTGTGTGTGTGTGTGTGTGTGTGTGTGTGTGTGTGTGTGTGTGTAATCCCTCTGACTACCCAAGTACTGAAAAAAGTCTCAAGAGTTACAAATATTCTCTTTCCATGTAGGAATGTAAACAGTTCAACTCTAGAAAGTCCTCTATATTTTCTCTTTCCTGTTTACCTTTTCATACTTCTCTTGATTCTTGTGTTTGAAAGTCAAATTTTCTATTCAGTTCTGGTCTTTTCATCATGAATGCTTGAAAGTCCTCTATATCATTGAATGACCATTTTTCCCCTGAGGTATTATACTCAGTTTTGCTGGGTAGGTGATTCTTTGTTTTAATCCCAGTTCCTTTGACTTCTGGAATATCATATTCCAAGCCCTTCAATCCCTTAATGTAAAAGCTGCCAGATCCTGTGTTATCCTCATTGTATTTCCACAATACTCAAACTGTTTCTTTCTTGCTTGCAATATTTTCTTCTTGACCTGGGAACTGTGGAATTTGGCTACAATGTTCCTAGGAGTTTCTCTTTTTGGATCTCTTTCAGGAGGTGATTTGTGGATTCTTTCAATATTTATTTTGCTCTCTGGTTCTAGAATATTAGAGTTTTCCTTCATAATTTCATGAAAGATGATGTCTAGGCTCTTTTTTTGATCATGGCTTTCAGGTAGTCTTATCATTTTTAAATTGTCTCTCAAGGATCTATTTTCCAGGTCAGTTGTTTTTCCAATGAGATATTTCACATTATCTTCTATCTTTTCATTCTTTTGGGTTTTTTTGTAATTTCTTGGTTTCTTATAAAGTCATTAGCTTCCATCTGTTTCATTCTAAGTTTTAAAGAACTATTTTCTTCAGTGAGCTTTTGGACCTCCTTTTCCATTTGGCTAATTCTGCTTTATAAAGCATTCTTCTCCTCATTGGCTTTTTGGACCTCTTTTGCCAATTGAGTTAGCCTATTTTTAAAGGTGTTATTTTCTTCAACATTCTTTGGGTCTCCTTTAGCAAGCTGTTGACTTCCTTTTCATGATTTTCTTGCATCTCTCTCATTTCTCTTCCCAATTTTTCCTCCACCTCTCTTACTTAATTTTCAGAATCCTTTTTGAGCTCTTCCATGGCTTGAGACCATTGCATACTTATTTTGGAGGTTTTGGATGCAGAAGCCTTGACTTCCTCTGATGTTATGCTTTGTTCTTCCTCATCCAAAAGGATGGAAGAAAATACCTGTTCACCAAAAAAGTAACCTTCTATAGTCTCATTTTTTCTCCCTTTTTGGGCATTTTCCCAGCCAGTTACTTGACTTTCAAGACCTTTGTTGAGAGGAGGGTATATTATGGTGACCTGTAAGTTCTCAGTTCCTCCAAGTTGGCACAATCAAAGGACAGGTGTTTACTCCTCTCCTGACCTGAGCACTGGTCTGGGAGCAACCAAAAACTTTTCTGTCCAGAATCTGCAATTCTCAGTTTCTAATTCTTTACCAACACAAAATGCTTCCATAAATATTTTTGTACAAATAGGTCCTTTCCCTTTTTAAAAAAATCTTTTTTGGGATGCAGGCCTAGTAGTGGTATTACTGGGTTATAGGGTATGCCCAATTCCATAGCTCTTTACGCATAATTCCAAGTTGCTCTCCAGAATGGCTGGATCAGTATTAACTTCCAACTTGTAATTATTATTTTTATGTTACTCTCCACTTTGACTTTGCTTTATATTTTGTTTCCATTTTCCCCCTCCTCCTCAAAAAATTGAAGTTCAAATGATTTGCCTAGTAGTGACACTTTTTTTTAGGGGAATATTTCTCACTGAATGTTACAGTTGGAAAGCAATGTAAAAATTGTCTTTCCTCATTTTACTGATGAGAAAACTGTGTCTGAGAGAGGTTAGTTAAAGGAACCTCTCTTGACCATACAAGTGGTAAACAGAAGAGCTCAAATTTGAACCCATGTCTTTTGTATCTCCTACTTTAATGCTTTTATATCACGTTACCATATTGCCTCTGTGCTTTAGATGGGTGAGTGTGGAGTATGGGAGTGGATGGCAAAATTGATAGATCATAGAGTCATAGATTTAGAATAAGAAGGGATCTATAAGTTAGCAAGGTCAATTCTCCCATTTTACAAAGGAGTAGACTGAGATCTACAAATGTAACTTGCCCAAGGTCAAACAGTGTCAGACCTCAGACTTTAATCTGGTTTTCCCAACTCAGACTAGAGATGTCAAACTCAAGTAGAAAATAGATGCCTATGGCAACATCTTGACTTAGAAAATAACAAATTAACATTATCTCTGCTGTACTGTATTTTCACTTATTTTGTTAAACTTTTCCAAATAGATTTTAATCTGGTTTTGGACACACTTGAGAGCTTTACAGTGGCAATGAATCTGACACTGTCCTAGACCATTACTCTTTCTGCCATAGGTCCAGAAGACCTGGACTAGGAATTCTAGTTGTCATAATTAAAATGATATTTGAAAGTGGGCTTTATTTATTTTGTTGTTGTTGTTGTATTGGGGTCTGAAAGACTTGTTGGATGTAATACGGAAGGGATTCATGGGTCAGGTAAAGGTTGATGTAGGTCATCTCTGATAGATTCAGCTCCCAGCTCAGAGTATTTTGTTCTAATTCTTTTGGTGGTCTAGACAGTCCCCATAACTCAGTTCAAGCCCTTCTTCCTACATGAAGCCTTCCTCAAATGGCAGCTAAGTGGTACAGTGAATACAGCACTGGACCTGGAGTTAGGAAGATTTGAATTCATACTCAGCCACAGACATGACACTTGCTAGCTGTGTTTCTGTGGGTAAGTCACCTAACCTCTGCCTCAATTTCCTCAGCTGCAAAACGAGAATAATAACAGCACCTACCTCATAGGTTTGTTGTGTAGGTCAAATGTGATCTTATTTGTAAAGTGCTTAGCACAATGTATACACTTAATAAATCTATCCTTCTTTCCTTCCTTCCTTCCTTCCTTCCTTCCTTCCTTCCTTCCTTCCTTCCTTCCTTCCTTCCTTCCTTCCTTCCTCCCTTCCTTCCTTCTTTCCTTCCTTTTTCCTCTTCTCTCTCCCTTCCTTCACAGTTTTCCTTTCATGCATATACTTTGTCTCTCTAGCTAGGAAGTGAACTCCCTGAGAGCAAGGATCATGTCATGCCTTCCTTTACGTTCCCAGTGCCCAACAGTGCTGCTCTCTGTGGTTTTGGGGCTCCACATTTGCTGTTGCTGTCACTGCCAGTCATCTCAATCCACTGGACACTTTCCAGCCCTTCACTTTACCTTGTACTAAGCAGACATGCATTACTGCCATTGTTCTTAACTAATTTTTTATTCCTTCATGTAGAAACACTATGAAAAATTGGAATGCTTTCAAATTAAAATGGCTCAGTTTCTTGATCACAGTCTACAGTAGTTGGCTGCAGTGGTATTTAGAATGCTGAGTAGGGTTTTTTGTTTTTTACAATGATCAAAGCTAGTTTTGTTGAATATTCACATGGAAGCTATGTATACATAGAGCAATGCAAAGGAGGAAATTTGGAAACTAATGAAACCTTTTCTGGTCTCCTCAACTGCTAGCGTTCCTCCCTCCTAACTGCCTTATATTGAGCTACCTTGGATTTGTTTACATTTATTCTCTTATTTTATATTTACTTATACATGTTCTTGATAGAGTATAAAGTCCTTGAGAATAGGGATTGTTTCATCCCTTATAGTTGTATCAGCAACACCTTGACTAGTACCTGGTCCATAGGAGATGCTTCACAATTATTTATTTATTGATTGAATTATCAATAGATTTGATCCATGCTGAGAATAATTCTACTTTGGAACCTTAATAATCTGCTTTGCTTCTCTAAAGCATGCAATAGTTAACCATGCAATTGCCAGATCTCTATTTCATTACTTGTGGTGGAGATGTGGAGTGAATTATAAAGTGTTCTGACCAATGTCAAGGGTGGGGAATAGTAGGAAAATGGCCACCTCAAAATGATTCACCCAGGGAAGCAATTTCATCCACATTCACTAGAAGACATTGCCAAAGGACTGGGAGCACTATCTATTGCTCCACTTAGCTGCTATTTAAGGAAGGCTTGTGAGGTAGTGTGAGCTCTGACAAGTCCTACCAAGTTGGAAAAACTTCAAGTATTGACCTAGGAAGAGATTATATGCTGAATATCTAAGGACCAACTCAAACAAATACACAGAGGTTCTTTGGATCATAGATTTAGATTGGGAAGGGTACCTAGAGGTCATTGAGTCCACTCATTTCATTTTACAGGTGAAGAAAATTAGACACAGAAAGTCTGAGTAATTTACCCCAAATCACACAAGTAGTAAGTATCTGAAATGTGAATTAAACCCATATTTTCCTTATTCCAAGTCCAGTACCCAATCGCTTTGCCATACTGCCTCTGATGATTATCACGTTGGCCACAGAATTATGAACTTTTGAATATAGCAACTCTTGATGGCCATCTATCAAGTCTTAGAGGGTTTGAAGTCCACATAGTTAGAGGGAGTACACCCGTCAATAAAATCACAGGCCCTTGAAGAAGTAAATATCTGAGGAATGAGGAGTTGCCCATGATCAATGTTTGAAGGGAGAGTACAAAGCAGGATCATTTTAGTTGGCATATAAAGTTTGTGATATGACTTAGAAACAGACAAAGTCCCTTTAGGCAATTATGTTCCAAGGTAGTGATCATTTCAGGCCTGACTGGAGAAAAGATCGGAGAGCCTCTCCTCTGTCTTGTTCTCCATTCAGTCCCAATTTAGGCATTGCTTGGAGCAAAACACGTAGTGGAGGATATGAGTACTTGGCCTCCCTGGTTCTCAAGATGAAGCCATTAGCTTCTTCATGAGGGAAACAAGTTTGAAGTCCCATGTTCTTGCAAAATACTTAGAGCCCTTCTCATTTTATGGTTTTTATCTCGTAAGAGAGTGCTTTTTTCCCCCTGTAAGCAAATATTTCTGAAAAAAAGTCAAGTGAGAAAAGATCAATAGGTATATCCCTATTGGTGTAATTTCCCACCTCTGCAAAATCTTTTTGAGAAAAATTCATACATGCATCAAGAGCATCCTTGTCAAAGGCATGAGAAGGGAAAAGGCCAGGCTTTCACAAATGGTTTTTTTTTAGTGGACACCATCTTAACCATCACACAGTTGACTGAAAGATGCAGAGAATAAAAGATCTCACTGTGCTTATTGCTGATGGATTGCATACTAGGTTTTATAGAGCAAAAGGATTCCTTAAAGGTTTTTTGCAAGAAGGCACCCCTCATGCTGATCTCAACATCATTTGTGATTGGAAAATGCCATGCACAACCAGAGAAAGAACTATGGAGTCTGAATGCAGATCGAAGCACACTAATTTTTTCTCTCTCTCTTTTTTTGTTTCTTCTTTCTTGTGGTTTTCCCTTTGGTTCTAATTCTTCTTTGCAACATGACTAATGTGGAAATATGTTTAATATGAATGTATAAGAAGAGCCTATATCAGATTGCATGTCGTCTTGGGGTGGGGGAGAAAATTTAGAACTCAAAATTCTAAAGAAGTGAATGTTGAAAACTGAAAATAAGTAAATTAAAAAAAACTTTAAAACATCATTCAAGATTCTTTGAACGATTTAAGAACAGAGAGAACTTTGTTCAATGGCCCTCTGATTATACCAAGCAAAGCGTAAAAGAGAGACATATACTTTCCCAAAATGTTGCCTTGTTCTAAAGATATTTAATGTCAAGTACTTAACACAGTGCCTGGCATATAGCAGTCACTTAATAAAAGCTTGTTCCCACCTAGTCTAACCCTCCGATTTTACAGAAAAGGAAACTGAGGCTCTGGGACTTGCCCAAAGTCTCACAGATGATTAACTTCAGACTTGATGTAAACCCAGGGCCTCTGACTTCTGAGTTAGTGTTCTTTTCACTATACCATATTGACATGGGATTCATTATGGAGCAGGGTCTAGTACCTGGTATTTCTTATGGTTTTTCATCTAGGTGTCTAGGCAGTGTCCATCACGCCTCTAGGAGCATAGAGGGTAAAGGAATGGGCACTATTGTGTAAGGATTACTGTCAATGAAATCATCGATCTAGTCCCTATCCCTACCTAATTAAGAACAACTTCCCAGAAATGGTGAGTTCTAAGGAGTTTTGGTGGCTTCTCTTAAAAGATGAAGAGAAAGAAAGAAGCTTGATTTAAAGGGAAACATTCAGTGAATTGTCTATTTGCTTGGAAACATGGAATAAAAATATCTGTTATGCTTAACCACACATTTAACTTTCTTATTAGGTAGATGTAGACTTGCTCAATAAACTAGGCAAAAAAAAAATCTTATTTCATACTTTAGAGTTTTGGCACATAAGAAAAAAGGGACAGTTAGGGGGTACAGTGGATAGAGTACCAGGCTAGGAAGTCAGGAAGACTCATTTTCCAGAGTCCAACTCTGTCCTCAGATACTTATTAGCTGTGTGACCCTGGGCAAGTCACTTAACCCTGTTTGCCTCAGTTTCCTCATCTGTAAAATGACTTGGAGAAGGAAATGGCAAACCACTCCAGTATCTTTGCCAAGAAAACCCCAAATGGGGTCATGAATAGTCAGATATGACTGAAAAACCACTCAACAATAACATAAGAAAAAAATTCCAAATGGAAAAACAGCTATGTGTACATGGGGAGTAGACAGGTGGGGCTGTATATGTGGCTTCGTTCCCTTCTGTGGCATACATGGAAGCTTTGACAAATTGTTCTTTTCTGAGTTACCATCACCTTAGAGCTATACGCAGTTGCCTATTTTATGCTAGGTATTTTGTGTCCTTGGAACGGCTGTTATGGTATTCTCCAAATCTTGAGAGACACATGACTGTCTTCAGTCTGGCTTCCATCCAAATTTCCTAGAGTTAGAACTGCACCCCATAGGAGCTGACTCACCACCACGGAGGACTGTTGTTAATTTTTCTGGCACCAATTCAAGCACTGTGCCTTTTTTTCTCCCTCTAAACATAGTCATAATAGAGAACAAACTTTCTCCAAACCAATTCCATTCCACCAAGGACTTCCCAATACTGAAGACTGCTTTTATAGTTAAAGGAAACAGCTCACACCCTCAGAATTTCCATCCCTTGTTTTCTACTCCTAAAATGACATTCTACATTCTCTTTTGAGAATTAAAAGAATTAACAAAAACTACTTTGATAAAAATGTTCAGATGCAAGGATTTCAATTTTTTCTTAAAAAAAAAAAAACAACCAAAAAACCCAAGACCTTCTCTAGTGTCTGGTACAGAAGTTTATAACTCGAGAAGCAGATTTAGAATTTTACAGCTCCTTTACTCTGAGCCCTATTTCTCACTCTTGTGACACGTAGTCAGGCCTTATTCCCATTTCTCCTTCTCTTACAAAAGAAATGGCAAAATGTGGAATCTAATAACCTGCTTTGGTATGGTAGGGTGGGGAGACATCTGGTTACCCACTCTTATAGGGCCACATTGTCCCCAAATGTCTTGGAAGAGTTTCAAACCAAAGACTGAACAGTAGATTTCCAAGTATATATGAAACCCACTGTTGCCAAAATAGAACTGAGGAAATAAATGATGGTGACTGTGTCTCCATGATGCCAAAACAAGAGGACAATTCAGTGTGATAAATAATTCAAGCTGGTTAATTATTTGTTGCCCTCTAAACAACAGGAGACCTGGAACAACTGGTTGGTTGCATTTTTCAGTTTTAACCTGGTTTCTTGGACCCCTAGTAGACTCAGTCCATGACTATCTTTGGCCCTTTCAAATAGTCCACAGTCAAGTAAGTATAAGGATGCTACAACCCTGACTAGGAAGCAGACAGCAGTTTGCACCCAACTCTAATCAACTTGCAAAGTTTCTTTGCAAAAAAATAGTTTAATTAAAGCATGCATATGACAAAGTGCAGAACCTCACACAATGTTAACTTGTCAAAAGAGTGCAATTTAGCCCTGGAAATAAATATGTCCCAAAATAACAGCACTGGGGAAACTTTGAGCTCTGAGTTAGCCCTTTCACAGGCACTAAGAAGGCTTTCACATGCTGAAGGCGGAACACGAAGTAACAGCAGACACAAGAAACCTTCAGCCTCCAACACTCTGCCTAGGGACCCACTGCACTATTATTAGCAAAGGATACAGAATAGATTTGGTAAACATTGGGGGAGCCTTGCCAAGCCGTGTGGCAAGGACATATGGTCTTTTAGAAGTGCCACGATCACTATAAACAAGCACGATGTTCTGATGGAGCAGCCGGCCTTGTCAAGCGCTTTGTTCAATTGCTCAGGACAGAGGGGCTAATATTAGCCTGGCATAAATTACTTGGGAAGAGATAGCCCCCCTTCCGTTTCTGCTTTCCTCTCTCTGAGCGCCTCTCATGGCAAAGCTGCAGTCTTCACTTTGGCCACGAGAGGGAGGGCAACTACATGGAACTGCTCAGCTTCCAAGGGTTTCCCCTGTAACGTCTCAAATCATCCATCTTCACCAAAAATGGAAATAAAACAGAAATGAATTGGCCTTCCTTGGCTTTTTACAAAGTCTTTTCCTATTTATTCTATTTATTCTTACATACGTGCCTATTGTATTCTCCATTAGAATGTATGCCTCCTTGTAATTAAGGATTGTTTCGATCATTATACTTGGATCCTCAGCATCTAGCCAGGGTTGGGAAGTCTGCGGCCTCGAGGCCACATGTAGCCCTCTAGATCCTCAAGTTCTGCCCTTTGACTGAACCCAAACTTCACAGAACAAATCCTCTTAGTAAAAGGATTTATTCTGTAAAATTTGGATTCACATAGGGCCTCGAGGTCACAGGTTCCTCACCCATGAAGAATGATGCCTGGCAAACAATAGGTGCTTAATAAATGCTTGTTGAATGATTGGGACCTTGGAGGCCAACTTCTCCAATTCCCTCATTTTACAGATGGGGAAACTGGGTCCCAGAGATGTTAAATGATTTGCCCAAGATCACACAGATAAGAAATAGCTGAACCCCACTCTGGACCCAGGGGTTCCCACTCTAAATTGTATTCTCTTTTTGGTTGCATCTTTAAGGCACTTCATACCTTCTGAGGCAAAAGCCAAGCCCTCCATGAAATGTAGTTAATGAGGAGTTGGTGGTTTGAAGATCCTCATGCCCCATGGTCTAGGCCCTGAAATGCTCACTCCTGGTATTTAGCTTTAGCACTTCAGGAAAACCTCTGCTAAAATGCAAACATGCCTGTTAAATCAGAATCTACTCTTTCTACTACAACTCCTACACACACTTGAGTAGACATTCACACATATACACATGTTTGTATAAGTCCCCTCTCCCCCACCCCAACCCACTAATTATATTTTAATGAGCCCCATTAATATAAGACCCATGAAAACACCACCTTATTCTAAATTGTCTTTCTCTTTTTTCTTCCAAACCAAGTACAAATTTAAAGCTTTAAAACTCAGTTCTAGCTTACCTTCTCATGTCTCACCAAAATGAGCTTAAAGACTACTGCTAATTAACGAACTTACTAGCTAACTAATTACTAACTAGCTAACTTCCAAATGGGAAAGGTAGGTGGAGCAGAGGATAAATGCCCTTCAGCTTATGTATATGTCTTTCTTAAATGCTCATCCCCAGAACTGTCATATGGAGTTTACCTAGTCCTGTGAATCCTAGCTTTCAAAGCTGTTTCCTTTTATCAGAGGGATCTTGCTCAGCAGTCAGTAAAAGGTGTTCTAACCTTACCCCTGCTATTCCAAGGGAGGGAAGTAGTGGGGAGGGTTGGGGGTTGTCATAACCTGGGCTACATGAACTTGCTTTAAAAAAATTTGATGTCCATATTTCAACACCTACCAAATTTCAAATTCCTACCAAACAGGATGGATAATCCTATATAATGCCAACGTAGACAACTGGGTGGTGCAATGGATAGAATAGTGGGCCTGGGGTCAAGAAGTCCTAAGTTCAAATATGGCTTGAGGCACTTACTAGATGTGTTACCTTGGGCAAGTCACTTAACCTTCTCTTAGTTTTTTCATCTGTAAAATGGGAATCATATCAGATTTGTTGTGAGGATCAAATGAGAGCATACTTATAAAGTGCTTAGCCCAGTGCCCAGCACATAGTAAGTGCTATATAAATGTTTGTTGTTCAGTTATTTCAGTTGTGTCCAACTCTTCATGACCCCATTTGGAGGGATTGGCAATTTAAAAATTAGCTATCATATTTATTTTTCGACAGTCATAGAAATTAGTACAAAATTGGAAGGCATATGCTCCTTTAGGCAAGGGACTCACCTAAACTTTGAAGAGTTCCAGTACATTGAATGTAACAAGCAAAACAGCTCACCTAAGCATGGCATTTTAAGGTTACAAGTAGCCTTCGTCAGAACGACTCTTTGATACAAATAGGTAGTGTATGTATGATTTAACAGATGCAGAAGCCACCTTGCATGATGATTTTATATTGAGGTGTCACTTCAGATCCAACTGTAGTTTTCAGGAGAAATGCTAAATCACAAAATATTCATAGAAGCTCATGTGAGGCAACAATTGTTAAACTGACAAGGTCAGGAGTCCGAGGAATATTTCTGTTTTCACATATTCTTATTTCTCATGTAGGCAGGTGATCTTTTGCTCTTGCATGTCATTTAAGGAGAATAATGTACCAGGTCTCAAAGAATACCAGGCTGAGATTTGGATGACACTTCCAATGTTACCTAGTTTAAATCCCATTAAATCAGCGAACTCCCCTCCAACATCTCCAATAAATGGTCAAGATTCCTCTTGAATACTTTTTGTGATGGAGGCTTCCATCACCCCATGAGGCAATCCATTGTATTTTTGGACAGCTGAAACTTTTAGGAAATTTTTTCCCCTTATTTTGAGCTGTAATTTGCCACCTCTACCTATTAGTTCTAGTTTTGCTCTCTGGGGTTAAGTGGACCACGTGTAATTTCTCCTTCACATGACAACTCTTCAAATGTTAACTATTATGTCTCCCCTGTCCTTGAGGCAATGGGGTGTGATGGAAGGGGAACACTTTTATTTGTAGTAAGAATATTTGGATTCAAATATGGTCTTGACCAGTTATTTTTCGTGTAACTCTGGGCAAAGCTCTGTCTGCCTTAGTTTCCTCATTTGTAAAATAAGGGGATTTGGACTAAATGACTTTTATGGTCCTTCCTACCTCTAAATTTATGATCCCAAGTCTCTTCTCCAGGCTAAACATGTTCATTTTCTTTAAATGATTCTTTTATGACCTGGTCTCAAGTCCCCTCTACATCCTTATCACCTTCCTCTGTCAACACTGTTCTGTATGGCTGGACTATTATTTCCAAAATTGCATATAATTCTTCATATGAGGCCTGAACAGAGCCGAGAACAGAAGGATTATCACTTCCCTTACTCTGGAAAGTTCTACTCATGTAGCCCAAGATCACATTGGCTCTTCTTTTGGTTGCCAAATTATACGATTGATTGGTTTATGTTGAGCTTGTACTCTATTTTAACTCCTAGATCTTTTTCATCAGAGCTATTTTCTGGGCATGTGTAAAGGTGAGTGTTACTAGATGTTACTGTGTAGGCTGGTTCTATAGTTATTATGGGTTGAAGGTTGAGGTTAATTGACAGACCTGAAACCCATCAGTGAGTTAGGGGGATGTCTAGCCTAAGCATGTGAAGACTTCTTCCAGCTGAAGGAGATGAGAACAATTTATTCCAATAAGTAAGAAGGTGGCTGAAGCAGGCACTGGGGCACCTGCTACTTGGTCAGACATGGAAGATGCCAAAGTCATCCACTACATCCCAAGCCATTATCAGTTGTCTTGACTTTTATCCTAGCCCTGGGCTCTGATGACTCTGGAAGAGAGAATGAGGCTGATGATTTTGTGCAATTCTGCCTCACTTCAACTCAATTCACATAGGAATCAAGTCATCACTCATGATGTCACTGGTCCTCTTGCTGTGAAGATCAAAAGAGATAACATAAAAAACATTTTCCAAATCTTAATGCATTTTATTGTCATCTTTGAATTTTTTTTTAAGGGGAGGCTTCTCTTAGTGAAGACTTGCCTACTTTAGGGCATGTACTATAGCTTGGTACAGCTGAGAATCTGGAGTCTCAGCACCTGAGTTCAATTCTTCTCTCTGCTACTTATTCTTTGGGTGACATTGGTAGAGCAATTTTTACCTCTCCTGTCCTCAATTTCCTTATCTGTCAAATGAGGGGGGGTCACACAGTTTGATGACCTCTGAGGTCCCTTCAAACTCTAAATCAATGATTCTATTTTAGGGTCCCAAGACTAGGTAAATCAACTCCCTCCCTTTCCATTGACTACAATTCCGCTTGCCCTGGTTCTTGTGGCAGAAAAATTTGCCTTCTCCTGACCAGCCTGGATGATGAATTTAGAACCACTTCACTCAGTCATTAATATGTCAGTAAACATTTATTAAGCAACTACTGTGTGCCAGGCACTGTGCTAACCACTGGAGATACAAAAAGAGACAAAAGCTCACAGTCTAATGGGATCCTAGAAGTACAGTCTATCCCTTGTCTCCTACTTGATAGGGTGATACTGAGCTTGTCCTCCATTCACATAACCTATAAAAATCCAAGGTTGTCTCTGGGTCATAGAGAGGCAGCAGAATATAACTCTGGTTCTGGAGTCATGAAGACCTGAGTTCAAATCTGGTCTTAGACACACTCACTAGCTGTATGACCCTGAGCAAACTCTATTTGCCTCATTGTTCCCATCTGTGAAATGGAGATGATAATAATAGTACCTACCAACCTGTCTTGTTGTCTGGCATGTAGTAGGTACTTAATTGATGTTGGTTGATTGATTGATTGTAGTAGATTGATTGATTAAAAGCAGAGACAGGGGTTTTATATAAATGAATGAAGAACTAAAAAGTAACCAGGATTGTTCATAACTTAGCTGAGGGAATAGCTATCAGAAGGACTGCTTTACCTTCAAATAATGGGTGTTCATGCGCTGTGGAATGCAAAGAGAAGTTCAGTGGCAGCTCTTTCCGCATCCTTCAGGACTCAAACACCCCATTCATATAGGTTTTCAAGCCAAGATCTGTAGCAGGGAGGTTGACTGTAAAGTGGAATTCTAGATCCACCACTGGAAAGGACCTCAGAGTTCATCGAGACTATCCCATTCATTTTGTTGTTCAGTTGTTTCAGTCGTGTCTGACTCTTCATGACCCCATTTGGGGTTTTCTTGGTAAAGATACTGGAATAGTTTGCCACTTCCTTCTCCAGCTCATTTTACAGATACTGAGGCAAACAGGGTGAAGTGACTTGCCCAGGGTCACACAGCTAGTATCTGAAGCCAAGTTTGAATTTAGGTCTTCCTGACTCCATGTCGAGCATTCTATCCACTGCACTATCTAGCTGCTGCCTCCCCTACCCCCATTTATTTTACAGATGAGGAAACTGAGGCCCAGGTTGGCTAAGTGATATGCTTAAGGCCACCCAGGTAGTAACTGTTAGAGGTAGGACTTGAAACCAGTCATGTGATACCAGAGCCAGGGTTCTTTCTACTGTACCACACTGCTTTTCCAAATGAAAAAGACCAGAGAATTTATTTATTAAGTAGAATTTATTTGTATTAAATAGAGTTCTAGAAGGAAACAAAGATACCTGAAAACAAATTAGGATTATGTCCAAGCTTCAGGGATGTGTGATTTCATCAGAGTGGGTTTTCCCTCCATTGACCCAGATAAAAAATCCTTGCCTGTGCACTGTTTCATGAATTGCTATGGCCAAAAAAGCAATGTGTCTTGTCACGGCCAACCAGCTGGTGATGAAACTCTTTGCACTTACTGAGACTGGTCCTTGGGCACCCCATTCTTTGTTTGTAGGTCCCACACTTGAAGCCTTGCCAGCTTGCCTGCAGCTGCTTGTGCCTTCATGAATCAGGGTCCCTTTCATGGCATGATGAGACCATTGGATTTGCATTTTAGTGTAAGACATTAGGGTTTTAATCTGAAAGTACTGAGCTGTTGCTAGTTTAAAGAGTCATTAATATATAATAATAAATTTGAGGATATTAAAAATATATTAGTGATATCTTGCCTTTGAGTTCTTCACAAGAAGAGCTTTAAATAGGTCTCCAAGGTTAGAATTGGTTCCTCCATGTCTCTAATTTGACACTGACCCCTTAATGAAAGAATTAAAAACCCACTGACAGTAATCCTAATACTAATAAGAGAGTTGTTGCCTGGATTGGATGAGACTACACATTCTATTAATTTTAGAATTGGTTTTAATAAGCATTTTTATATATCTAAAGGGATTATTAACATTATAAAGTTAAAAAGATAGAACCACAAAAACATTTTTGTAAGATTCTTGAAGGCTTAAGTTAGTCATCATGATCATTGTAATCCATTGAACTAATATAAAAGAAGGAACAAACCAGGAAGAAAGATAGAGTAAGTAAAAGAATGAGAGAGAGAGAGAGAGAGAGAGAGAGAGAGAGAGAGAGAGAGAGAGAGAGAGAGAGAGAGAGAGAGAGAGATTGGGAGAGAGAGGGAGAGAGACAGAGAGAGAGAGACAGACAGAGAGAGGGACAGAGAGAGAGACACAGACACAGAGAGAGACAGAGAAACAGAGAGACAGACAACAACAGAGAGACAGAGACAGACACAGAGACAAACAGAGACAGACAGACACACAGACACACAGACACACACAGAGACAGAGAGAATTGGTGCAAGGCAAAAAGATTTCATGTAATTGTGTTTGTATGTACTTTAAATATGAATGCCTATGCCTTATGCCAGGGGCAGCTAGGTGGTGCGGTGTATAGATTACTAGGGCTTGTAATAAGAAAGACTCCTCTTCAGGATTTCAAATCTGGCCTCAAACACTTACTAGATGTGTGATCCTGGGCAAGTCACTTACCTTTGTTTACCTCAGTTTCCTCATCTATAAAATGAGCTGAAGAAGGAAATGGCAAACTACTCCAGTATCTTTGTGAAGAAAACCCTAAATGGGGTCATAAAGAATTGAACATGACTGAAAATGACTCAACAACAATACTTTCAATTATTTCTGGGATTGTTCTGAGCAGAGCATTTTATGAACTGTATGGCAATATAAACTGGATAATAATAATTTATATAGGGCTTCCTATGTACTGTAATAAGTGCTTTACAGCTTTACACTTATTTCATTTGATCCTCACAACAACCTTGGGAAGCAGGTGCTATTATTATCCTCATTTAATTACTATCCACATTTTTAGGCTAACAGAGGTCAATTGATTTGTGCAGGGTCACACAAAGCTAGTTAGTGTCTAGATCTCACACTCGAACTCAGGTCTTATTGACTCTAGGCTGGGGTTCTATCCACTGCCCCACTTAGCTGTCTAGAGGAGGTGACTGGATATTCTAGCTACATAAAAGATAAGGGAGAGAACAAGTGTTTACTAAGTGCCTAGTATGTGTGAGCCACTGTGCTAAGCGTTTTACAAATATTATCTCATTTGATAGAGTGCTGGTCTTGGAAGAAGAGTAACAGAAGCCTGGAGAGAGCCTACGATACTTCTTAGTTATTTGATCATGGGCAAATTATTTAATATCTCAGGGTCTTGTTCTCTCATCTTTAAAGCGGGAAATTATCACAGGGCTGTTGTGGGCTTTCAGTGAAAAAATTTGAGTAAAGTACTTTGCAAACATTAAAGCACCATTCACATATCAGTTATTATCATCTTGAGAAAGCCTCAGTGTCTCCGTGCCTCAGGTTTCTCATTTAACAAATAAAGGGTCAGACCAAACCAACATTTCCCAACTAGTTTGTCCATAGAACACTTTATGACTTGAGATGTGCTGGTGTTGCTTGTTTTGGAAGGGCCTTGGAATGGACATTGGATTATACCTAGGATAAAGAGGGCCAGTACACATTGCTTATCTAAAGAAAAATTGCCTATTTTTGTACAAAAAATCATCAATTTATTATTTTACATTTGAATATACATGTAATTTTTAAATAGATAATTTAGAGATTGAGATTAGATCTGTGATTGTACTGATATAGAGATTTCTTGGAAAAGGAAATTTCTGTTACCAGTGCAGGTTAGCACCCTCTTTGAAACTTATAACCTTAGAGAATTGCTCAGAGCATTGAAAAGGTAAGTGACTTGCTCAGGGCCACACATCCCATGTGTGTCAGAGATGGGTTTTGAACCTAAATCTTCTTGGACCTGATGCTGATTCTCCATCCACTATCCCATGCTGTTTCTTGTTTGACATTTTCAAGGGAAAAATGCCCAGGATTGGCATTTTTGTATAGAACTACCATTCAAATTATATTGGACACCAGGATGCCAAGGAACATAGCTTTGGGAAACACTGGACTGACTAGATGACCTCTCAGGCCCCTTTAAACTCTAATACTCTCGGATTTTGTGCTTCTGTGGTTAGATCAACAAATAAACAGATCCCCAGGATGGTGCTAAAGTTACCCCTGCAAATCCAGCAGCAGCAGTAGCAGTAGCAGCTGTAGGAGAGCAAACAGCCTAGGCAGCCCTTTCTACCAAAGCCGAATGAGCTCAGGTGTGGATCCCAAAATGTGAGTTAAATGACTTTAGTTTTGTAGTGGCAGAGGGGAGGTCTAGTTGGACCTAGCCCCAAATGAATATTTCCAACGGATGGAGTTCTGGAGAGGAAGAGTGCCGAGGAGGAATGGATGCCAGGAAGATGTTGCTGGCGATGGAGCAGCTGGCATCCACCGCTGACTCAGATTGGCTGGCCCAGGAGGATCCTAATTACCATACAACTGCCGCCTGGGTAATCACCGGGACAGGAGCGGTGTGGGCCGGAAGGCATGGGATGGAGCTGGATGCTGTTTTAGAGGCTGTTAGAATCACTGCACTTTGCCCCAGCCCATCAAATGTAAGAGGACATGCCAGCTGCCAGCAAGGAAGAAACTGGTGAAATAATTCAGTCTTCCTTGTTCCTGGCCACAAGGATGGTCTAAAGGAGGGAAGCCTCCAGGAAGCAATGCTTAGTCCTGCCTCCCTATCAAGGGGAATGGGGCATATAGTTAGAGGGTCATAGAGTCAGATTTAGAGTTGGAAGGGTTCTCAGGGGCCATCTAATTCAATTCCCTGCTTTTAATAGATAAGGAAACTGAGACATAGAAAAGGCTTTTTCCCTGCCATCATTATCACGTAGAACTTATCAGGTTTCATCACAAGGATAATTGTAGGATGCAGTGAGAGGAATAGGTACTCATATATTTCCTGAAATTTGTAGTGAGGTAAATAATAGTTAAATTGAGAAATATGTCTTTGACAAGGAAAAAAAAAGTTTAGACCTCAGAGGGAGGATCCACACATCTAAGAAAAGCAAAATCATGAAAGGAATCCTTTGGGGAGTTGGCCAAGGAGGTCACAACCCAAGATTACTTAGAGACTAATAAAGCCAGACACCTTGCTCCCCCAGCCACACATGCCTTGTGGGAGGCAGTCAGTAACTTTCTTTGGCAAACGCCCAGGTTTTGGAGGGGAGAACAATCCTCGGGAGGATGACAAAACTCCAACCCTGGGGGCAGAGCCCTGGCACCCAACTTTACAAAGGAGGGTAACAATTGCCTAGGGTTTCCAGTTTGTTTGCAAAACAACCCAGGAATGAATCATGTGTGGCTAGAATAAGGGATGGAATGGCATGGGGGGAGGGGATGAATGGGGGAGGGAAGGAATGCCCTGCTTCTCTTCGCCAACAGAAGGACTGGAGAAAATAAGGAGATTGGTAACTCCTGTGAGCCCCTGATGAGGCACCGGCTGGAGTGGGAGCTGCTCTGTACTCTGGAAGTCCTTTGGAGGGGCTTTTGGCATCCGCACCAAGGAAAAGTTTAGCAGGAGAAAACAAGTGATGTATTTGTTGGCTGGTGCTGTTTCCCCTTGGGGTTCTAACAGTGGGAGACAGGTGGCTTGTTACAACACAAATCCGGCTCTTGGAAAGTCATCTTGCCGTGGTGATGTTCAGGGCAGGCTCAGGGGGACCTCAACCTTGTGGAGTCCCAGATTTAATAGCACTGGTTCCGCTTTATTCATCACAAGCCTCTGGTTTCAAAGTATTACAAAATTATAACTTTTCCTATTATGTTATACTTTTGGGGTTCCCAAAGTATATGATGCCAACTGCTTTCCCAAAGCCTTCTGGGACCCCAGAGTCTCTCTCCTTTTCTAGCCCACTGGAGCTGTTTCTGTAGTTTGACAACATGGGGAGTGAGGAAATGAAAAGGCTCTTAGAAATCATCTGGTCCAACCTTGCATTTTGCAGACAAGAAAGCTGGGGCCCAGAGAGCTTGTGACCTGCCCGAGGCCACACAACTTGTGTGGCAGAGCTTGGACGTGAACCTGGGTCTTGTAACTCCAAATCGAATGCTTTTCCTACTATACCAGGTTGCCTTGGGCTATTGCATAATAAAAATGGTTTAGGGGTGGGTCTCAAGACATTGATTAGTGCAGTAGACTTCCCCCCACCCAGGTTTCCAAGTGAAAAGGTGACTACTTATTAATGCCCTTTGCATTGTACCCTTTCGCTTTCATGCATCATCACCACTAATGGTGATCCTGCTTAACTAAACCATTTATGATGGGGAGAGACAATGTGTATAGAGGAAAGAGCATTGGATCTGGAGGCAGAAGATTAGGTTAAAGTCTCCATTAGCAAGGTAACTTTGGGTAATTTACTTGTTCTAAGTTATCTGTAAAATGAACATAATAATACATACACAACCTACTTCGTGTGGGTGGTTATGAAATGATTTACACTCCAAATTACAATATGCCCATGAAATCTCATTAATACTATGTGTAAGAGAAAATAGAACCAACATTGTTCTCCCATAGTTGACTGGCTCTTAAATAAACTGTCCTCTCTTCCCCCTTTTGGCTATTTTCATCAGTCAATGAGAAGCAGAAAGGCAGGGCTGCCCACTTTTGGTCATGGTGCCCAATGTAATACTTTAAGGAGCTATCCCCACCAAGATTAATAGAAATGCCACAGAGAGGCAGTAGGTGGCATACTGGATGGAGTGATGGCCTTGAAATGAGGAGTTCAAATCCAGCCTCGGATGCTTACTAGCTGTGTGACTCTGGGCAAGGGACTTAACCTCAATTCTTTCCAAAAGAAATGTCAAATATAAGACATCTGGGCATGTTTGTATAGAGATATGATGATTAAAAATGACATTTATGTAACATTTTTAAGGTATGTGAAAGACTTTACTTACATTTTCTCATTTGATGCTCAAACAATCCTCTGAAGTAAGTTCTACAGGTATTATTATCTCCATTTCACAGATTAAAAAAACTGAGACTAAGAGAGCTTGAATGACTTGCTGGCATATTTCTAAAGCAGATCTTAAGCCAAGATCTTGTTGACTCTAAGTCCTGCTCTTGGTTTACTACATAATATTGCTTCTTGATGATGGACTGGTTAATGTGGCAGTGGTCCATTCAAATAAATGAAAGTCTAAGTGGTGAGGGATCAATCAATGAATACACAAATAAGTACCTACTATGTGCTAGGTACTGTGGCAAGTAATGAGGAAACAAATATAATAAATAATATAATCCCTGCTATCAAGGAGAAGCTTATATGCTAATGGGGGGAGACAAAGACATATGTAAATACATACAAAATAAGTGTGAAGAGAATAAATGCAAATAAATGCAAAGTGATCAAATACAAGAGATCTCAAGGACACTGGAATGATGATTGCATTTGATATTTTAATGAGTGCCATTTGGGGCATATAACATGGCACCAACCACTTAGTGGGATGAATCCAGACTTGACAACCAAGGGCCATTTGAGCATAAAGGAGTACAAACCTCATTGTGAAGTTACGTGAGTGGGCTTTCCCATCCTGGCAAGCTAGTCATGCCTCAGTACAGCTTGATAGTTTGATGGTAGCTTATATTTAGATAATGCGTTATAGTTACCCAAATTACTCAGCTGAGTCCTACAATAGCCATATGAGGTAGGTTGTTCAGGCATTGCTTAATGAAGAGAAAACTGGAATTCAGAGAGATGAGCTAGTTTATCCAAAGTCACAAATATGGTAAGTGGGAGAGTTAAGAATTTACAATGGTAGCTGACATTTCTGTAGAACTTTAAGGTTTGCAAAGCTCCTTACATATATTATTTCATCTGAACCTCCCAAGAACTCTGTGAGATAGATATCATAGGCATTATCCCTATTTTATAGAAGAAGAGACTGAGATTCTGAGAGATATCTTATACTACTAAGTGTCAGAGGTGGGATTCTAATACAGATCTTCTGATGCCAAGTCCAGCATGCTTTCTGCCACATCAGAGGTCAGTAAGGCCATCTTTAGTGAAATTGAACTGTTAACCCTGGGAAGTATTCATGTTGGCAGATCTAAAAGAACTGGTGGAAGTGTCATAAAAATAGATTCTTCTAGATCAGAAAAATAAAGCATTAAGTAAAGTCAATATAACCTCTGTTTCAAAACAGGAGAGAAGGAAGATGAATGAAGTTATCTGCAGTCTTTGAGAGCATGGATGATGCTATCGGTGTAATGCAAAGACAGATGCTTGATGCAGCAAATCCTTTTAGGCTGATTGATCGATCCTTTGTCTAAACACATGCTGAGCCCAGGAAAGGCAAAGCTGATTCAAAACGGTTTGGTGAAAGATTTTTACCAAAGTCAAACATATTTCCTTCCATAATCCCAGCTCTAATGTGGGTCACTTCTTCACCCGACATCATCAGTTCTTTGGTATCCTGCCAGTGGATTGGGAAAGAAAAGAGAGATGAAGAAAGTTAATCTGTTTGCAAGAGAGGATTGAATTGCCTGAACTGAGCCATGCTTTCTGAAATGTCTTCAGAGGATTGGCATTTGTCATGTCCAAACTATATGATTACACCCTTAATTCATCAGTAAGTACTAGAGTCTAACAGCATAGGGCACAACTATCAATTAATCTTTTAAATAAAGTTCAAGTTTGAAAATGATTCCATTCCCATGAGTTTTTTCTTGTTTTTTTCCTCATAATTAGTCTTAAAATATATTAAAATATGTTTCACTGAAGCAATCATTTGATTTCCCAATATATTCCTCACTCCATTCCTTAATAAGTGAAGTCCCAAAGGTAAAGGTAAAAGCTTATTTCAATCTGGGGGGACATGGAGCCAGGTGATGGCACACAGAATACAGCTGCCACCTTCTACTCATACATACACACACACACATTTGTATATGAATGTGTATATATGTATGTACGTATACATTTAATTTAAATTTTATTTTTCTCAATTACATATAAACAAAGTTTTTTTTAAACATTCTTGTAAAAAAATTTTGAGTTCCAAATTCTTTCCCTTCTTCTTTCTCATTCCCACTCCTTGAGAAGGCAAGTGATTTTATATGGATTATACATGTACAGGGCAGATAGGTGGCATAGTGTATAGAGCACTAGACTTGGAGTCAGGAAGACTCATCTCTCTGAGCTGATATCTGGCTTCAGACCCTTACTAACTGTGTGACCCTGGGCAAAACACTTAATCTAGTTTCCCTAAGTTTTCTCATTTGTAAAATGATCTGGATGAGGAAAGGGCAAATCATTCCAGTATCTTTACTGAAAAGACCCCAAATGGGATCATGAAGAGTCAGCTATGGCTGAAAAAGAAAGACTGAATACATGTGCCTTCATGCAAAACATTTCCATATTAGCCATATTACAAAGGTCTATTCAGATACTTTGAAGCAAAGATATGAGATTTGCAATTATAGTTTTTGCTCATGAGTTCAGGGAATACTTTTTAGAGGTTCCTTTTCTCTCAGATTTGCTCCATACTAGACGATCTCATTTAATTGGGACAATCATGAATACACACACACACACACACACACACACACACACACACACATAAGTACACACAGTTTATCTATATCTAACAATGAACATTTACAAAATCGGACTTTTGGGAGAAGATCATTGTTGGACAAGTATGATATAGTGGAGACTTCTCTGTTTCTTGGTAGCTGTATGACCTTGCACAAAATGCTTAAAGTCTCTAGGCCTCATTTGTAAAACAACCTTATTAATTCCTTATTTGCTTAAATATGTTGTCAGATAAAATGTTGTGGTCCCTTCTAGTTTCAAGATTTATGATGCAAAGTGGGAGAAGCACCCACCTTCAAGATATTGTAAGGTGTCACATTCTCAAATCAACCTATTAATCACTCAATAGAACAATTATTAATTAAGTCCATTAAGTTAGAGGTACTGTGCTAAGTGCAAAGTGTTGGGATTGGAAGCTCAATTCCGTGTGGACGGTCTCGGGCAGGTAAAAGTGGGACTTCTAAATCTTAGAGTCTTACGAGGCCCTCCATGAACAGCGGGGGTTCGAGAAGGTCAGACTGAGCTAGCTCGGCTAGCTCGGGTATTTCCGCCTCTCCCCGGGAGATACGTGATGGGTGGAGTCTCCCTGCCCTCGAGGTCGTCCCGGATCTGGGCACACTATTGTTATCTAACAGCACGGTATTTAGATGCAAACTATGCTGCTGGAGAGTTAAGTAGGATTGAGGAAGCCTGAAAGCTCGCTCTTAGCACGTGTGGAGCCAAAGAGGACAGTAGGCTCCGCTTCTTTTCTTTCCTCTCTCCCCTCCCCCTCTCTCCCCACTTGTACTTCTACTTCCAATCCCTTAAGCTTAGCCTCCTTAGGAAATCTCCCCCTCTTCCTCCTAAGGAAGACCCCCCTGCACTTGTAAACTAGACCCTGTAATAAAGGTCAACCCCTGTTCGACTCTGGAACGTCCTTTCTCTCATACGTGCATCCGGCGTGGCCAGCTGAAGACCTCGGAGGTGAGGTAGGAAAGACTCGGGTAGCCCAATACAGGCCTCTAGGCTTGGCAGCAAAGGATACAGACAAAGAAACTAAACAGTCCTTGCCTTTGAGGAGATGTCTTTTTCCAGGCAGAATTCTGAATGAGATGGTACTTGAACAGATTCTGGCAGACAGAACCAAGGTGGTTGCTGTTGTTTTATGATGAAAACCAAGTAAAGCTTCCAGATTGCTAGAACTATCTGTTACAGGAAGATTGTTTTCTTTGTTCTCTGGTCATTATGTTTTGGCCATTCTCCAAAGTTGGGTTGACTCAAAGCAGCTAAAGATATAAAGACTTTCCTTTCTATGGCTATGGACAATCTGGGACTTGGAAGTCAATGATCTCTTGCCAGAACTGGGGCTCTAGCTAGGCAGGAGTGAGATTGACAGGTATAATAAAGCAAGAAGATTAATGGTCAAGACCATAGAAGTCAACAAAGGAAAGGAGCAGGCAGAGATTGGGGATCCAGGCAGGGAAGGAATTGTGTCCAGGGAAATTTAATTAAGGTATGGTGGGGTGAGAAGTACCATAGGTTTAGAATTTCTGGTAGTCAGGATCAGGAACTCAGACTTACGAGAGGAAACTGCAGAGGAATGGGGTAACTTAGGGTCAGGAACTCAGGCCAAAATGTCTAGTCAATCAAATCTGGTCATGGTGTCAGAGGACCCTGGCAACATGAATGGAGTTTGTCATTTTTTTAAATGACAGGGTTGACTGTGGTGATCTCTAAAATCAACAAATAGTTTTAAAGTATTTACTACATGCATTGCACTATATGAGGTGCTGGGGTTAAAAAGACAAAACAAGATAGTTCCTACCCTCAGCAAGCATATTGTCTAACTCTAGGACAAGGATATAAAACATGCACGCACGTACACCCTCCCCCTCATAAAACAAATTAGAATATAAGGGTAAAGGAGAGGTTCCAAGAGAGGGGAATCAGTGAATAATTCAACCAACAAATATTTATTAATTTTGCTAGGAACTGTGGATATAAATGGAATGAATAAAACAACCTCTCTATCTCAAGGAGCTTACATTCTATTGGTGGAGGAAGGACAATGAACACTTGATTGAATTTGAGCTGCACATTTCCATTAGGCTGAAATAAAATTACACAATTATAACTTCAAATAGTACATAGTTGAATTCGTAGGACCACTTCATGGGTATTCGTTACTCACATTAATTAGGACCTGGCTGTCTTAATATATACAATATAAATACATACGTAAAATAAATAATGTAAACGTAATTACATGAAGAAAATACAATTAAATGCAAAGTGGTTAACTACAGTGTAGCTGGGGGGATTGCTAACATTTGAAGGAGTCAAAAAAAACTTCAGGTAGATTAGAATGTGGTGGAAGAAAGAGAAAGAAGAAAAAAGACTCACTTGATGAGGCAGAAGCAAGCAGGGAGTATATTCAAAGTGTGGGGGACTTGCTAAGTTTCTCATGGAGGAGACACCCCTTGAGTTGAGTCACGTAGGAAGGGACCAGTTACAACAGGTGGAAGTGAAGATATGAGGAGTCTATTTCAAGCATGTGAGAAAAAACTAGCAAAGGCGTGGAGCCAGAAGAGGGCAGGATGAGAACAGGGATAAGAACTTCAATTTGGGCTGTGATGTAGAGCATGTAAATGAGAAGTAGCATGAGACAAATCCCAAAAGGCAGATCAGAACCAAATGGTGGTGGTCTTTGAATTCCAGGACAAGGAGTTTATACTTTGATAAGTAACAGGAAATCACCAAAGGTTTCTGGAGCAGAGGGTTGATGTGATCTGAGAAGTTCACTAGAAAGATTATTTGGGTTAGTTCATCCTTTAGCTGAATTAGAATTGCCTCTGGGACATCACTAACATGTAGTCATCCAGTTTCTGCTTAAAAATCTGAGGGGGGCTCCACCTAAAGACTTCCCTTTCAGCTCTAAATCTATGATCATATGACCCTGTGACCTCCAGTAAAGGAGAATCCCCTACTCCAGAGGCAGTTCATTCCATTATTAGCTGTAACTTAAAAAGCTGAATTTTGCCTTTGTGAGAATTCTGACCCAGTTTTCTTTTCTTTCTTTTTCTTTATAAAATAAATCCATCATTTATTTCTTTTAAACATTCATTTTTTTAAAAAAGAACTTAAGAGTTTTGAATTCTCTCCTTCCCTTCCGCCCCTCCCCATCCATTAAGAAAACAAGTAATACGGTATCAGATATACATGTGAAATCATGCAAAAGCATATTTCCAAAATAAAGAAAGTGAGAAAACTATGCTTCAACCTGCATTCAGAGTTCATCAATTCTTTATCTGGAGGTTGATAGCATTTTTCATCATGTGACCCAGTTTTTCTAATTCTGCTCTCAGGGGCAAATAGAACAAACGAATTCTTTTTCCATATGACAATGCTTCAAATATTTCGTCATAGCTATCATTTCTCCCTCATCCCAGAATGTCTTCTTTTTTTCCACATTTGGTATGTCCATTTACTTTGCTTGAGCCTGCTATGATATGTTACACAGTCTTATTTACAATTGTGATTGATTTCTGGAAGTGCTCCAGGTTTTCTGTATCTTTCTTACGTTATGGTACCAGAACAGAACAGAATACTCCAGGTATGTGGTATGACCAGGGCAGAGTACAGCAGAACTGCTGCTACCCCTCATTTTGGTCTCTATGTCTTTCTTAATTCCTCCCAATGCTTTAAAGTATTGACATCCATGGCAAAGTTTTTGACACTTACTAAACTTGCAGTCCACTAAGACATTCAGGTCTTTTTACACTAATTTTTATCTAGCCTAGCCTTTGTAATATTACATATAAGTATTGTTAATTTTGCATAATGGGAAGATCTTTCCCGTCCATTATAGGGCCATGTGACCTGCTTGAGTCATATGGATGCCTGAATCACATGAGTCTGTTGTAGGAGGAGCTTGCTGAATGGATGGAGCAGGGAGGGGTGGAACAGGAAGGGTGGAGCAGAACTGAGAGGAAGTTGGTCACAGCAGTTAGAGATGAGGGAGGGAGAATCATTTGTGGGAAGACCCTAGCAGGGGGAAGGTTTGGGGATGGTCGTGTCCCCCGCATTGTTATTGTGTATAGATTTCTTTATTACTATGATGGATTTGGCTTTCTGGTATTGGGATTTGGCTTTCTGGTGTTTAAATAAATGCTTTGGTTCTGTCTTCCATGTGGAGAGTCTGTTGTGATTCAGAATTACACCGGCATATTCATAGCCTCCATAGGCACACTGAATATTGTGTTGGTGCTTTGAAATAGATTTTTCTTCCATAGAAAGGTAGAATTTTACCTTTATCCATATTCAGTTTTATCTTACTTGATCTGGTTCATCATTCTAGCTTGCTGTAATATTTTTGGATCTTCTTTCTGTTATTAAACTTATTAGCTATCCTCCTCCTAAACCCAGTTTTGTATATAAATGTTTGCTAGCATAAGTTTGACAGAACCCTAGGTTAGCCCACTAGGGACTGACTTCCAAGCTGATATCAAGGAATTAATGATTACTTTTTAAGACTGAATTCACTTAACTCTATTCCATCTTGCCAAAACAAGAGAGGTTTTGTCAATGCTTTGCTTAAAAATGAGTATGTGATACAATATCTATGGAATTCCCTTCACTGACCTACTTAACAACACTATCAAATTAATTTTACATCATTTGTTCTTGATGGAATGGGAGGGAGAGGGGGATAAGTATTATTATTAAATTATTAAACATCTACTAAGTTCCAGGCACTGTGCTAAATCCTTTACAAATACTATCTTATTTGATCCTCATTTTAATGTTGGGAAGTAGATGATATCCTTATTTAATAGTTGGGGAAACTGAGACAGTCAGAGGTTAAGTGACTTGCCCAGGGTTACACAGCTAATAGATGTCTGTAGCACCAATGTGATATTCACAGCACCTATGGCAGGTATGACTATCCCGGCGCAATTCTGAATTGTGAAGTACAACAGACTCTCCAGATGGAAGACAGAACCAAAACATTTATTCAGATGCTAGAAAGCAAAATCTATCATAGCAACAAAAATGTATACACAATTATAATGCAGCAATCAACACCATCCCCAAGTCTCCCCACCCCTCTAGGCTTCCCACAGACCAGCTTCATTAAACAAATCATGAGCAGCCCTCCTTAAACAAAATCACAAACAAGGTCTTTCACTCGAACTACCCAGGAGACTGCACCTTTCCTACCTCTGACTGCTGTCATGACTAACTTCCTCTTAGTTCTGCTCTAGCTCTGCCTCTTCCTGTTCCACCCATTCAGCAAGCTCCTTCCACCACAGGCTCCATGTGACTCCAACTTCCATGTGACCCAGCAAGGTCATATGGAACTATTAATAAATGAGAAAGATCTCCACATTTTAAATAACCATTACAACGTCTGAGGCTGGATTTGAATTCAGGTCTTCCTGACTTTTGGTCCAGTGATCATCTACGTGTATCACCTAACAGCCAGCTGAGTCATTCTGGTCCTTAATAATCACTGTTAGCTGCTTTCCAGAGATATTATGGAAGGGATTAATTCTCCAGGTAGGGATTATAGAAGCACAGAATCACAGTGCAATCTATTCAAACTATATGTTCCAAACAATTTCCTTTATAATTCACCTGACATGTGATCATAGAGTCTTTGATTAAATGCCCTTGTCTTCCATAAAGGGTAACTTCTTGTGTCCTAAGACAACCTACTTTACTTTGGGATAGCTCCATTGTGGGCCAAGTTTTTCTTAAAGTAAGTTCAAGTTCGCCTCTTTATAACTTCTCAAATTACTTCTGCTTCTGTTCTTTTGGGGGAAATAGAACAGAACAAGTCTAACTACTGTTCCATATTGATGTCCTTCAAGCAATTGATGACTATCAGATCACTCCTGAGATGTCTCTTCTCTAAACATCTCCTGTTCCTACAAAAGGTCCTCATATGGCATGGTGTTAAGCCCCTTCACCATTTTAGTCATCCTCTTTAGAATGGTCTTCAGCTTACAAATAACCTTCTTAAATTGTGGTACTCAGAACTGAATACTATATTCCCTGGTTATATGTGCTCTGACTAGAACAAAGGATTATGGAATTATTATCTCATTGTTTCTGGAATTTACACTTAATGCAGCATAAGATTGCATTAGCTTTCTTAAAGCTATGTCACTGTTGAGCCTTACTAAGCTTGTTGTCTACTAAAACTCCCAGATATTTTCCAGTTGAATTGCTGTTGAAACACTCATTTTCCATCTTGTACTTGTGAAGTTTAGTTTTTAAAAATCCAAGTGTTTTGTTGTTGCTCAGTTGTTTTTCTCCTAAATCCTCCCACTCCCAACTTTCCTATTACTGCGGAAGGCAGCACTTTCCTCCAGGGGTGGGAAACCTATGGCCTGCCCCCTCCTTGCTTAGTCCCTCAAGCTTGCAACCCAGGTGTCATCTTCTGTTTCTATCTACTTCTCATCCCACATATTCAATCTGTTGCTAAGGCCTGATAATTTCACCCTTGTAATATCTCTCAAATACATCTCCCTTCTCTTCTCTAATAATGCCACTATCTTTTTTTTTTTTTTAGTCAAAAAAAAACAAAGTTTATGAAAGATCCACTATATTGGATATACTCTTGAGAAATCTCACCATTGGCTAGACTCTTAAGCATTTGTGATACTCATAACGTGAGAAGATAGGAGTAGTCAATAGATCTCCTTTAAGAAAGTTGTCCTAGACTCGATGAAATTAATTCAAGGGCTGTTTACTGACCTCTATTCTAATTTTAAAGCTGTCATTTTCTTTAGCATTTTTTTTTTGTTTCATTTAGCAAGCTACTGACTCATCTTTCATGATTTTCTTCCATCACTCTCACTTCTCTTCCCAATTTTTCCTCTACTTCTCTTACTTGATTTTTAAAATTCTTTTTGAGTTCTCCCATGGCCTGAGACCAATTTATATTTTTCTTGGAGGCATTGGAGGCAGGAGCTTTGACTTTGTTGTCTTTTTCTGGTTTTATGTTTTGATCTTCCTCATCTCCAATGATGTAAGAAAATACCTCTTCATCAAAAAAGTAAGAATCTATGGTCTGTTTCTTTTTCCCCCTTTGCTAATTTTCCCAGCCCATTACTAGACTTTTGAGCTCTTTGTTAAGTGGAGTGTTGTAGAAGCAGCCTGTGTTTCAGTAGTGGTTGTCACAGCCCTGGTGCCTCAGCTGGGGCTGGAACTGGGGTCAGACCATGGTGCCCTCTCAGTCAGGTGAGACACCCTTCCCCCTGACCTTTGAATCTGTCTTTGGTGTTTGTGGATTGAGAAGTCTGGAAACCATAGCAGCCACCAGTGATTCAGTCCTCTCAGACCTGCTCCAGCTCTGACAGCCTGTGTGGCCAATGCCTGAACTGTGCTGAGCTCTCAGCCTGGGTGAGATAGGCCCTTACTGTCAGTCTTCCAGATTGGGCTGGAAATTTGCTTCAGTCTGTCATTGTGTGACTCCTACTGCTCTAGAATTTGTTTAATATCATTTTTACAGGTTTTTTGAAGGGTTTGGGGGGAGAACTCTAGCAGATCCCCACTTCTACTCCACCATTGTGACTCCTCACCATACTGCCACTATCTTAATGTAGGCCTTCATCATGTCATACCTGTAGTATTGCAATAGATGGCTGGTGGGTCTGCCTGTCTTAAGTTTCTTCCCACCCCAAGTCATTCTTTAGTCAGTCACCAAAGTGTTTTTCCTAAAATGGAGGTCCAACCTTGTTACCTCCCCTACTCAATAAACTCCAGGGGCTCCCTATTACCTCTAGGATCAAATACAAAATGTTTTATTTGACATTCAAAGCTTTCCATAACCTAGCCCCCCCTTTCTATTCTTCTTACCCTTTGCTGCCAGATATATATTTCTTGTTCCAGTGACACTGGTCTTTTGGCTTTTCTGCATAAAGACACTCCATTTTTTCCCTAACTCCACTTACTGACTTCCGCAGCTCTTTTAAGACCTAACTAAAATCTCATCTTTTACAGGGAGACTTTCCCAACCCCTCAATTTTGGAGCCTTCTTTCTGTTAGTTACTTTCTATTTATCCTGTGAATACTCTGTTTGAATACAGTTGTTTGTATGTTATCTTTCTATTAGATAGATTGTGAGCTTCTTGAGGGCAGGCACTGTTTTCTGCCTCTTTTGAATTCCCAGTCCTTAGCACAGTGCCTGGTGTACTAAGCAATTAATAAATATTGATTGATTGATCAACCAAGTTAGAGATAAAACTGTTAAAGAGCCTTGTGGCATTCCATTGGCTACTTCCTGCCCAGTTGACAGTCATTGACAACTTCTCTTTGAGTCTTTTCATTCAACTATTTGTGAATCTATCCAATGTACTAATACCCATCTGTCCATATTTTTCACAGGAATAATTACTGATACTTTATAAAAAGCCTAACTAAAATCTAGGTAGACTATACCTACAGTGTTCTCTTGATCTATCAATTAAGTAGCCTTGTCCAAAAAGGAAATAAGTCGAGTCTGTTCTTAATGAAGCCAAGCTGACTCTTTTTGAGCACTGTGTCCTTGTCTAGTTCCCTAATCAAATCATTAAGAATATATCCTAGAATTTCCCCAAGTATAGATGTCAAGTTCTCTGGTCTGTTTCTTGCAGACTCAATTCTTTTTTCCTTTTTTTGAATATTGGGACATTTTTCCTTCTTTAGTCTTATACTCTCCTCAGTCTTTGAGATATCGCTGACAGTGGTGCAGTAATCACAAACACTGGTTTGAAGATACAGTTTATCGGGGTCAGGTGACTTGAATTCAAGGGTGGCTAAATGTTTTCTATTTCCTCACTTATCTTGAGTGTCAGATTCTTAGTACCCATTTTTGTTCTGTCTTTTCCATTTCAAAGGTCATTTTCCTTAGAAAACAGAAGCAAAAGGAGGAGGAAACAACCAGCTCTACCTTCTCTCTGTTGTTAATTCTTATTGTCCCATGCACCTCGAAAAGGGGTTCTGTTCTCTCTTTCATCCTCCCCTTTCTCTCCGTACAGTTAAAACAACAAATAATCCAAAGTTCCATTTTTGTTGTCCAGCTTTTCTGATCAACCACAGCTCATTCTGAGCTTCAGTATACTTAAAATTAGAACATGCTACTTTTTTTGATTGTTAATCAACTAACATTTATTAAGTGCCCAGTATATGTCAGACATTGTGTTGCCTGCTCTTCCTTCCATCTTCTATAAATTTCATTTTTTTAAGTTTGTAGATTCCACCTTTTCTTTTTTATGTAATTTAATTATATTTCAGTTAACAAGCATTTATTTTCTTTCCCTCTCACATCTCCCATTACACACCAAACAATAACAAACGAAACAAACAATAACAAAAGAAAATTAAAATCCTCATAACAAATATAGTCAAATAAAACAAAAGACCTCTTTAACCATGTCCAAAAATGCATGTCTTGTTTTGTATTTTGAGTCTGTCACCTCTTTATCAGCATTTGGATAGAGTGTTCACATATACTCCTCTGGAATTATCATTTGTTGTTGCATTGATCAGAGTTGTAAGGTCTTTCAAAGTTGAGTTCAAAGATTTTCTTCATAATGTTGTTGTTGCTATATTATAAATTGCTTTTCTGCTTCTATTTACTTTATTCTGCATCTACATTGGTTCATACAGGGTTTTCGGATTTTCTCTGAAAAAGGAATAAAGAAAAGCAAATTTCTTGTAACAAATTTGTATAGTCAAGAAAAACAAGTTCCCTCATTTGCTGTATACAAGAATATATGTCTCACTCTGCACTCTCAGTCTATCATCTCTCTTCTTTTCTTAGTGTGCTCTGTCCCTGTAAAGGGGCTATCATGCCTCTATTTTAAATCATAATTCAGAAATTCAATTTCCATTTTCAGATACCATTGTCTTAGGCAGTTATTCTTTTCCCAATTTTACTCTTTTGTATTCTCTGCCTTCAGTGGGCAGCAATAATGAAAATATCACTGTTCCCCCTATGATTTTTACCCTGGATTTTGTAATATTTGGCAATATTATCTTGGTTCCTTCTGGCAGTAACAGTTGCGACCCCATGAATCATGCACATTTAGTAGTAGTCATCTGTTTTAACAAGTCTTGGGAGGTTCTTTGTTATGTCTTGGACACATGCCCTGGCAAGACAACAAACTTCTCTATTGTTGTCATTAGGTCAACAAATTTTCCTTTTATTTTTTCTTAATATATCTTTTTTCTCATTGAAGTTCCACTTAAAAAAAAAAAACTAAAGGAGTGTTTCATTGTCCTTGAAAACCTGAAGTGTGGAAAGGCATAACTTGAACCCCTTCACCTTCCCTTTGAACACAGATAATTATCATGCTCAAGACAAGTCATATCAATATTTTCCTTGCTCTTCAAACTGATTAAGATCCTCATATTTGAGGATTTTTCAGATGGTCAGTGGGTGTTAACCTTCACAACCTTAACAACTTGACAATCACATTCATTTCCCTTTTTCAGATTTACGTGTATGATCTTTAGGGTGACTGTCATTATCATCATCCAAGCCACCCTAAGGAATAGGTCTATCTAGACTTTGATTCTTTCTTGCCCCTAACTGAGATTATAACAAATCTCTTTTGGCTATCCTTATCAGTCATCTCCACCTTCAGATCATCTGGGTTTTAAAACTCCTTACATAACTGATGCATGCCTGTGCCACTCTTTTTAATTATCCTTAGGTAAAATCTGAGTTTACTCTGGAACCCTGTAAATATCTTTAGGATGGTGCACCTTTTCTTCATTGTTGGAATAATCTTGGCTTCCTTCCTCAGAATTTTATTCAAAAGCTCCCTATCATTTTGGGAATGACTTTCCTTTCAAAATATTAGATCGTTGAACCCTATCTATCCTTTTCTAGTATAGTTCTGTTAATAGGCTGAAGACTGGACAAGATGACCTCCTGAAGTCTCTTATCATGATCACTTTTATGTTTAGGTAGAACAGTGATGACTTGTATAATAGAATTTCATATCATAGGATTAATATTTGATTACCAGATTATTCAATAATGCAATATAATGTGATTTCACATTATTAGAGGAAAGATTTTTCCTTTTAAATAATACCCTCTCACCTGCTCACTAGTTCCTAAAATTTCACAATTGGAGTCATTTCTTTGACTTGAGACTTGATCCCTTGTTAAAATGCATATAGTCCAAGGAGACTGGTCTGTCTGATCTGTCATTTTGTTATTTTGTAAGAATGGACTTGTAATTTCCTTTCCTAATAGTAAGTATTGAAGGATGAAGTCTAGAAAAAGACACTAGACAATTGAAAGAAGAACATTGGTAAATGGTAACAGAAACATGGAGTTGGGACTATTGAAGATAAACTTTAACTCTCTGAAAATATAGTCTAAGTATATTGTACTGCTATTTGTAGAATTCTGTGATTAGTTTTCTGAATATATTCTCTTTGGCCAAACCAGAGTCTCTGAGATTCTATGATTCTGTATTACTGTCCTTGAGTATCTAGATTTCTTCACATGAATGTTTTCTTAATTTTTGATCCTACTTCTTTTCTCATTTTATCTATTCTCTTATTTCCAGAAAGTCATGAATTTTGTCCCATTATATCTCAGTGACATATATGTATATATATACATACATGTATGTATGTATATATATACATATATGTCAAAGGATGCATAAGAGTAAAATTGATATAGGAAGAGAATAACTACCTAAGAAGATGATATCTGAAATAGAAGAGATTTGAATTTCTGTACCATGACTTAACAGGGGTGGGGATCCTGTGGCTTCAAGGTCACATGTGACCCTCTAGGTCCTCAAGTGCAGCCTTTTGACTGCTAACTGTAACTTCTAGTTACTCCAGCCCACCCTGTTGCTCTTGGCCATCTTCTTACCCTCTTCTATGATCTTGGATCTCTAGTTAATCAGTTTAACTGTTGACTCTACGTTTGAATTAGTTCTCCTTGGTCCTATTGACATTCAGGCTGTGCCAGATTCCAGCTTTAGATTATCTCATCATCCACCTTCTTAGCTACTACTTTTGATCTATTAAAAGCAGTGGATGTCATAGAATAGTGGTGAATGGGTTTAATACAAATTTTTGCACCTCATCTATGCAATGCTCTTGCTCAGTAATTTCGTTGTGTTCAACTCTTCATGACCCCATCTGGCATTTTCTTGGTAAAGGTACTGGAGTGGTTTGCCATGTTCTTTTCAGCTTATTTTACAGAAAAGAAGACTGAGGCAAACAGGGTTAAGTGACCTGCCCAAAGTCACATAATCAGCAAGTTTCTGAGGTTGGATTTGAATTCAGATCTTGACTCCAACTCCAGCACTCTATCCACTGTACCACCTAGCTGCAATCCCTTTATTTTTCCCTGGTTGTATCTCAATTACATTCCTGAAGACACTGTTCCAGACGTCCCCTTCTCTTCTTCACCATTCTTCCACTACCCTCTCAACAGAAGTCCTTTCCTCATGTTTTATTGCAAGAACAAGATAATCCTCATGAACTTTCTTGTTCTCTCTTTTACACGTCAAAGCCTCTTGACATCATCCGCTAGTCTCTCTTTTTCCAGTCTCTGATCGCTTCTTACCAAGGCCTATCCATCCACTTGTGGCTTTGACCTTATCCCTTCCAATATCATCTGGGAACTTGCTCCTTCTATCATTCTTTCCTCTCTTATCTTCAATCACTCCTTACCTATGGGTTGCTTCTATGCTGCCAGCAAACATTTCTAGGTCTTTTTTATCCTTTAAAAAACTTCACTTGACTCTTTCACCCATATGATATCATTCCCTATCTCTTGCACATTTAATAGCCAAACTTCTAGATGAAAAAACAACCTAGACTCCTCTCTTCTATTTCCTCACCTCCCACTCACTTTGCAACCTTTTGCAATCTGGCTTGCAACCTTACCATGTGACTAAAATTGCTCTTTCCAAGGTTACCAATGAGCTTCTCATTGCTGTCTTTTTTTTTTTTTTTTTTACTTTAGATGCTTCCTGGGCAGTCTGTAGCTTTTGCCACTGCTAACCAACCTTCTTCCTGTGTACTCTTTCCTTCTGGGCTTTTCATACTCTGCTCTCTCCTAGTTCTCTCCCCATCTTTCCCTTTCAGTTACCTTTGCTGGATCCCTCTCCTCTCCATTGCCTACTGTTTAGCTGTGGATTTTCCTCAAGGATCTTTCTTGGGCTCTTTTCTCTCTCTATAGTATGTCTTGGTGATTTCGCTTACCCTAACGCCTGCCCCATTCAGTTATCATCACTGTATAGATGATCCTCAACTCTTTAGGTCTAGCCCTCATCTCACTCCTGAATGACAACCAGCCCCACATGAGCAATTATTTCCTGTACATTTCCACCTGGATGCATAGGCATTTCAAACTCAATGTCCTCTAAATGAAACTATTATCTATCATCTTGTCTAAACCTGTACCTCCTCCAAAATTTTGTATTTCTGTTGAGGTCACCACTATCCTTTCAATCACCCAGGGGAAAAAAACTCCAGAGAAGATTTCAGGAGATTTCAAATTGACAAGAGATTTGAGACTAGGAACTGCCCCAGTATCCCCTCAACTCTAATCAGTAATGATGTACTCTGGGTAGAAACTTTGATATCGAGCTCCAAGAATTTAACCCTTCTCATCATTTCATAAATGGGCTCTATAATTTGTGAGGGGATTATGACCTGAATCTTCTTAGGTACCTTTGGTTTCTGACACAGCAGCAGCCTTTGAATCAGCCAGTGTTTTTTCCCCTGCTGTTTAATCTCTGAGGCAGCCAATTTATAGACAGGAGGAGTTTTTACTTTATCTGGACGACCCAGCCACATTTCGATTTTATTCCTTTGTATTGAGAAGCGGCTCAGCGTCTCAGTCGGTGTATGTGTGTGTGTGAGTTGATGCGTGTGTCAGTGTGTGTGTACTGTTGTGTCTGAGTTTGTATATTGCTGAACACACCCGGAAACAGTGCTGAACAAGTGCGGGAGGGTGAGAACCTTTATTGTGTAACAAGCTGATGGCACCAAGGAGGCTGCATTTGTTGTGAGTTAAAATGTTTCTACGAAGATTTTCTTAGGAATGTCTAAGATTTTAATAGGGTAATTAATCTTTCTAAGTATTAGTGCCAGATTATGGGATCAGCTATTACCCCTGGCTACGGACTAGCTTTTATGTGTTGCTATGAACAGGCTTAAATGATGAGAATGCTCAGGTTGCCAAACAAAGATATGGTTACAGCTAGCTTGTTGAGGCTTTCAGTGCATTTTCTGGTGCAGTTAAAATAGCCTCTGTTTTCCTGGGAGTATCAGTACTCTTTAAATAACCATTGAATTGCAAGAAAAGGAAAGGAAATACCAGACAATGTACTTTTTTTCCTAATGATGCTCAGATTGGTTTGAGACTTTTAATGGAAATAAGGAGATGTAGGAATAAGGGCAAAAGGTTTTCAACATAACCCAAAAAAAGTTCTGTGTGTTTTTCCCTTGGAATCTATGTTTTGTTAATGTTGCCAAACCATCTCACAAGAAAACAATGTAAGGAAGAATTCTGTTGCTAATTAGACTAAGATACAGTCTTTGGATGAGATGAGACATTATTTAATGTGACCCGTGATCAAATATATTATTAAAAAAATTGGATGACTTTTTCCTACGGAAGTTAAACGAAAACTAAAAAGTTAGAAAAAATTTACAAAGTGTAGGAGCATTATGGAGGCATAGTTAGATTACCCTTTTGTCTTTGGTCTGAATTTCTGGACTAGCTCATTCAGTTATTTTGATTTAGGGATTGGTTGTACTTAATCTCTAATTGTTATTTGTGTGCATGAAGGGGCAGCTATATGGTGCAGTGGACAGAGTGCTGCTCCTGGACTCAGAAGATCTGAATTCAAATCTGGACTCAGACACTTACTAGCTATGTGATTCTAGGCAAGTCATTTCACCTTGTTGCCTCAGTTTCCTCATCTGTAAAATGAGCTAGAGAAGGAAAGGGCAAACCACTCAATTATCTTTGTCAAGAAAACCCAAAATGGAGACACAAAAAGTTAGACACAACTGAAAGGACTGAACAACAACATGTGCATGAAAGAATTTTGCTATAACCTACTGCCCTAAGACAACAGATCTCCACCCACCCCCCAACCCCTTCTCTCCCCACTTTGCATTATAAAACCTTCTGTGGTTGGGTGACCACACCCTTGGAGTTGGATATGGGATTACTGGCTGCATATCATAGAAAGGGTCCCCTGTTCTCCCTTGAATGGTATATGTACTTTTGGCACAGAATTGTGGTTATATTTCAAACTCATTGGCAGAGCTGTTGGGTGGATTGTAATTTGTTCAGCTTTTACATAGGAGTAATTTGAAAATGAGGCAAAAGCAAAGGGAGCCCAATGATCCCCTTGTGTAGGGTGGAGCGGTGTGGTCGGGCCAGGAGATTCATTTAATAATCAAAGTTCACATTTATGTAATACTATAAGATGTTCAAGATGTTTTCTTCTGTAGCTACTCTGTGCGTAGGGTAGTACCAGTATTATTGTCGTGGGAGACTCAGAAGTGAGGCTCCAAGAAGGTGACTCGTCCATGGTCAAACAGCTGGTCAGCACCAGAGTTAGAACTTCACCTCAGGTCTTCTGATTCCAAAAATAGGAATTTTTTTGGGGGGGATGGAGGGAGAAGAAGAGGGAGGAACAAATGTGATCAGTCTGGGAGGATCCTAAGCAAAAGCTGAGGGCTGAACCAAAGCAGTAGAGATTAGAAAAAGAGAATATGCTTTGCAGTTATCCTATAGGACAAGACCTTGGTTCAAATCCCACTTCTAATACTTGCTAGCTGTGTGACCGTGGTAAATCACTTCATCTCTCTGAGCCTCAGTTTGCTCAGCTGTGAAATGAGGAGGAGGATGCCAGTCGTACATTTCTCCTTGGGTTGTTGTGTGGTTAACATGAGGTCATGTATATAGAGAACTCCGTAAACTTTAAATCATTATCAAAATTTCAAATTTTCTTGCTCTTGTTATTATTTCCCTAAGGCAGTACTTATGAAATGCAGTGTACAGAAGTCTCACACTGAAGTCAAGAAGACCTGGGTTATAGAAAGTGGCTGTGATACTCTAGGAAAGTCACTTAGCCTTCTCAGTACTCTAAGTCTCCCCACCTCCTTTTTCTCTTCCTTCTTTCCTTCGTTCCTTCGTTCCTTTCTTTTTTCCTCCCCTTCTTTCCATATTTTGTTAAATATTTCCCAATTACACATAAACTTTTTTCCAATATTCATTTTAAAAATTGTGTTTTGAATTCTCTCTCTCTCTCTCTCTCTCTCTCTCTCTCTCTCCCCCATACCTCCTCCCCTCTTTGAGAAGACAAGCAATGTGATGCGGATTATACGTGTGAAGTCATGTGAAACATTTCTGGCTTAGCCATGTTGCAAAGAAAAACATACATACAAAACCCCAGAAAAATAAAGTAAAAAAAGTTTGCTTCAATCATACTCAGAGCTTATCAGTTCTCTCTCTCTCTGGAGGTGGATAATTGAGGCTAATTGGTTAAATGGTGTTAGCACATTGTCAACCAGCTATTAATATTGGGGGAATACACTGGCTAAGGCCTCATGTAGTACAAAGCACTAGAAACCACAATCTCTTAGGGTTACCCCAATGGCTTTGGAGAGAATAATAGTTGCATGCACCCTGCTAATCCAAGTGTAGGTTGGTAGAGTACACGCATGTACCATATGGATGTCACTCATGGAAGGACTTTTGATTTTACTCTTAGATATTAACTGTGGTTAATGTTATTATCAGTGGTATGAGTAAATGAATGATTGCATGAACAAAAATAATGAAGTGCTTATGTGCCAGGAATTATGCTAAATGTTGGGGATACAAAACAGCAAGAAAGTTCCTATGCTCAAGGAGCTTATATTCTAAAAGTGGGAAGGGAACACATACAGGGGATGGCTATGAGTGGGCATTTTGATTTGGAAAGTCACCGGGATGGTGACTAGAGCCATAAGGCCTAGAACTGACATGCAGCTATTACTTCCACATTGTGGGAGTAAGGGATGTAGTGCCCCCACCATCTGGAAAATCTGTGTAAAATTTTTGGCCTTCCCTTCATATCAAAGAAGGCATGAATTTTTTCTTTTCCCTTTTATGGGGTGTTTATAGTATTAAAATATAATACATGTTGATACTACATAATATGATACATATAACTTACTCATTTCTGAGTTCTTAAACTTTTTCTGTGTCATTTGCTAGCCTTCATGTGTTGTGTGCAGCTTCCACAAAACTCCTCCCAAATTTCCATTTAATTTCTTATACTGACCCATGATACATCAAAACCACTACGGGGAAAATTGTGATGTGGAAAGGATAACTATTGATTTTATTATTCTACCTAGATCAGGAGGTGAAAAACTGGGAAAAGGAGTTTATATGAACAGTGGCATGGAAGTAAGATGACTAGAGTATGTCTGGTGAGTATGGGGGTGATTGAACATGGTGAACTTTAATTGGTCAAGAGGATAGGGCCTAGAATAGGAGCTAGACTGCTGGGTTAGAAAGAGAAGATTGAGCACAGGTGCAAAGCAGAAAGGTAGATGGAATATGTGATAATGGTGCTAATGGCAGTAGTAGCAGTAGTGGTAGTAGTAGAAGTAGTAGTAGTAGTGGTGGTGGTGGTGGTGGTGGTAGTAGTGGTAGTAGTAGTAGTAGTAGTAGTAGTAGTAGTAGTAGTGGTAGTAGTGGTAGTAGTGGTAGTAGTGGTAGTGGCAGTAGTAGCGGTAGTAGTGGTAGTAGTGGTAGTAGTAGTGGTAGTAGTAGTGGTAGTAGTAGTGGTAGTAGTAGTAGTAGTAGTAGTGGTGGTAGTAGTAGTAGTAGTAGTAGTAGTAGAAGAAGAAACAGCTACAACAATAGTTTTAGTCATAAGCAAAGAGCAGATGAGGAAGTTTGAGTTGGGGCCCTTTTATGGTATTGTAATCCCCCCCAAACCTCTAGTTTCTCTGGCCTGTTCTTGCTTTGTATAAGAGGCTGTCCATTCCTTACCCCTTCTCGTATTAGTAAGCACTCTAGCACTGCCAGGACAGCCTGCTAGCACAGGTTCTTTGATCTGCTTTAAAAAGGAAAGACTACCTTCAAAGGGGTTAACAATTCTTCTTTAATTAAACATACTTAAGTCATTCACTAGTTCAGGGGAAAGGTTAACACCCTGAATGAGGAGAAAATCCAAACAGAAAATACAAGCAGAGAAATTAGCACCAAGATTCAACAGACAGGGCTCTTCCTGTCTGAACAAAATAATACAATCACCTACATACACCACCAGATGGGAGAGCACAAACCTCTGAGTAGTTGGGGAGGCTTTTACCAAATGGCTACTCAGAGTACTGTCCAGGGAATCAAAAGGTCCTTCTCACAAGTGAACTCCCAAAGCAAAATACCAACCTCTCAATATATGTAGTTTTCAACTAATAGGCTCAGAAGGCATCATAACCCACATAACTCAGCACAGCTGTGAACTACTAGTTCAAAGGAGATCAATCTTTTAAATGTTTTCAATGATCCAGGGAAACTGAACTCCAAAAAGAAAACAACAAAAATCCCACTTTGCTTGCTCATACACTTCTCCCACCTGTTTCTTTCCTGTCCTTCCTCTATTTCCCTCTCCTTCATATCTGGAAATTTCTATTCTTGAAAATAGGATATATAGCTTGAAACTTCCAAGTTCCTAGATGATTGGCACCTCCTTATTTATGACCTAATGGGTACGAAACCAATCCCCTCCTTATAAAACATGAGCTGCTTTGATCTTGGAAGTGTCCATGACTCCCAAGCTGACCCAATTGCCCTAATCCTAGAATGGCTTGAATGCTGGGAAGCATGTATCTAGGAATCCTAGACCATCACAGACTCCCTTTTCCTTCTATGAAGGAATACCATCATGCTCAAGGTTCCCTTCTATTCCTCTCCTCTGCCTTCTCAGTTCTATTTAGAAAGTCTTTGGCTTGGCCTCAGCGGTCACTGTGCTTCCCTGTCTCCCTTGTTGTTTTTGCTTTCCATTCCCTTGGATATCTCTAGGTAAATCATTCAACTTTCTCTTAAACATTCCAAATAAAAGGGCCTATTGTTTTCAGTATTGATTGGCTTGTCTAATTCTTCTGTGAGGCCCATTCTGTCCTTACCACAAACTGATCTCTGGCTCCTGTACATGGAGGCTAAACTAAACTAAAAAAAAAAAAGAAAAACGGAGAAACAGAGAGACTCATTTCTCCTCAAAGTCTCAGCTCCTCCCATCAGATCACCTTTCCCAAAACTATACTGAGAAGACTGACAGCATCATCAGTGGGTTGCTTCCACTTCTCTCTTTCACTCCTCTAAGCCATCCACCTACATCTCCACCTCCTGGTTTCCTTCAGATCCCAGCCAAACCTCCCAGTTTCTATAGGAAGCCCTTTCCGATTTCCCTTAATTACTTGGCCTTCCTTCTGTTGATTATCTCTAATTTGTCCTTCATATATCTTATTTGGGTCATCTAAATGGTTCAGTGGAAAGAGTGAGGTCAGAAATCAGGAAGACTCATCTTCCTGAGTTCAAATCTGGCTTCAGGCACTTATTAGCTACGTGACCCTGGGCAACCCTTAATCCAGTTTGCCTCAGTTTCCTCATCTATAAAATGAGTTGGAGAAGGAAATGGCAAACCACTTCAGTATCTTTGCCAAGAAAACCCCAAATGGGTTCATGAAGAGTTGGGCACAACTGAACAACAAATATTTTACTTGAACATGGTTGTTTACATGTTGGCTGGGAGTTCTTTGAGAGTAGGAATCACCTTTTGCTTTTCTTATATCCTCAGATTTTAGCACAGTGCTTGATATATTACAGTTATTTAAATAAATAAAATGTATATCATAGGCACAAAAAATAAATGGTTAAGCACTACACAAATCCTTCCTTGATTCTACCCTTTCTAAACTTCTACAGAAACTTGGTCTATCATCAATCATCTCTTCTCTTGAATATACTTCTACCTCTTTTCTCCCAGTCCTACACACTTACTAAAGGTTCAAAAATCCTAGAAATATTTCTCTAACCCAGTTATTCCTTTATATTATATGTCACTGCCTTTTTCTTAGCCATCATTGAGAAACTTCTAGAAATTATTTTTATTAGCTACCTTTGTTTCCTTTCTGCCCATTTATCTTCTTCCACCTCTTGCAATCTGGATTCCCTACCCACCACTCTTAAGATGTTTCTCTCTGAGGTCATTAATTATCTGCTAATCACCAAATCCTCATCTTCCTTGAATTCCCTGTATCATTTGCTGCTGTTAATCACCCACACCTCATTTAAATATTCCCCTTATTTTAGCTTTCCTTTCATATATTTTCTAGTTTTACTTCTCTAATGGTTTCTTCTCTGTCTCCTTTGCTGGTTCCTTATCCTCTTTCTCGAAGCCTTGTCCTCTTCTTTTCTTTCTCTCTACAATTTATGATGGATTGATTCCTATAGCTTTAACCATTACGATTATGTAGATCAGCACTTCTTAAACTGTGGGTTACGACTCCATGTGGGGATGAATAACTGAATGCAAGGGTCGTGAAAAATTTGGCAACAGTAAAAGGTTTCTGACCACTCAATGACCAAAAATCAATTCAAAATCAAATGTGTAATGAATCTGAGGTGTTCCTGGCAGTGCTTGCTCATGTTGCATTGTATGACTTCACTGCAGCCTTGGTTCTGAACATACAACATGAGTACTTTGTGTGGCACTTGTCATTACTTCATGCAATGCCAATGAATGCTGCCCAAAATACATTGGCTCATATTCAAGACTGCTGTATGTTATAAATTACATACAATACTGTACATACAAAGTTTTCTGCTCCTATAGAAACATGATAGCTTAATTATGGAAAAAAAAGACTTTTACTATTTCCTTACCTTCATTCCTTAGCAGGTAAGTATCAAGTTAGTATATCTTTGGATTGCATTGTGTTAGAATGTTTGATTCTAAAAATTGCTGTTATCTCCTTCTTTTATAGAAACATAAGTTTTTAATTGCAAGCAAAGACAAAATCCCTTTAACAATATTTCTCCACCATCATTGCTGTATGTGATGTAAGTATGAACATCAGTTTTTTAAATTAAACACAAACAAATGTAATTTCATACACTAAAGCTAGTATTTATTTGAGAACTTATTAGCAAGTTATTTATATCTTCAGGTAAACATTTTTTTGGTTATGGATAAGTGACTAAATTTGGACAGAAGAAGTAAAAATGCTGATGATAATGTGGCAGAGTCTTTGTTATCAGGTTAGTGTACAAGAAAAATATAATGTGTCGAGTCATTTTTGCAATATGGGTTTATTTCTAATAATGATGATGGTGAGGAAAAACCTCTTTGCTTAATTTGTAATGAAGTTTTGGCTGTGGAGAGCATGAAACCAGACAAACTAAAATGATATCTTAATACCAAGCAAGCAGCATACTGCAATAAATCAAAGGAACATTTTGAACAACTTTTAAAATCTTCAAATAAAGAAAAACATTGTTTTGAGAAATTTGTTACTGTCAATGAAAAATATTTGCTTGCATCTTATGAAACTTCTTATTTAATTATAAAAACTAAAAAGCCTACATTACAGGAGAAGATACTGTGTCACCTACCTGCTGCTATTAAAATGTAAGAAATAGTTTATGGGAAAAATGTATGGGGATGAAATTAATAAAATTCCTTTATTGAATGATACTGTTTCCAAAAGAATTTCTGAAATTAGTAATGACCAATTTTAGCAGCTTATTGCCAGCCTGAAGGGCAGCTAAAGTTTGCAAATCAGTTAGATGAAACAGCTGATATTTCTAACAAGGCACAGTTGTTACTTTATGTAAGATACATTTATGAAGGAAGCATACATGAGAAATTATCATTTTGTCACCCTTTGGAAGGCCACATAAGAAGGGAAGATACATATCTTAAAGCTGATGAATTTTTTGCAAATGAAGGTTAGCAATAGAAAAACTGCAATGAAATCTGTACGGATGGTGTTGAAGCAATGATGAGTGAGAATGTTGGATTTGTAGCAAAAGTTGAAGCTAGTAGCAATGAACATATCACTTTTACTTACTGCATGATCCATCAAGAGGCATTCATAGCCAAAAAAGACAAAATCACCAGAGTTAGATGTTGTGCTTCGTGATACTCTCAGAATCATTAACTTCATTAAAAACCATGCCCTTGACAGTTGTTTGTCTTTAAATCTTTGGAAAGACATGGACTCTGATTACAAAAGCTTATTACTACATGGAAAGGTAAGATGGCTCTCAAGAGGGTGAGGTTTAAACAGATTATTGAAACTGAAAGGTGAAATTGTTATATTTTTGACTGAGATGAAATCCCATTTTATTAATTTTTTCCATTATGACATAAGCCATAGCCTTTCAAAACTATGTTATCTGTCAGACATTTTCAAAAAACTCAATGATTTAAACATGTTGCTTCAAGGAAAAATTATAACATTTATGTTAAAAGATAAAATTGAAAGCTTTACTAAAAAAGTTAACATATGGAAGGAGAGGGTGGAAAATGGTTCTTTAGAAATGTTTACAGCTACAGATGATTTTATAATTGAAAATAACCTTCCCAAAGATTTAATTGTAAGAGTTATAATTGATCATCTGAAGTGCCTAGAGACATAGTTTCGGAAATACTTCCCTTCAAATTTTGATTCTAAGAAACTAATTTGGGTTCATAAACCATACTCAATTGAAATAAAAACCTCAGTCATCTGCCATTAAAAGCTGAAGAAGAATTTGTCAAGTTATCAAGCGACACAGGTTTAAAACTTGAGTTTCCTAAAAAATTGTTAAATGAATTTTGGCTTAGGATTAGGACAGAATTTCCAACAATTTCTGAAATGATTCTAAACATTCTTCTGCCATTTTATGCTACGTATTTATGCGAATCAGTACTCTCAGAATTGACAATTATAAAATCAAAATATCAATCAACTCTGAAAGATGTTGAAGATGCTCTGTCCTGCAGTATCAAATATTCTGGCAAGATTTAATTCTTTATGTGAAAATAAACAAGCACATTCATCTCATTAGTATGCAAATTTACTTTCATTTTAATAAATGGTAAAATTATATGTATATCAAAGAATTGTTTTAAAATACATTTCTTTATGATTGATTATCAGTGTTTCATTTATATACCTTTTTTATATACCTATATACCTGGGGTCATATAAAAATTTCTTGTGTGAAAAATGGTCACTAGTGGAAAAAGTTAAAAAACCCTGATGTAGATGACTTAAAAGTCTCTATCTTCCTCTTCAACTGATGGCCAAAGTTTTCCACTATTTAAGGAGGGCACCCTGGGAGCCCACCTCATCATATCTTACCCAAATGCTCTATTGGATTTCATGATCTCCACAAACACATCATTCTGCAATATGAAATTAGTTCTAAAGCTTTAGTTATCAGCAATCTCTGCTTCAGAGGCCCTTCCTTTTCTGTGATCAGGAAGGAGATTTCTACCCAGATCCTATTCTGTTTAAGTAGAGTACCCAGGGGATTCATCTCATCATTTCCTCCAACCTGCTCTCCTGGATTTCATGATCTCCAGAAACTCAGCATTCTGCAAGACAAATTCAATTTTGTAACCTATACCTCCTCAGATCATTTCCCACCCCAGCTGGAGGACTTCATGTCACAGCTAGTTAGCTTTTCCAACCCCTTGCCCCTACTTTTTGTATGTTGTCTTCCCCCATTAGATTGTGAACTCTTTGAGGGCAGACAATGTCTTATGCCTTTTTTTGTATATCCAGTGCTTAGCACAGTGACTGGTACATGATAATGTTTATTAACTGTGACTGAGAGTATTGGTCCCAGTTTGACAGAAGTGTTGCCCTGATGACTAATTCTTATAAGGGTTTAATGTACAATAATCCATGTCCTCTAGACAGTAAAACACTCGGAGAGGTGATAAAATTTTTCACTTCTCTAAGAAAAATAGAGAGATTGGTATTTTCCCAGCATGTATGCCCAGAGAAGTAGAGGGACATAGTTATTAGAATGAGCATGGGACTATAGCTCATTACTTGATTTTTCTTATTGAAAGGACAAGGGCAATGGGTATTAACATCATCTGGTGGTTAACTTAATTAGATTATAAGCTCTGAGGGTAGAGACTTATGGTCTCTGAATCTGATTTCATCTTTGTACACTTAGAGTTAGCAGTGTACCTTGCAACTACTGGGAGTACCCTATCCCCTTTGCTTCCTTCCTTCCCATGTCCTCTTTGCTTCCTGGAAGCCATCTGTGATGGCTAAGGGAAGACTTACTATCACTGGGTTACTCTCTCTCTCCCTTGATTTCCCCTATATTTTCTCCCCTGTTAGAAGCCATCCTACAAGGACAGGTGGTAGGAAGACTCGCCACTGCTGGCAGTCAGTCAGTCAGTCAGTCAGTCAGTAAACATTTATTATGCATCTACCATGTGCCAGGTACTGTGCTAAACACTTGGTATACAAAAAGAAGCAAAAGACAGGCTTTGCTCTCAAGGAGCACACAATCTAACTGAGGAGACAACAAGCAAACAAATATGTACCAAAAAAGCTATATATAGGAAAAATAAGAAATAATTAAAAGGTAGAAAGCACTAGGTTTAAAAGGAATTGGGAGAGGCTTCCAATAAGTGTGTGTGTGTGCCATTTCAGAGAATATTCAATTTGAGTAACAGGTCTTAAATGCAGAAAAGCAAATATAATATTGATGCCAAGTAGGCAAACATCATTAAATACATACGGTCAAGGTGCTACTGAGAAACAGTTTTTAAATTATGAAATTACCAAGAAGCAATTTGGTGAAGGGAACATCAACTATATTATGCTATCTGCATATGTCAATATACATCCATATAATGTACATACTGCATGAACCCTCCACAAAGGCCTATTCCAAAGTATTATTGAAGCAAAGGGAAATCCAGAATTCTTGGAGGCTTTGAATACAACCTTGATCCAAAGACTATGTTGTTTTTCAAAGCACCAGCTTAAGTAAGAGTAAAGAGACCCATTACCGGTATGCCAGTCACTGAGTAAGGAATTATTTGTCTAGGACAGCCCTGGAAACAAAGAGAATAGAGAGTGACCTCCAGGCATGTGTAGGCAGTCCTCTTCTGCATTTGCAAGGATGCTATAGCAGAAATGGAGACTAATGGTATTACAAAGGAAAATCATGGTTATTAGATCATTTGGAAGGAGTAACTTAGATGAATGTATTCTAAATGAGATCTTTGTCCAAGGAGTGATTATAAATGGACATATTACTAGAGTAACTCAATTATGTCAATCTTTACATTCACACTATAAATGAAACAAGATAAAAGGAGCTCAATCAACAATTGTGATTCTTAATTATGTTCTGCCTTAGATGCTTTATAGATGCTCTCTCCAAGGTACTGAAGGCCTTGTAGGTTTTAAAAAAATTCAGGTGTACAAGTGCTATTTCTAGACTGTCCATTCATAGACCTATGCTAACTCCTCTGACTCCTCAGACCAAAACTGCCTTCTCTGGCCACCATTGCCTTTGTGTATTGTTTCTCCTTTATCTTTATCAGGAGATGATTGTCTCCTACAGAGCAGGGACTGTCTCTCTCTGTATTTGTGCCTCCAGTGCTTAACAAAGTCACTGGCACATATAATATGTTAATATTATATGTTTAATAAGTCAATTAACAAACTAATAAATATTGTTCAAATTATTCAATGAATAATGTTAAATCCTCATGAGTAGCAATTGTTTTATTCTTTGCGCTCAAAAGCCCAGCACCTCACATTTTGCCCAGCACATAGTAAGCACTTGATAAATGCTTGTTGATTGATTGATGATGTATACACCTTCTTGATTGATCACATTCTTGCTGAATGATAGCCATTCAGGAAGAATGAAAGACACTATAGGCATTAATGGAAATATGTTGCAGCCAAGTGTGCTCATTATGCCTCTCTCTATTGCCTTTTGTCTCATCCATAACTGATTCTTTAGAGATTGTGTTGTTCCAAAATTCAAAAACCATTCACCATGATTAGAACATTGGTTTTAAAAAACTTTGCTTGTTTGTTTTGGAGAGCAGCTTTGAATAAGTAAAAGCACTATTAATTTTCCCAAAGTCAATCTTTCTCAGAGAGGAGATATCTACCATAGCTAGAGCACCGGTACTGAAGTCAGGAGGACCTGAGCTCAAGTACGACCTCAGACACTTACTAGCTGTGTGATCCTGGGCAAGTCGTTCAACTCTGATTGCCTCACAAAAATCAAAATCTATCAAGCCTATTCTCTTTCTGATGTTCAATTTGTTATCTTTGTACATAAATCCTCACCTTTTAACTTGCTTTTTTTTCTGTGGTGGGCACCATCATCTTTCAAGTTAATAAGGTTTGCAACCTTGGAGTCACTGACTGCATTTCACTCTCCTTCACCCTTTGCCCTTATCCACTCAGTTGCAAAATACTTTCAGTTTTACAAGCATCTTTCATATCTGCCATTTTCTCTCCACTCATCCTTCCACCATGCTAGTCCAGGCCCTCATCACCTCTTGTCTAGATTATTATAGTAGACTCCTAATTGGTCTCCCTGTCACAAATGTCACTCTTCATTCTAGTCTATACACAGCTGCCAATATGATGTTCCTAAAGCTCATTTCACCATGTCGCTATCTTGAACAAGAAATTCCAGTGTCTTCTTTTGGATAAAATACCAACTCCTCTGGCACTTAAGTCCATCAAAATCTACTGCAATTCAGATAGAAAGTGATAAAGCCACAGATTGATGTAAAGACTACCTTTAGACTCTTTTTGTATCCCTAGCACTTAGCACAGTGCTTTGCACATAGTAGGGGCTTAAGAAATGTTTATTTATTGATTTCTGTGATAGATAGAAGGGAAGAAAGGAAAAAGAAAGAGATATGTGTGAGAGATGTTGAATATGCAGGGATGGAGAGTGTGAAGAGTCAAGGGTGATTCCTAAATTGCAACTTGAGTGACCAGAAGAATGATGGTTCTCTCAATAGAAATAGTGAACTTCAATGGATTTGAAGGTGGAGAAGGGAGAAAATGAATCATGTTTTAGATAAATTGAGTTTTAGAAATTTAAAGAAATTCAGGTGGAGAAGGCATGCAAGAAGTTGGAAATGTGGGGTTAAATATCAGGAGAAAGGTGAAGGCAGACATATAAATCTGGAACTTATTCATATAGACATGAGAGTTGAATCCATGGGAGCCAATGGGCAAAGTATGGATGATGAACATGCCAAGACAACAGAGAAGGAATAGTCTGAAAGGCAGAATGAGAACCATAACAGTGTCATAAAAGGGAAGTAGAAAGAATCTCGAAGGAAGAAAGGAAGAGGACTGAAAAGGTAGTCATTAGATTAAATAATACAGAGATCACTGATGATTTTGGTGAAAGCAGATCCAATCAAGATGGAAGCCCAATTATGAAGGATGAAGAAAAGAATAGGAGGTGATAAAGCAAAGGTAGTGAAAATGACAGATTGTTTTTCTTCTAGAAGTTTGACTGTTAAAAGAGGAGTGTTCTAAGTAAATAGTTTGAAGAGATGGTAGAATCAAGGGCTCTTCCCAGTATATTTTGCTGCTTGATACAGTTTAATGTCTTTCTCCTTTGGGAGTAATTATTTCCTTCACTCAAAAGAATGAATTGCAAACTATACAGGTGACTGACTGGAGCAGATATTTCAGAGGAAAGGGTGCCTTTCTGGGGTTCTTTAAAACACATTGATTTTATCTACTCTTCTTGTGTGGAAGGTTGGACATGCATATACAGATATGAGCACCCACAAAATTTCATGATTGCATATTGTGAATTTGACAATGTACCTGAGAAAAGACAGAAATTATAATATGGTTGAGAATGAGGCTTCATTTCCATGAGGGATTGTATAATCTTTTAGCATGGATGACAAATAGCAAATGTATCACTATGCGTACAAAAGAATAGCTTAATGTATATAAAAAGGACAAAGTACGAGATGCAATCTAATAGAAAGGAAAAGTCTATCCTTCACTGTCTAGTTATTTCTAACAGTTATTGGAATGTTATTGCCTGTAGAGAATTGTCCAAACCTAAGTCCATTAGTCGTGGATAATTTCCTGTTGCCCAGAGAGAAAGGACAGTTAAGAATTGTGGGAACAGAATCCATTCATTCTCCCTTTGTAGGTCAGTTTTCCAACATGTGGGGTTACTTTCCCCACACATAGAATAGACATTTTCTACTGTAAATCTCTACTACAATACCATATACTGAGAGAACATACACTATAAGAAAGAAATAACAGTAAAGGGAAGCCCTCAAAGATCATTCCATCATCCCTAACACCAGGAAGCTCCTGGTGTTATGGGTAATAAAGCTCAGCTAAAAACATGTTCTAAATATTTTTATGTGCAAAAAATAGAAAATTGTAATAAAATAATGACTGTTATTTCAAGGCACGGCTATAAAATGCCCCCGGGACAAAAACACCTAATTATGAAATAAAACAACTTTTGTATCCCTCAGGCAATGTTTTCAAACTATTGCTCTCTCCAAAGCAGTCACTATAATTAGACCAATTCCCCAGCAGAAATGAAAAGTGTGGGGGAATCCATCTAAGGCAATAGAACAGAATGAAACCTTGGAGCAGAGATGGGCTATAGAACTAAGAGAATCAGAGGCCAAAGCACTAACATTCCAGGGCAGAGGGTCCTCTGTGGTGACCCAGGAAGTCCAATCTTTTTTACTTGCTCATTACATATTCTTCCTTATACTACGTTCTCTGATAACACATATTTTTAATCTTCCAGGCTGATGTTGTTAGGGGAGAAAGTACTGGAAGGAGTCCCATTACCTCCCTTCCCAATACTGTACGTTATACATCTCTTTATTCAGGAAAATGTTACGTTAGCTTGAGAACGAGTATGGTGTAGTAGACAGCTTGTTTGACCTGTAATCAGGTTCATATCTCACTTTTAACACTCAGATTACTAATGAGCTGTATGACTATGGGTAAATTTAAGGTCATCTTTTGTTCACTGAAATTATCTTAGGGATAATAACAAATATATCACATGGTTACAGAATCACAGAATATTCCAAATTAGAAAAGAAGGATAAAGTTATATGATCCAAGTTATAGCTGGAAAATAATAAATGGATCAACAGACATAAATTAGTACTTACTCTTTGCCTAGACTGTAGCATTTGTTTGCTCTCCCTGTCTCATCTCTCCTTACTTCAATCATTCTCCACTCAGTTGGCAAATTCATCTTCATAAAAGCACTGAAATTATGTCATTCAATAAACTTTAGTGATGCTCTATCACTTTGAGGATTGAATAGAAAATTCTTTATTTGGCTTTCATAGCCCTTCCTAACTTGGCTTCTTCCTGCCTCTCTGGTCCTCTCTCTTCTCTCTGCTGTATCTTTTGACCCTATGTAAACTTTAATCTGATGACACAGGCCTCCTTGCTGTAATATACACAAGTTACTCCATCTCCTGACCGGGCATTTTCACTAGCTGTCCCCCATGTCTGCAACTCTTTCTTCCTTATCTTAACTCCTGACTTCCTTCAAGTCCCAACTAAAATCCCACCTTTTATAAGAAACTAAAGCCTTCCCTCTGTTGATTGTCTTTAGTTTGTCCTTGTATGTATTTTGTTCGCATATAGTTGTTTTCATATTGTCTCTCCTATTTTTCTATGAGCTCTTTGAGAGTAGGGACTGTCCTTGCCTTTCTTTGTATTCTTAGCGTTTAGCCCAATGCCTGCTTCACAATATGTGCTTAAAATATTCCTTGACTGACTATCAGGAATTATGCTAGGTGTGGGGATAAAAACACAAAAAAACCCCAATTTATCACTTGTCTCCAATAATATACATTCCTTTTGAAAATTAAATTTTATTTTTTCAACTTCCTTCTTTCTTTCCCTCTACTATCTCTCCCTCCTATTGAGAATAAAAGAGAAAAAACCTGTTACAGATACGTATAGTCAAGCAAAAGTAAATTCCTACATGGGCCATGAAAATAAAAAAGCGTTTCATTCTACACTCTGAGTGTTTCATCTTTCTGTTAGGAGGTAGGTTTAATGTTTCATCATGAGTCTCCTGAAATTGTCATTGGTGATTATCCTGGAAATCACTGTCTTTTAAAAGTTATTTGCTCTTACAATATTGTTATAATTGTATAAATTATTCTGGTTCTGCTCTCTTCACTCTTTATCAGTTTAGAAGCCTTTCCATGTTTCTCTGAACCATTCTTTTAATTATTTCTTACAGCACAATTAACATATATAATATGTCTAATTAGACTCCCTCTATCATTCCTGAGGAAAATAGGATTTTGAGGGGACGTATGTATCATGTTCCTATATTAGATTACAAATATTTTTCTCATTTAGTCCCTTTAGATTAGTTTTCTTGGGACTCCTTTGTTTACATTTCTATGCAGCTCTGGTCTTTTCATCAAGAAGACTTGTAAATCTTTTATTTCATTAAAATCAATATCTTTCCCACCCAGCCCAATCCTCCATATACTTAATTTTCCTGGGTATATTATTATTTTGGGTATGATATTCTTGGGAGTTTTAATTTGGGGCTTATTTTAGGAAATTTGCATTTCTCTAATCAGTAGTGACTTAGAACTTTTTTATATGACTATAGATAGCTTTGATTTCTTCATCTGAAAATTGTCTGTTCCTATCCTTTGACCATTTATCAATTGGGTAATGACTTATATTCTTATAAATTTGATTCAGTTCTCTATATATTTGAGAAATAAGGCTTTTATCAGAGACACTTGCTATAAATTTTTTTCTCAGCTTTCTGCTTTCTTGCTAATCTTGGCTGCATTGATTTTGTTTGTGCAAAAAGCATTTAAAAGATATAAAATGGATAATTAAATATATATGTCCAAGATTGTTATTAGTAATTGAGTAGCTTGTAAGACACATTGAGGTATATCTGAGTATGATATGACTTTAAAAAGTAAAACCATTTTGGAACAGGTAAAAAGCGTAATTATTTTATACAAATGAGGTGTGAGAAGAAGAAATGACACAGAGAATTAGATGGGGAAGAGGGATGTTTGGGAAACCTATTTTCATCAGGAATAGGTTCAAGAGGGAACAATACTGATATAGCTAGAAGAATATAAAAGTCTTCTAAATTCAGAAAGAAATATAATGCTTAGGGTTGGGGACAGGGGAGAGGATAAGGGAGGGATCTCTAGAGGGGAAGGTGATAGAATAGGTTAAAGGGGTATAGAAGGGCGTTTAGACTTAAGGGAATGAGAAGATAAGGAAAGGGTCCTTGGGGGGCCAAGTAATAGGATGGCAAGGTAGAGGGTTGAAGTAAAGTAGGAGTAAGTAAGTAAAGTAAAGGAGTTATGAGGGATAGGAAATAAGAGATACACATGAATATAAAAACAAAGATCAGAAGCAGAATTTGTTAGTGAAACTACATGTCTATATATGTATTTCTGTATGTATGTATATGTGTATCTATATATAAATATATCAGTACTTAATTGTAGCCTTCTGGGGAGGAGGGGGAAAAAGAACAAAGTAAAAAGTGCGCAGCAGAGAACAAAAGAAGATTAACAAGGAGGCAAAGAAAAGGTGGACAGTTCTCAACATCATGTGTAGTACTTATTATACAAACTTTCTTGAAATGGAAATTTATTGCTATATATTTTGAATTCTCTCTTACATTCTGCTGTGCCCATGACATACTTTTTTTCTTATTTTGTATTTAAGTTTCAATATAAGTTTATAATGTGTTTCTTTTTCTTTTCTTATTGTGTATTCAAGTTTAAGAAACAAAAAAAAATGCATAAAGCTAGTAATTACCTGTTGAAACAGACAACTCAGAATCTTCTCATTCTGTCACTGCAAACTCATTTTTGTAGAATGTGTGACAATAATTAGGGATAGGAGGAGTGCAATTTAGGACTGGATCCTCTATAAATTCATGATATTTAATTTCAATTAGGCCTTCACTGCAGTAAGGCAAGCGTTATATTTCTTCTTATTTGATTATTTATCATACTTACACAGTAGTTGATTCAAACCTTTTCTCCTCATCCCCATTCTCCCATTCCTCTCCACCTCTCAGCACACCTTGCCTCATACTTTCTTGAGAAAACATGTCATATTTTGTCACATGCTGTGAATTTCCTCTTCTCTCATTTTTCTCTGGTGATGATAGACCCTTCTCCTCATCAAGGTCAACTTGTTTATTTGTACCATTAATTCCATCTTATCTTACTCCACAATCATCCTCACATATTCTCTTTAATCTCTTTTGTTGTTGTTCAGTCAATTTCAGTTACATCCAACTCTTTGTGATCCCATTTGGGGTTTTCTTTCTTTTTAAAAAATATACAATTTATTTATTTTCAATTTATGACATTCACTTCCACAAGATTTGAATTCCAAATTTTCTCCCCACATCTCCCCACCTCTCACCCCAGGACAGTGTACATGCACCCTATCTACCCTTCCCCCAATTTTTTCTTCCTTCTATCACCCCCTCCTTCTCCTACCCCCTCCCCTCTATTTTTTTTAGAGTAAGGTAGATTTCTATACCCCATTGCCTGTACATATTTTTAACATTCATTTTTAAAGCAAAACATGCAAAAACAATTTTTAACATTCATTTTTAAAGTTTTGAGCTACACATTCTCTCCCTTCCTCTCTCCCTACCAACCCTCATTGAGAAAGCAAGCAATTCAATGGAGATCGTACATGTGTAGCCATGCAAAATATCTCCATAAATCATGTTGTGAAAGACTAACCACATTTTCTTCTATCCTATCCTACCCTCCATTTTTCCATTATTTCCCTTGACTTGTCCCCCCACAATAGCGTTTGCTTCTGATTACCCCTTCCCCCAATCTGCTGTTCTTCTATTATGTTTCCTCTCCTATCCTCTGCCTCCCTGCCTTCCTGCAGGGTAGAATGGATTTCCATAGCCAATTGAGTGTGTTATTCCTTCCTTAAGCCAAATGCAATAAGAGTAAGGTTCACACTCTTTTACCTCCTCCCTTTTTCCCTCCATTGTAAAAGCTCTTTCTTGTCTTTTTTATGTGAGATGATTTGCAACATTCTACCTCTCCCTTTCTCTCTCTGCCAGTACATTCCTCTCAACAGTTAAGTTAATTTTTAGGTATTCTTCCTTCATATTCAGCTCACCCTGTGCCCACTGTCCATACACACACACACACACACACAAACACACATGCATATACATATATACATATACACATACATACTCACACATATATACACATATAATATACACATAGATACACAAACACACAAACATAATATGAATATAACACACATATATACTTAATACATACATATGTGTGTGTATGTATGTATGTATGTATTCCCTCTAACTACCCTAACACTGAGAAAGATCTCATGAGTTACAAATATCATCTTTCCATATAGGAATGTAAACAGTTCAGCTTCAATGACTCCCTTATGAGTTCTCTTTCCTGTTTACCTTTTCATGCTTCTCTTGATTCTTGTGTTTGAAAGTCAGATTTTCTACTCAGTTCTGATCTCTTCATCAAGAGTGCTTGAAAGTCCTCTATTTCACTGAATGTTCATTTTTTCCCCCTGAAGTATTACACTCAGTTTTGCTGGGTAGGTGATTCTTAGTTTTAATCCTACCTCCTTTGACCTCTGGAATATCATATTCCAAGTCCTCCAATCTCTTAGTGTAGCAGTTGCTAAATCCTATGTTATCCTAATTGTGTTTCCACAATATTTGAATTGTTTCTTTCTGGCTGCTTGCAATATTTTCTCCTTGACCTGGGAACTCTGGAATTTGGCTATAATATTCCTAGGAGTTTTCCTTTTGGGATCTCTTTCAGGAGGTGATCTGTGGATTCTTTCAATATCTATTTTACCCTCTGGTTCTAGAATATCAGGGCAGTTTTCCTTGATAATTTCTTGGAAGATGATGTCTAGATAGACCAATAGTTTTGAAATTATCTCTCCTGGATCTACTTTCCAGGACAGTTGGTTTTACAATGAGATATTTCATATTGCTTTCTATTTTTTCATTCTTCTGGTTTTGTTTTATAATTTCTTGATTTCTCATGAAGTCATTAGCTTCCATTTACTCCATTCTAATTTTTAAGTTATTATTTTCTTCAGTGAGCTTTTGGATTTCCCTTTCCAGTTGGCCAAGTCTTATTTTTAAGGCATTCTCCTCATTGGCTTTTTGGACCTCTTTTGCCAGTTGGGTTCATCTATTTTTAAAGGTGTTATTTTCTTCAGCATTTTTTGGGTTTCTTTTAGCAAGCTGTTGACTCATTTTTCATGATTTTCTTGCATTGCTCTCATTTCTTTTTTCAATTTTTCCTCTATTGCTCTTACTTGCTTTTCAAAATCTGTATTGAGCTCTCCCAACTCATGAGACCATTTCATATTTTTTTTGAAGACTTTTGATGTAGGAGCCTTGACCTTGCTATCTTCTTCTGGTTGTATGCTTTGATCTTTTAGTTTCTTCTAAAAGGATGAAAGAAAATACCTTTTCACCAAGAAAGTAACTTTCTATCATCTTATTTTTTCCTCTTTTTGGACATTTTCCCAGCCAATTACTTGGCTTTTGAGCTCTTTGTTAAGTGCAGAGTGTGCTACTCCAAGTTTCAGAGAGTTTTTTCCAGCTGTTTTCAGAGATATCCCTAGGGACCTGTAAATTCTCAGTTCCTCCAAAGTGGTATAATCAAGGAAGAAGTGTTACTCCTCTCCCTGTCTATGCTTTTGTCTGTGAGCAACCATAAGCACTCTTTTCTTCTCTGAAACTGTAAGCAGGATTTCCTCTCTACAACTGTCACCAGCTCTACCACACCAGTGCTCCTCCTTGCCCCAGGACTGCCAGCCAGGACTCTGACCCAGTTCAGCTACTTGGTTCCTTCACCATCTGTGGGTACCATTGCTGCCACCATCCTGGGCTGATGCTGGTGCTAGAGCTGGGCTGTGCTCCCCTCTCACCTAGGTGACAGAACTTTCTCACTGATCTTTGAAGCTGTCTTTGGCATTTGTGGGTTGAGAAGTCTGGAAACTGCATCAGCTGCCAGCACTTCAGTGCCCTGAGGCCTGCTCTAGTCCCATCTGTGGTGTACAAGTGTGGGCCTTGCTTCACTCTGAGTCTGGGGCAATTGTCCCTCCCTGTTGGCCTTCCAGATTGTCATGGGTTGGAAATCTGTTTCAATCTGTCACCCTTTGGCTTCTGCTGCTCTAGAATTTGTCCAGAGTCATTGCTTACAGGTATCTCGAGGGTTTGGGAGGAGAGCTCAAGCAGGTTTCTCCTTCTACTCTACCATCTTGGCTCTGTCCATTTGAGGTTTTCTTGACAGAAATATTGGAATGGTTTGCCATTTTCTTCTCCAAGTCATTTTACAGATGAGGAAACTGAAGCAAACAGGGTAAAGTGACTTGCCCAGGGTCACCTAGCTAGTAAGCGTCCAAGGCCAGATTTGATCTCACAAAGATGAATATTCAACTCCAGAGCTGGAACTATATCCACTGCACCACTTAGTTGCCCCTTTAATCCCTTATTTCTCCCTAATCCATTGTTTAATTTCATGCTGCCCAGAAACAAGTCCATCCTTAAATATCCCTCATGTAATCTTGCCATCCTTTCAGGATATCTTTGTTTATTTCTACTCTCTTTCACAGCCCAACTCCTATAAAAAGCTACCTACATTGATTGTCTCTCTTACTTCTCAATAGCTTTCAATCTAGTTTCTGACCTTATCACTCAGCTAAAGCTGTTCTCTCAAAGTTGACTTCCAGGACTTTAACTATTACCTCTATTCACATGTCTTCCAAATCTACATTTCCTCCATAGATTTTTAAAATTTCTTCAGTGCTCTAGTCCTTCTTTCTATTAACGGCCTTACTAGTTTCCTAGTCACCTGGGCTTACAACCTACGAATAAGCTTTGACACATGGCACTCTCTTCTTTGAATCACACTTGTTTTTTGTACCTGTCATTGTCCCCATTCAGTTGTAATGTCCTTGAGCGTGGAATCTGTGCTGTATGTTTTTTGCATATCAAATGCTTTTCATAATGCTTCACACATAGTAGGTTCTTAATAAGTATTCGTGGAATTGTTGAATTAAAACATAGTGTGCCAAATGAGAGAATTTTATGAAGAAACTAAATTATACATAATTTTTATGTTCCTCATTTAGCAAAAGGATTTTAAAACTGTGAAAGTGTGCTTAAAAAACCCCCCAAATAACACATTTATAATTTCTCCCTGAACTTCCATTTTCTCTGCTGATTTCCTTTTCTTTTTCCATCACACTGCACCCCCCCCCCTCCCCGCCACATGTCTAATGGTTTCAGGAAAAATCACTCCAGTGTTTCAAGGTATACATACAACCTTAGTAGTTATCTATAGCCTTGAACAAACAAATCACAGAATCATGGAGTTAAGAGACTTTAAATGCAATAATAATAACTTACATTTTTATAGCACTTAAGGGGTTGCAAAATTTTATACGTGTATTATTGCATTTGGTCCTCATAATAACTCCATTCAGTAGGTGTTATAATTAACCTTATGTTAGAGATGAGGAGATTGGATCTCAGAGAGGCTAAGTGATTTATCTAGGGTCACATAACTATTAAATATCAGAGGCAGGATTTGAATCTAGGTTTTTCCTGATTCCCAGGGTTGCATTTTTCCCATGGTATTGTGCAAACTCATTCATCAATCAATCAACAAACATTATTAAAAATCTATCAAGTGCCAGGTGCTATGCTCCCTCAGTACAGTGAAAAAGACAAAGAATTAAACAACCTCTGTTTCCATGCCCGTACAGGAATCCCCTCTACAATATCCCCAACAAATGGTTTTTCAGACTCTGATTGAGGACTTCCAGTGATGGGCCACCTATTATCTCTCCAGGTAGTCCCATTTACTTTTGAATCACTCTAATTTTTTTTTCTTACATAGACCTGAAAGTCACTAGTAAAGCAACCCTGGGATTTTGCTTGATTTTACTCTATTTAATATTTTTGATGTACAAAGTCACTTTGGGCTATTGAGTTCTTTGAGTTGAACTCAGGAGTTTTAAGAAAGACATAATCTACAAGAGAACAGATTGAGAGGAAAGAATGAAGATTACTATGGGACCTACATAGCAGCAGGAGTGGAGAGAAAGCATTTCCTCCCCTTTCCCTCCTAGAAAGTTAACGAAACTATGGAGAATCAGTAGTGCCCTACTGAAAGGAGAACTTTTCTGTGGCAGAAGGCTCAAGGTGGGCTATTGGGCCCTGTAATGGAGAACTCAGACAGGTGCTGTTGCTTATAACCACCTATTTAGGGACTGATTGAAGTTTCAAAAGGTATATTCTTTACCCACTTTCTTATCCCCATGCCTTTCTAGCAAGACACACTATAATATACTATTTGGTGTTCATTGTCCTTTGTTCTTGAAGAGGATCAAAATGACATCACCATGATAAAGTGAAATTTCAGCGTGTCCAACTGTGGCTGATCAGACCAATACAAGCTCAGAATGTTCTACCACAGGTTGGGCACAGATAGTCCATGTGAACATTTGGGGTGGATACTCCAAATTTGCACATCCTTTGTTTACTTTGTGCTGTCTCAATTCTACTTTGCTCATAGAGCACAGCACTCTTTCTGATGTGGGCATACCGTGCTGAGCAGTCCTGTGCCAGTGTCTCCCATGATGCACAGTCAAATCCTAAGTTCTTAAGACCTTGAGAGTGTCCCTGTATCACTTCTTCTGACCACCATGTGATCACCTGCCCCATGCGAGTTCTCCATAAAATAGTCTTTTTGACAAGTGTACATTTTGCATTTGATCAACACAGTCAAACTATCGGAGTTGCACTTTCTGAAGCATAGTTTGAATGCTTGGCAGTTCAGCTCAAGCAAGGACTTCAGTGTCTGGTACCTTATTGTGACAGGTCATCCTCAGAATCTTCCTAAGGCAGTTCAAATGGAAGAGATTCAGTTTTCTGGCATGGTGCTGGTAGATTGTCCATGTTTCACAGGCATGCAACAATGAGGTCAGCACAATGGCTCTGTAGACCTTCGATTTGGTAGTCAGTCTAATACCTCTTCTCTCCCAAACTTTTCTTCAGAGCCTCCCAGATACTGAGCTAGGTTTGGCAATGCATGTGTCAACCTCACTGTCAATGTGTCCATCTCTGAAAAGTACACTACCAAGGTAAGTAAACTTATCCACAGCATTCAAAACTTCTCCATTTGTTGTAACCAATGGTTCTACATATAGCTGGTATGGTGGTGGCTGATGAAGCACCTGTGTTTTCTTGCTGTTAGTTATAGACCAAAATTAGCACAGGCAGCAGAGAACTGATCCATACTTTATTGCATCTCAGCTTCAGAGGATGCAGAGTGCATAATCATCTGCAAACAGAAAATCATGCAGCAATACTCCTTCCACTTTGGTGTTGGCTTGTAGTCTTTTCAAATTGAAGAGCTTACCATCAGTATAGCAGTTGACCTTGATGCCATGTTTATCCTCATTGAAAGCATTTGACATTATAGCTGAAACCTTCATGCTAAAAAGCATGGGAGCAAGCACACAGCCCTGCTTCACTCCACTGATGACTGGGAAGGCACGAGAGCATTTTCCACTATCCAGAACCTGGGCAAACATGCCATCATGAAATTGAAGTACAATACTGATAAACTTCTCTGGGCAACCAAATTTTGACGTAATTTTTCATAAGCCCTCATGACCAACAGTGTCAAAAGCCTTGGTCAGATTTGCAAACATTGTGTATGGACCTCTGTTCTGCTCCTGGCATTTCTCCTGGAGTTGTCAGGCAGCAAACACCATATCGACTGCTTCTTGGTCCTTTCTGAAGCCACACTGACTCTCAGGTAGATGACCATTTTCTGGGTGAAGGATCAGCCTGCTAAGGAGGACTCTAGCAAGAATCTTACCAGCAATAACTAAGAGAGAAAACCTCCTGTGACTGTTGCAGGACAATCTATTCCCTTTACTTTTATAGAGATGGAGAATGGAGGCATCCTTGAACTCCTGGGGGATAACCTCCTCTTGTCATATAACCTGCAAAATTTCAGTCAGCTTTTGTATGAGCAATGGTCCCCCTACCTTGTAAATCTCAGATGGAATAGAATCAGCACCAGGTGCTTTGCCACATGAAACAAGCCTAATGGCCCTCAAAACCTCTTCTTCAGCTGGAAATTCAGTTAAGGAGGAACTGACTTCAACCTGAGGTAAATTGTCAGTGGTCTCAGCACTGATTGATGATGGTCTGTTGAAAACACTATGGAAGTGTTCATCCCCTCTCTCTAGGTTCATGTCCTTATCACTAATCAATGTGGCTCCATCAGCACTGAATAGTTGTGATGCACAATAGGTTTTTGGTCCATAACTAGTTTTCAGGGAATCATAACAGCATTTTGGATTGTTATTATCAGCTTAAAATGGAATTTCATCTGCCTTCTTACTGAGCCAGGAATACTGCATCTCTCTAAGCTTTGCTTGTACTTTGTTTTTGATGGAATTAAATGCTTCCTTCTTAGAGGTGGATGAACCATCCTGCTGGTAAATCCTGTGGAGTTCTCGTTTTTCATTCAGCAGCTTCTGGACTTCCCCATCATTTTCATCAAATCAGTCTTGGTGTTTGCTAGTGTTCTGACCCAGATGAGCAAATGCAGTGCTATACACCAAATCTCTGAAAGCTGCCCTCTCCTTTCTGCTCCACTGTTGCCAACTGTGTGTTGACTCAACTTTCCCTCCAAGTTAGCAACAAACTGTTCATGCTCAGAGAAGAGCTCTAATTGGTTGATATTAATTCTTCTGGTAGTCATTTTGCCTTGTGAATGTGAATATTTAACTTGGAAAGGATAAGTCTACGATCAGTCTAGCAGTCTGCACCACACATTGCCTTTGTCACTCTCACATCTTGTTTGTCTCTCTCCTTACAATCACATAATGTATTAGATGCCAGTGTTTGCTGTGAGAGTGCATCCATGAAGTTTTATTGCGTTTAGGTAAATGGGAAACAGTGTTGGTGATGAGAAGATCATGTGATACACAAGTCTTCAGCAGTAAATGACCATTGCTGTTGCTGCTTACAAGTCTATTCCTCCCTGGGACTCCCTGCCAAGTCTGGTATTCTGAGCCTACTCTAGCATTAAAGTCACCCAGAATGATAAGCTTGTCTTCTTTTGGCACATTGATGATAATGGTCTTTAGGTCTTCATAAAACTTTTCTTTGACCTCATCAGGGTTTGTCATGGTGGGAGCATAGGCACTGGTGATGGTGGTATGGCATTTTCCTGTAAGTGGTAGTCTCACTGTCATGAGCCTGTCATTCACTCCTTTTGGCAGGCATATCAGCTTGCTGACTACGTTAATTTCATTGCAAAACCTATACCAGCTTCATGGCATTCCCCTTCACTGCAGCCACTCCAGAAAAATGTGTATCCACCTCCAACTTCAGCAAGCTGACCTTCAATTGCCAACCTTGTTTCACTCAGGGCTCCTATTTGGATGTGATACCTGTTGAGTTCTCTTGCAAGATGAGCAGTTCGTCTTTCAAGTCTACTGAATTTTTGTTGTCTGTAAGTGTGTGCATGTTCCATGTGCTGATGGTGAGTGGAGTCATCTTTGCAGATGTTTTTGTACATTTTGTACATTCTTTTTGTGTTTCGACTACAGACTGTGATTCTTCGCCTGCCATGGTAATCAGGTCAGTGTTGGGTAAGCAGGCAATTTTTAGGGCACCTTTCCTAGTCCCCTTCCTCACACCAGGAGGTGAGCAGTGTGATCCTTAAAGGCTTCTCAGAGATCCAGGGGCTACCGAGTCCCACTGCTACTTCCAGGGAGAAATGATCCTATGGCCTGGGCTACCTGTGTGCAGAGTGCGTTCAAGGAGGACCAGTACCTTTGTTCTGATTGCTGTTGAACCCTTTTCAGGGCTGCTTTCCACCTTTGGTGTCTACCTGTTCCACCCAACTCTCACCTGTGGCTCCAAGAAGGTGCAGCATGTGCAGCAGCCACACCCCAGTAAACCATTTCAGCAGACAGGCCAAGCCAGGTTGAGGAAAACCAAAGGGTCCCAAACCCATTGGTGAGTTGGGGGAGTGGTGTCTACCCCAAGCATATAAAGACTTCTCCTTGTGGAATGGGCGGATGAGAACAACGAAGGCAGCTGAAACAGGTGATGTGGAGCACTTAGAGGTTAGACATTAAAGACACCAAGGTCATCCACTGTGTCCTGAGCCATTGCTAGTCGTCCTGCAACTGGATTATGATGACTCTGGAGGAGAGAGTGAGGCTGATGACATAGTGCAACTCTGTCTGACTTAAATACGATTTGCACATGAATCAGAAGACATCACCTATACCATTTTACTTTCATACCTCAAAGTCCTGTGGCAAAAGGTGAATGATGAAAGAGAAGGTGTGTATACTGTTTACCTCTTTTACCAAGGAATTTTCTGCATCCCAATTTTGTAAAAACAAAGTGAAGAAAAAAATCCCTAAATCCAGGAATTGTCTCGAAATATACAAAATTTTAATTAAGGCAGAATTGCAAACCCCTTCTAATAGAAATTTTTCTAACTGGGGGCTCTGAGCTACTTGAATCATATTAATAATTTTTTGTCTTTTGTAAATTGCATAAAATAGCAGAAAAAGGAATAATATGAACCTGAGGGCATATAAATTGCTACTAAGATAAAAAGTTAATTTATTATGATGAGGTATTGATTAAATCTCTAACTTCTAATTTGATAAAGGAAAGGAACAGAATAGAGACTGGTAAGGCCTAAGTGAGATACATCTCCATCTCTTTCAGAAAGAAGGTTAGATCCAGATGTATAGTGGTGTATGCCTGTAGTCTCTGCTGCAGTGAATATTGCAGCTGATGAATTTATTGAGTTTGAGAGGTCTGAGTGGTAGTAGGACTAAGGTCATTTGGGCATTCATTCTGAGTCTGGGACCTTTATAGTGAGCTTCAAAGAGCAGAGAATCAGTAGGCTGCCTAAGGAAGGTCAGAAAACCAGAGAATATTAAAGTTTCCATGGTAATCAGTACTGGAGTTTGTCCAGTCAATGGCTACTACATTGCCAGTGTAGGTGAAATAGGGAGACCCAGTCTAAAATCAAAACAAAACAAAATGAGAAAACAAACAAATCCTTCAACAAAAGGAGCAGGATGAGCTGAAAGTATTAAATATCTTCCATAACACTACCCATTGGTGTTACATTTTTCAGTTACTTAGACAACAGTGTAGATAGCATGGTATATCAAATTTGCATATAGCACAATGCTGGCACATTGTCTAATATATTGTGTGATGGAGTCAGAATACAAAAAGTTCTTGACAAGTAGAACCCTGAAAACTATTAAGATTAAATTTATTATGAATGTGTATGTATGAAATAATATAGATGTATATAGTCTTTCATTTAGTTTAAAAATGCAATTTACAACTACAAAAGAAGAGGTATTGTTAGACATCTTTATATCTGATAAAGATCTGGGTGTCTTAGTGGACTGCAAGGTCAATATAAGTCAATAGTGTGATATGGCAACCAAAAAAAACCTTAAAAGTTGTCTTAGGAAGAATTGAGAGCCATTTTATACAGAATGAGATTATACTATTATACTCTCCCAAAGTTTATATCTTATACTATTATACTCTCCCAAAGTTTATATCTGGAATACTATATTCAGTTCTGGTACCACATTTTAGGAAGGAAAACGGTGACCAGTATCCAGAGTATCCAGAGGAAGGCCATCAGGATGGTGAAAGACCTTCAGATCACACCAATTCTGCTGAAGCAATTGTTGAATGAAGAAAAGACTTAAGGATGACATCATAGTCAATATAAAATATTTGAAAGGTCCACTTACAGAAAAGGATAGTTTTACCCTCCTTTATCCCAGATAGTAAAACTTGGAGTAGTGGGTGAAAGTTGCAGAGGCCAATTCAAACTTTCCATAAGACAAAAGAAAAGCTTCTAATCAGTTTTGATTGCTCAAAAGTGGAATGAATTGCCTTAGGAAACTGTGTATTCCTCCTCACTGGACATCTTTATGCAAGAACTAGATGGGCATTTGTTGAGTATGACATAGAAAGGATCCTTATTCAGGCACATTTTAGACTAGATGACTTCTGAGGTTTCCAACTCCATAGATTCTGTGAAGAGGGCTATTATCACAGTCTCCTCAAGTTTGTTCTTCTCTTGGCTAAACATTCTGTTTTTTTCAACCAATCCTCATGTAGAATAATTTTTAGTCTTCTCATTTTTCTGGCTGCCCTCCTCTAGACTCATTTAAGCTAGTTCATGTCCTTCCAAATCTATGGTACCCAGAATTGAATGTAATACTTCAGTAGTGATCTGAACATGGCAGACTATGGAGAAACTTGCCTCACTTCTGGACACTAATTCATTTCCCTTAATTAAAGATTGTTTTGGTTTTCTTGACTGACATAACACATTGGTGACTTAGAGTGAGCTTGCTCATCTGTTTTACAAAAACTGTTCTCAGAATCGGTTGATGCCATTCTATTCATTCACATTCTGATATCTTCCCAACTTTATTTTCTATTATTTTTCTCTATGCCCTTTGTAGGGCACCAGACTAACTGGACTATGCCTTGCTCTGCCTGGGTTCATGATTCTGTGTCTTTGTTCACAACATTCCCTATGACTGGAATTCTCTACATTCCGTTCTTTACCTACTGAATTCCTACCCATACTTTAAAACCCAACTCAATACTATCTTTTCCATGAGGCTCTCCATGATTTTCATTGTTGCAAATGACCTTTGCACTAAGACCAATATATCACTTTTGTACCTGTCTGATGTACTTATCCTGGAACATTTTAGGTTATTATCTGCATTTGAGTCATCCTTTTCTTTGACTTAATCTTCAAAAATACAGAGACAAGTCAAAGGAAGAATTAGGGAGGATTTGATCACTGTTTTCATAGTATCATAGAATCTCAGAGTTGGAAAGGACATCATAGACTGAAGAGTGCAAACTATTACTAAACTTTGATTCCCCTCTACCTGAGTGCTTTTAGAGTCCTCAGCATACAGTAGGTACTTAATGAATATTTAAGTCATTATATAATTGAATTAGGCCTCAAAGCCCAGTCAGGAGAAATGAATTCAATTAAATTCAAGAAGCTTTTTTTGAGGGGGTCTAATATGGACTCAGAAGTATCAAAAGCAGCAAAAACAAATCAAGACAAAGATAGGTCTTTGTATATACTGACATCTGAATAAGAATGGTCTGAAAGTCACCTTCTTTTGTCTTTTCATTTTAAATCTAATTTACAAAAGGTTGCTCTTTCATCTTATTTGCTTTGATCAGTGCCATTGCATTTATTTTTAGCTCATATGTATATTTATATATATTTTGGAGAGTGGCGATGGGAAATAATATGAGGATACATTTATGTTTGTTAAGTAAAAAATTTACATCTGTACACAGAGTTCTGTCTTCTAGCAATGTTGTTGTTGTTCAGTCATTTTAGTCATGACTGACTCTTTGTCACCCCATTTTGGTTTTTCTTGGCAAAGATACTAGAGTAGTTTGTAATTTCTATCTCCAGCTCATTTTTTACAGATGAGGACATTGAGTCAAACAGGGTTAAGTGATTTGCCTAGGGTCACACAGCTAGCAAGTGTCTGAAGCTGGATTTGAATTCAGCTCTTCTTGACTCCAGACCCAGCACTCTAGCCACTGTGCCACCTAGTATATGTATTATTATAACTAAAAAAAAATAGCAATTAAGAAATGTCAGGGGCAAATGGCTATTGGTAAGAAACTAGAGATTTTGCTTTGAAGATCAGCAGTGAAGAAAACTTGAGAAAATTAAGTACTGGCAAAATTAAGAAATGCCTCATAGAGTATGTGGCACATGGCTCATGACACATAGCATATAGCAGAAATGAAGGGAAAGTGTATTGTAGACATTTGGTTTCATATGTGCAGAAACAAAAAGGTTAGATATGGTATATAGAGTAGGAGGAAGAACAAATAGGTCAATTTGGCTAGATTGGAAAATGTCTGAAGGTAAATTATAGGAAATACCGTCTGGAGTAATGATGATTTGGTTCTTTGAGTAGGGCCAGCTCTACAATTTTGAAGTAGATGAATTTTGTCTTTGGTAAGTAGTGCCATTAATATTGCTTAGAGGAGTTAAAATTGCTTGAAAAATCATACCCAAAGTATACTGATAATAATTTTAACCTGGAAAGAAATCTCTATTAAATTGTCATAGGACTATAATTGGCCCTCTTATTTTCATCAGTTTCACATGACTTGGATTAAGCATTGATGTCAGCCTTGACAGGTTTATAGATGAGACAAAATTGGGAGGGATGGATAACATATTGGTTGAAGGATGCAGAATTGAAAGGATATTTGTTAATCTATCCTAAAACTTTGGGCTAAATATAATATAAATTTTAATAAGTGCAAAGTCTTATACTTTGTCTACATAAACAACTTCATGTGTACAAAATGAGGGAAATATGGCAACACAGCAGTTCATTTAGAAAATATTTGTGAGCTTTAGTGGACTGCAAACTCAATGTGACACAATAGTTTCATATTGAAATGGCAGCCATATTGATATGGCAGCCTAAAAAACTAACATGTTCTTAGGGTACAATGCCTTCCAGCACAGAGAGCAGTACTAGAGGCAAAAGTCTAACCATACTCAGGCCAGATCCCACATATCTGGACTAGGCTAGAATGGTGAACTAAATTGTAGAATATGAAATTTACTAGGAAAAAGTGTTCATCTTCATTAAAGACTACTCAAGGATCTAAGTATGACATGAACATGACCAGATTTCTTGAATTTTTGAAGTCTATGCTATTAGGGGACAAAATCTAGAGTGCCTACCAAACTGTAAGTGCTTTAAGCATGGGTTTAGTTGTAGATATATACATCTGAATATCACTCTTGCCAACTCTGAAGAGACTCATTATCATGTTTTTTTGCAGGATGATGAATTTTTGGACACTACAATTCTTGAAGACCATTTTCAAGGTGACCACAAAGAGCCTGGATGACTTCATCAAGAATATTTCATCCCCAAGCAGGAAACTGTCCAAGAATATCCATTCCTTCTCTAAAGTGGGGACATAAAGACAGTTTTATCAGTTATTCCCAGAAGGAGGTTCACCTAGCCTCTGTATGTGTTGATTTATTTATTTATTCATTCATTTATTTTTGTTTTCAAAAATCTGGGACAATTTACATTCTATCCAGTGCAGTTTTCTTTGTGATTTCTTGAAAAGTATCTCTGTAAAAACAGGCTTTAAAAAAACCCATTGTGATTCAAATAGAACTACTGGGCTACTCCTTTGAACTCAAATCACTCTGGCTTTCATCAAATGTACCATAACATTCCCCAACGTCTCTATCCCTCTTTGTTTAGATTTTGATGGCTTAGAATGAATGTAAATAGCAATTGTTTTTTGTTCCAGCCAGAACCTCCAGTGTCTTATCCTCCCAGACTGATAGCAAACTAGGCCATCTTTTGACTCAGTTCTTACCTAGTCTTTAGTCATTGAATGGGCATTGTCTCAGACAAACAGGCTTTGGAAATACCTTAATTTAGAAAGGCCACTGCATCCTGGGCCATTGACAGTCATCTTGACTTTTGGATTTTGATGACTCTGGGGGATAACATGAGGCTGACAATTTTTTGCCTCCCTGTAAGGCATCTTATAATGGAAAATACATTTTGACCTTTTGCTTTATATAATTATATTCAAACCTAAAAAATATCAATAAACCATCTGTCACATAACTTTTTAATGATATTATTAAATTGTAATCAAGCTCTTACTTTTCACATTATTGAAGGGTCATGCAATTCATGTGAGATATATGATTATTCAGTGAAAGGGCAAATTTTAAAGGGTCTTTAGGTTACATCTTAATCTTTATTCTTCTGGATTTCTCTGCCGCCCTTGACACTTATCAATTACCCTCTTTCTCCTTGACACTGTTTTCTCCCTAGGTTTTCATAGCATTTCACTCTCCTACTTCTTCTGTCTGACCACTTCTTATCATTCTCCTTTGCCAGATCTTCATCCAGATCGCTGCTGCTAACTGTGTAGTCCCCTAAACTTCTGACTTGGCCACTTTTTTTTTCATCTACTCTAAAATTTTGCTTGGTGATCTCATCCCATCCTGTGGGTTCAATTACCAATTCTATGCGGTTGTCTCAGATTTTTCCAGATTTGACCCTTTCCTGACCTCCACTGCCATCTTTCTCTCCAAATGCCTAATAGATATTTCAATCTGATTGAACTATAAACATCTTAAGCATGTCCGAAATGTGGTATACCACTTTACTCCCCCAAACCTTCTCCTCTTCCTAATTGTCTTGTTACTATAGAGGTTACTGCCATTCTTCCAATTATATAGCCTACCTGCCACCCCAGGTCCTCTTTCACTCTCCATATCTAATTGCTCCATATCCGTTTCCAGATCCTGTCATTTCTACCTTTGTAACATCTCTTTTATATGACCCTTTCTTTCCATTGATACTGAAACCACTCTGGTGCAGGTTCTCATAATTTCACTCCCAATAGCTTTCTGATTGGTATTCCTGCCTCCACTCTCCAGTCCATTCCTCCCCTCAACTGCTGAATTAATCTTTCTAAAGTACAGGTCTGACTGACATCACTCTCCTGCCCCTGACACAGCTTTCAATAAGCTCCAGTGACTCCTCATGTAAAATCCTCTTGTTTGGCTTTTAAAGTCCTTCATAACCTGGTCCCTTCCTACCTTTCTGATATTCTAACACCTTACCTCCTTCCATGTACTCTGTGATCCAGTGACCCTGGCTTTTTCAGACCCTGGGCATTTTCGCTGGCTGTTTGTTCCCTATGACTAGAAATCTCTGCAGCCTTGTCTCTGCTTCTGGCTTCCCTAGTTTTCTTCAAGTTTCAGCTAAATTCTTACCATTTGTAAGAATCTCTTCTCAGTCCTTCTTAACTGTTGCCGTTTCCCTCCGAGCCTGATGTCTTCGTTTTACTTTGCCTCATTAAAGGGGCCACCCCCTGGCTACTTTTTAAACAAGGCTATTGAACGAATGGGCATTTCCTCACCCTAAGTGGGTACCTGAATAGACCTTGGCCCCTTTAGGCCAAGGTCTCTCAGTGCATCCTGGGTCATCTCCAGTCATCCTAATGAATATCTGGTCACTGGATTCAGATGGCTCTGGAGGAGAAATGAGGCTGGTGACCTGCATAGCCCTCCCTCACTCAAAACAAAGTCAAGTGCAAGTCATGTCATCATTCCTCTGAAGCCATGCTCTTCTGTAATGAAGGATGAATACAATCTTAATGCCTTTTCTCTGAGACTATCTCCAGTTTATCTTGTATGTATCTTATATGTACATATTTTGTTTACATGTTATCTTTCCCTTCAGATTGTCAATTCCTTGAAGGAGGCAGGGATTATCTTTTACCTTTATTTGTACCATTAGTGTTTAGCACAGTTCTTGGCACATAGTAGGCTCTTAGTAAATGCTTGTTGATTTGTTAATGACATAGCGATTATTACCTTACCTATATGCTCAAAATCTTCATGTTGTTCAGCTGTTTTTCAGTCATGTCAACTCTTCATTTCTTGGCAAAGATACTGGAGTGGCTTGCCATTTCTTTCTCCAGCGCATTTTACAGATGAGGAAACTGAGGTAGACAGTTAAGTGACTTGCCCAGGGTCTGGACAAGTAAGTGTCTGAGGCCAGATTTAAACTCAGGAAGATGAGTTTTCCTGACTTTAGGCCTGGCATTGAATCCACTGTGCCACCTAGCTACACCAAAATGTTGCTGCTCATATTATTGGTAAATATACCTAGCCCACATAAACTCTAAGGATCCTTATCTCATCTCCTACTCTAACAAATAAGTCTTGGCTTCCAAAGTACTTCTTCCCCCAGTGTTCTAGGGATACCCTTGAGGATTTGAGAGGGAATTTCTGATGCCATTGACTTGACTTTCCACCTCTGTGCTTTCTCCCAAGATTATCAGTTGAGAATCATTTAGTTAGCCAGCCTTGCATAGCTTTTAGAAAGAGATGTTTGACAAAGTTCTAATAAGATACCTTTTTTGTTTGTTGAAAAAAGGACTTAACTCAAAAACAATAAATGAAAGGAAAAGAAGAAGAAAAGAAAATCATGCCTCCTTTTGCAGAGAAAAAGCTTTGTTCTTTACAACTTTCCCTGAACATGTGGGGTTAGAGATTAGGGACTTTACATGAACTGGAAGTTAGCTCCTTACCCTTGAGGTAATAAATTAAGCAGATTTGATCAGCAGCACTGGTCCACTGGTTCCGGAGGACTGGGATCCTAGTCTTCTTCTCCGTCTTCCCCTCCCATGGAGGGGGTCCTTCTATTCTGGGCTCAGTTGGACACCAAGTACTACAGAAAAACTAGCATGAGCACCAGGGGGGACCTAGGTACTTCATTCTCTCCCTTTCCCTTTAAAGGGGCACCACTGTGCTGGACTTATAGATACAGACTGAGTTTAATCACTTAAGTTTAATTAACTTAAAAAAGGAAAAGAAAGCTAAGCTTCCTATCCCAAAAGGAAGTACTGTCTTTATAGAACTTTTCAGACCAAATGAGACTTTTCCATAGGAATGGGCATCTGAGGTTGACTGAAAGTTATCCTCTCACCTTCAGGTGATAAGCAAATTGTTCTGGGTGAAAACATTGTCCATTATTTATTCCCTTGCTGCAGAAGGTAATCCAGCTGGGATATGGGCAGAATTTTCTAGGTGCCCCTTTCTACAAAAGATATTCCAAAATTTCTAAAATTTCACTGTACCATAGACAAATTGCCTCAGGATTTCTATTCCAAAGGGTACCTTCAGTTTGCTTCCAGTATATAACTACTATTACAAGGGTGCTTCTATTGGAATTTCATATTCACTCAATAATAGGACAAGAATATGATCAGTAAAATCTGAACTAGGGTGAGGCTTCCAGGAAAATGAATTAAGCCCTCGAGGTTGATTACTCAGGATTTCTAGACCAGCAGGCAAAATTTATTGTATGGACTTGCAGTCCAAAGGATCTTAGAAAAGCTGGTGGTATTTATGTCACAAATTCAACAAGCATTCTAGATCTTTTTAAAAGTTAAAAAAGGAGCTATCATGTGATTCTCCAGGCAAAATGCCAGAAATCAGTATTTTGGGGATACAAACCCCATACTTCTTGCATTAACCTCAGAAGCAATACATATACAGTTCTCAATAATGCATCAAGTACCAGTATTTAAACATTTAATAAATCAACAAATGCAAAAGCCTTCACAAATCATATCAAAGAGAACTACCCTGACTTTTATGGAAATACACTGGAAAAATTGATTGCTATATAATTGAAGTTTAAAATAAGACCGAGAAAATAATTGTCAACTTTTTCTAGGGGATATAGGGTATTCAAAAGTGAGAAGTTTTGGTAGGGAACCTCTCTAGTAGGTATCCCAAAATGTAAAGGGATAAAGGGACCAATATTAATCCTAGATCAATACTTACATGTAACCCATGTATCTGTGAGAATCCTTACCTCAGCTCCCACTCCCTTGATGAATTGTTTCCCCTGAACTAGGCTACATTTTTTTCTCAGTGTCCTAGGGTATCTCTGAGGAGCCAGGAGGTGATTCTTTAATGACATTGGCTTGAGCATCCGCCAGTGTGCTTCTCCCCATGATTATCATTGGAGGATTATTTAATTGTCCAGTCTTAATTAGCTTTTAGAAAGAGTTGTTTACTAGGGTAGCATAGTAAGGAGAGTTAGCACAAAACATTTTCCCCTCAAAAAATCTGCAATATCCTCCCACAAGTACATAGAGAATCTGGAATAAAGTGGACTCAAGCTTAAAGAGTACATATAGCAAAATGATCATTCCCAGTTCCACCCTGCTGTAAATCTTTTTCTCCCATTCATGGGGGTGCTCAAGAAATTCCCCCTTAGGCATGATGTAGTTTCTTTGTTGGGATCTTTGCAGAGTCATAGATCTATGGGAAGTTTGCCCTTTACTTCCAATATACACATGTCTGTCAGCTAATCTGAGGACAAGGACACTAATGGGAGGATAGGAAATCCAACATCCTCCTGACCCTTTGAAGTAAGCAAGATCTTCCTCTGGCCAAAGCTGGATTGGGATGGTTGGGAGTGAAAAGAGATCTGGGGGAGAACAAAAGTGAGGTCTTTCATTTCTGTTTCTCCCTTCCCTCTCATCCCTAGGTAATTCATCCTCTGGGGTTTGCTGGATGGCTACTTACTGAAATCCCACCTCTTCAAGCTAATTGGTGCTTTATACAGAAGGTGTTACAAAAATCTCTCAGTCAATTGGAACATATTTCCTGTCTGATGTCATTTCACTTTATCCAATGACTTTCAGAGACTTTTTCAAACTTAGTCTAATCACTTTGGTAGATTAATTGATTGTGACTACTCTTATCTAGTTAAGATAAGGGCCAAGTGGTAGAAATGTGTTCTCAACTGATCAATGTATATAGGTTAATTATGTGTGTGATGAGATGATTTGGACCCTAACCTTACATATAAAACATGAAAAGCAGAGAGCACCTGCCTTCAAACATTTGAGTTCTTTTGTCAACCCTTATGAAAAGTTGTAGCAAATGGACTGTCACAATCCAATTATTTTGTTAGACTTGTCACTTCAACTGTTCAGTCATCAGTTTTGTCTTTCTTATAATGAAGTGCTTAAATGCACTAATGCAGAGTGATGGAAGTGGAATCATTACTGCAATAAGGTAAATGAAAAATAAAAGGCAGCTCGGTGGTACAGCAGAAAGAATACTGGGATTGAAGTGAGTAAGACCAGTTTAAATCCTGTCTCGACTTATGGGCAAGTCACTTGACTTCTGTTTGTCTTGGGTTCCTCATCAGTAAAATGAAATGTGTAGACTTAATCGCCTCTAAGATCACTTTCAGCTCAAAAATCCACAATCATAAAACAATGCTGTGTAACAATGAACCTGGGCCCCTGAGAAAAGTGAGGAAGCTGCACCTTGCTTTTTCCTTTGTGGAGATGTGGGACTTTGGGTAGGAAACATTTCATATGCTATCAGACTTTGCTGATGTCTTTGTTAGTTTTGCTAAATTCCCTTTTTTGTCCATTTCCTTTTTTTTTTGAATGATGGCTTACTTGGTAAGGGAGTAGGCACATATAAGAAACGTAGGTGATATAAAAACATAATACACCCATTCCTTTATAATTGCTAGGTAAAGTCATTTCTAACATCCTTCAAGCTTTACAATTGTATGACTTTGTAACCTGGGTTATGGTCTGTCTTTCAAGCAGACAACTCACATAGGGAGTCTTTATTTCATGAAACAATGTGATATGCTTCTCTCCTTCATTTCCCTCCTTCCCAACACCTCACCTCTTCAGTTAGTCAATAAAGATTTAAGTGCCTTCTGTGTACTAAGCCTTGGGGATACAAAGAAAGGTAAAAGATCACCGTGTTTTTCTCTACTGGGTGTCACCTAATAACAGAGCAGGACTCTCTTTTGGTTCCTTAGGTCACACTTCTTTCACCACAATAATCTTTATCCTAAGAGGAAACTGGAAGAAGAATGGGATGGAAGACTAGACCCAGCAGAAGGTTCCCGGGGTTCTTAAGGAGTAGTGCCTAGGCCAGAGTCATTTTTAAAAACCTGGGCTTCTCTTGCTTTAAGAGACAGAAGCCTAGCCTAACCTCATCTTTGTCCTTTAGTCATTTATAATGATTCCTTTTGTGCTACTGTTTTCTCTGCAGTTTTTTTGAAAGAAGGTGCTCCCCCCTTTCCTCTTATACCCCCCCACCCCCAGTCCTCTTACATCAGCTCCTAAAGGATCTTCCTATTAGTACAGGAAGCTGGCAGGAGCCAATCTGGAGCCTTTAGATAGCCAACTAATTAAGGGGAAAGCAGGTGTGGATGGATCTATTCAGTCTATAAATAAGTGCCAAAAATTAAAGTTATTGGTCTGTGAGTGCTAGCAGGTGGAGGCACTGTTTTCTACCTTTTAATGGAGTAGCAAAAAAGGGGGAGGGTGTGAGGGGGGGCTGCAAGCAAAGAAATGACTTTTTTTTTATGGCTAAAAGCACTTCACAAATAGAATGTCTATTTTCCAAATCATTGTCTTGTTTGGGATTAATCCTGAAGATGCGTAATTGCATGTGCTAAGGGTGTTATGTTCACTGAGCAGGGTTTGATGAACTGTATGGCCTGAACAGAAATAATTCATATTCTCAAGCTGATACTTAGAGCCATAACTCATAACTGACTGCAGATGGAAGTGCCCAGTGCTCAAAGGAACCTTTTCCTTTCCCCATTTCATACATATGCTCAAATGCCCAAAGTTTCTTCCCTGCAAAACCTCTCACTTAAGCATGAAAGAAAAAAAATGATCTATTGTTACGTTACTTAGTTAATGAAGCAATCTGGAAATGGTATTATATGGGGGAATGAGTTCCTGGGAGCCTCTTACTCCCTATGCTGTTTCTTTCCCCCTGATTTCTTTGCTTCCTTCCTTCCTTTGTGCTTAATAATTTATTCGAACATTTCTTAACTGGGGGACATTTTTCACTAGGGTGTTATGGAAGGAGACCACAAAAGCATCATATATTTCTCATTCAAAATACATTAATGTGCAGCTGAAATGCTAACCCATACAATGGAATAATTACAGTGTATTTTCAAGGAAAATATACACATGGTTTTGTGAGCAACTTCATTAATTTTGATCCAAATGATGTAAAATTATTCTGCATGGTAGCTGAATTAATTTATGTACTGTGAGTAAATTTAAGTTAAGTAAGTCTGGCTGTAAATAAGTCTGCGGCACGGACAATCCAGTCCGCTGGGACTTATCCACACCTTCCTATGTAGGTTTGCTAGGGAAGGGACACTATCTGGGAGTTCATTATGGCAAAGATTCATTAATTTTAAGCCAATGTCTCAGAATATCTTGATCAAAATTCTGAAGAAGTACCTACACTGCCCCCCCCCCATTCTATTAGAAAAGGGATTTTTAATATGGGGTTCATGAATGTGTTAAATTTTTTTGCTTTACTATTTCAATATAATTGGTTTCTTTTACAACCCTGGAATGTATTTTATGAATTTAAAAATGTGATCATGAGAAACAGTACATAGGTTTCCCCAGAATGCCCAAGGAATGCAAGACCCAAGACAAGATTAAGAACCCCTGATCTAGAATAATGTTCCAGTGTATAGGGAACTTCTGCCTGGAATAATTCAAAGGTCTAAATGAGAGGGAAGAAACACCTTTGTCTCTGACTTTGGAGACAGGAATACCTGGATTCATAATTGACTTTTGACACTTACTTGATGTACAACAATAGGCCTATTACATTATCCTCTGATTCTCAGATGACTCTTTAAGAAACTATAATTTGCACTGGTAGAGGGATGAAATTACAAAAGTGGTTTCATATCTACTTCTGACACGTAGTAGATATGGCACCCTAGGCCTATCTTAATTTCTCTGAGTCTCTAACAAACCCAGTAAGACAAATTATAGACAGGTCATGATCTTCTTTGGTCAAAGGATGAAGTGATAGGAGTTGAATGTGATAAGTGCTTAAGGACTCTTTTGGGAGATACATTTGTAATGTTGATGTATTTTTAAAATAACCTGAAGTTTGTTTTATATGGGTAAAGAAAAATCAGTTTTAGAAATAATAAAAGCTAACTTATATTCCACTGGATTTCAAGTCAGAGGTCCTGGGTTTGAATCCAAACTCTGTTCCTCTGTTCCTACCCACATGTTGTAGTTGTTGAGTCATTTCAGTCATGTCTGACTCTTCATGACCTTATTTGAGGTTTTCTTGCCAGAGATACTAGAGTGGTTTGCCATTTCCTTCTCCAGGTCATTTATAGAGGAGGAAAATGAGGCAAATAGGGTTAAATGACTTGTCCAGGGTCATACAGCTAGTAAGTGTCTGAGGCCAGATTTGAGCTCAGAAAGATGACTCCAGGGTGGTCTCTATATTCACTGTGTCACCTAGCTGCCCCCACGGCCTATGTGACTCTGGGCTAATTCAAGTAATTCCTCTGGGCCTCAGTTTCCTCATCTAAAAATGAAAGAAGTGGACTGGTTCATTTCAAAGGCCCTTCCCAGCTTTAAATCTTATGATTCTTACATGGCGTTTTACATCCATTACCTCAATTGACAGTCACAACAGTGAGGAGGGAGGTAGTATAAATGTGATTATAGGAAAAATGAGGTTCAGACAGGACGGACCTTGCAAGAGAATGAGAAAGCCTGAACTTAAATTCAAGTGTTCTCAATCCTCAAGTGCAGTATTATTTCTACAATACTATATATAAAAGAGAGAGGGGTGTTGTGAGGCTCCAGGGAAATAATGGATGCAAAGCACTTCGCATCCTAAAGAGCTATTATAAATGCCATTCTTCATCATCATCATCATCATCATCATCATCATCATCATCATCATCATCATCATCAGTCTCTATTCATCGGGCCTCCAGTCTGGTAATGACATCATACCCCAACCTTCTTGATGAGCTGAAGTAGTGCTTATACAGGGGTGTTCTGGTAAATGTTGAACACTTTCTTAAGATCAGATAATAAAGCAAACAATTAAGCAAGCACTGGTTTGTACTGATTTTCAATTTCTGAGGTACAAATGCTCACACTGAAAATTTAACAATCAGTTTTCATAAGCAGATAGAGTTGGCTCTAGCACAGCCCTGGGAAATGTCATTGGGATTTTCTTGAAGTGTTAAGTACAGCTCAGAAAAAGCTAATCTCAAGCTGTACATTACTGACTTTTTACCTGTTTTTCACTTTCTACCTTTAAAGTGAATAATAAATTATCTTCTGCTCTGGATGGTTTACCTTGCTTTTTAGCCATAAAAAAGTCCTTAAATTATCTTCAGGGCTTAAATAGAGCTAATTAAGATCCATTTGGATTTTGGGAGTAGAAAGAAAATAGAACATTCTTTGCTTTGGGGAAAGGCTTTCCAGAAGTCTTTTGGAAGTTCATAAATTTAGAGTAGAAGAAGCCCTCCTCATTTTACAGGTGAGGAAACAATGCCAGAGAATCTCAGTGACTCCCAAGGTTAAAGAAGTAATAATCATCTGAGATGGGATTTGAACCCAGCTCTTCTGCCTCTGGAGATAATGTTCTTTCTGTGTACCATGCTGCCTCGGTCTAAACAGAGACTAGGGGTTAACTAAAGTCATTATTCTTATTTACATGTGAGGAGTGTAGGTTGAGAAAAATCTGGAACAGTGGTCCCTAATGAGTAGATCCTAAGCCTTAATTCTAAAACCCAAATCTATTACTAAAATTCTGTGTCACCTCTGCCGCCACCCACCCCCCCAACCCCCCCGTACCCTGGGAAGTCACTTATCTACTTTGGAATTCCTCATCTATAGTATAAGAGGTTAACCTACATGTTTTCTAAGATCTTTTCCAGCTCCAATATTCAATAAGCTTAGCTCTTTCAGTCATTTGCTTCTGACATGACTAACCATCCTTTCCAGAGAAGCCAAATTCCCATCAGGGAGGGTGGCAAAGGCTGCAGGATCATCTCTTCTCTTCTGCTTCTCAGGTAGTTTACTTCCAGTGTCTCCCACCTGCTCGTTGACTTCATTCTTAGCTATTTTCCTCTCCCTTGTTTTCCTCTCCCTTCACTGAATATCAGAATCTCAGAGTTCAAAGAAACTTCAAATGCCATCTTGTTCTAACTGTTTATTTTATAGAGAATAAAGCTGACATTTCTATAGATTCCCTGTACAATACCTTAGTTAATCCTAACCGTAAATCTATGAGGTAGGTAGCACAGGTATTATTAGCCCCATTTTCAAATTTGGAAACTGAAAGATTGTGACATACTGAGACAATAGAGTTAGTGCCAGATCTTGGATTTATAAAGGCCAATATAATGCATTGGAAAGAGCCCTGGAAATGCTTCTTTTATTCCTTAAATTTTAAAAAAGAAAAGGGAAAGAAGAAAGAAAGGAAAATTATAGAATTGACAGAAAACATTAAATACTGTAATTTCTATATAAGAAGGAATAAAAACAATAGTATATGAAAGTATATAGTATAGTAAATCTCAATTATCTGCAATTAAAAATATATAATATATTTAACATGTAACTAAAAAACACTCCCCCAAAACACTGCAGTTAGCATAAGAAGACCTGGGTTGCAGTGTCACCTTTGCTCCTTGAGTTATGTGACCAAAGAAAAGACATTTACCATCACTGATCTCCAGTTTTCCCATGGAACACAGGGACAGTAGTAGTTGCACTAACCAACTCATGGGGTAGGTGGGAAGGGTGTTGTGAGGAAAGGGCTTTGTAATTTGTAAAGTACCATGTGAATGTGAGCTCCCATTAGAACCTAAGTCTCTGGACTCTTTTATTCCAACATTCTGCCTTGCCATACCTGGGTTCAAATAGCACAGTGCTTTTTTCCTGGTAATTTCTAAGACAAAGTGTACTACTTTCTTATAATTTGTTTTCCTTAAACTTCTCCATTCTTACCTTACCCATTTGTATGCAGGACCATATTTTTTTATTATCATATACTTTATTTTATTTTAAAATATCACTTATTAAATCATTAACCCAGCAAAACCTTTGCGAAGATGGGATTTTTATTTTGTACATTTTACATGTGAGGACACAGAGGCTAAGAGATGTAAAGTGACTGCCCCGAGTCACAAGTTTAGTAAAAGGGGTTCAGACCCATATCTTCTTGATTTTAAATCCAACATTTCCCCTGCCCCAACCCCCGCCACACCATTCTAAAAGTGGCTGTTCAAGAAATGAGTTCTACTTTTTACTTGATTTGTATAAACAAAAGAGAGGTGGAAATACTTTCTGTCCTACCTCTCTCCTCCACAATATAATAGATGCAAAACACTAAAAGACAGAGAAGAGTAACTATTTCCAGTGTAAATAATCATAAGAACTGAGTTTTGTTTTTAAAAAAGTTTCCAAATCTTAACAAATAGGTATCTGTATAATATCCTTGGAATCTTCTGTGTATGTGAAATACTAAGTCTACCTACATGTATCTGACTTTGAGTAATTAATAAAATAAAACCATCTCTGATATTTAAAAGCTTTACAATCATCCCCAACCTACTTTTCTAGCCTTATTTTACATTATTTTTCTTTCGGTACTCTCTGGAGCAGTCAAATTGGGCTTCTTGAAATTCTTACTTATGACATTCCATCTTCTCTCTCCAGGAGAAATGCCAGGAGCAGAGTAGAGGTCTCTATACAATGTTCATTGATCTAACCAAGGCCTTTGATACTGTCGGTTGGGAGGGCTTGTGGAAAATTATGACAAAATTTGGTTGCCTAGAGAAGTTCACCAGTATTGTATGCTTGTATCAGTTCTTGATAATGGATGATGCTCTTATGCTTTCCCAGTCACCAATGGAGTGAAAACAAGGCTGTGCACTTGCTCACATGCTTTTTAGCATAATGTTTTCAGCAATGTTGTCAGATGCCTTCAACACGGATGAAAATGGCCTCAAGGTCAGCTGTCTCTTTGATGGTAAATTATTTAACTTGAAAAGGCTGCAAGCCAAAACTAAAGTTGGATTTGAGAGGTAGTGTGTGATTTTTTACTGGCAGATAATTGTGCACTCAATGCAGTATCGGAAGCTGAGATGCAACAAAGCATGGATTGATTCTCTGCCATTTGTGCTAATTTTGGCTTAATAATTAAAGCAAGAAAACAGAGGTTCTCCACTAGTCAGCACCACACCATCCCTACATGGAACCAGCAGTTACAGCAAATGGGGAGATTCTGAATGCTGTGAATCAGTTCACTTACCTTGGCAGTGTACCTTCTGGGGAGGTCTACGTAGATGGCATATTGATGTAGACATCCCCAGAACTAGCTTAGTGTTTGGGAGACTGAAGGAAAGTGTGGGAAAGAAGAGATGTTAGTCTGTCTACCAGACTGAAAGTCTACAGATTCATTGTGCTGACCTCCTTGTTGGATGTCTGTGAAACCTGAACAGTGTACCAGTGCTACTCTGGAAGTTGAATTACTTCTGCCTTAGGATGGTTCTGAAGATCACCTGGCAAGATAAGGATCAAGCACTGAGATCCTTTCTAGAGATGAACCGACAAGCACTCAGACTCTATTGCAGAGAGTGAAACTTTGATGGACTGACCATGTTGTTGGAATGCCAAAAGTAGGTTTGCCCAAAAGACTGTTTTACAGAGAACTGATGCAAGCTTAAAAAGTCTTTACTGCCCCCTCTTTTGTCTTCTTCCTCATTCCCATTACCCAAGAAAGCTCTCTAATTTTTATCCTGGCAGAGAGGTAGCTTGACCTCTTTAAAGTTACATCATTGAAGTATGACTTCTGTAGTTCCTACTAAGGTAGGAAGGTTTCAAGTCTGGGCCATCCCCAGAAACCTGGTCACTGGTTAATGAACTATTTTGACCATATGAAATCATGAAAGACTGTCTATTAAGGCATGGAGGGCTTTCACATTTTAACCTGTATCAGTAGAGGGAATACTATACTGAAGGAATCACACTTCTTTCAAGTATTTCCAAATTCCTGCATGCACTATGACCATGACAGTATTCTTCAAATCCCTGTGCTGGGAGTATCATTTTTCATCAGATTTATGTTTTTCAAATGGAATATTTTCCCACCCTTCTGTTCCACCTTGAAAATTTGTTATCTTCCAATTCTGACTGATTACATGCCAATCAAAGACATTCCCAATCCAATTCAATCCATTCCAATCAAGAAACACTTTGTAGCAATAGGACTGGAAATTAAAATACCTCAAAGGACCAAGCTGAGTCAACTGATATAGTGAATTTTTTTATCCATAAGACAAAGAAAATAGAGCTATGATGAAAAATTATATTTCAAAGTAAAATTACAATATTGAATTTTAATTATTTTTACTTAAAGCTCATGGGCACAGATATGAGAAAGAAAATGTTTATTATCAAGAATATCTCCTTCTAATTATTTATCTAGAAATCCCATTTTGCATACTTCTTGTCATGTATTTGATGCAAATATTTTTTTCATGTGAAGCATACATCTGTGGTCCTGTTCCAGCTCTTTGTTTTGTCATACACATGGCTCATTTTAGCTGGAGGAGCATCCATATCTTCAAACATGATCGCTATAACTTCTGATTTGCCATTTGGACAGTCTCCACTGAACTCCTCGCTGATCTTTTGGATGTATTTCTGACTGTGAATGTTTGAATTACAAACTTTTAAATATATTGTCCAGCTGTTGATGAGGACGATATTTAGAACATTATAGAAAACATACACAGATACTTCTCACAGAATAACACCTTGTCATTTGGTCAAAAACATTTGCTCCTGCCTTTTTCTCACTGCAAAAGTAGAAAGTATTAAGCTTTTGTTCAGGTTGTTCTCTGCTAGAATATAAGTAAACATCTGGATAGAGGGTACTTGTAAAAATTGCAGACCTGGATCCCTTATACTGGCATGAAGTCAGGGTCACTGTTGGCTTCTCTTTTGGCCTGAATGTTTTCATTACTTTTTAAAGTTCTATATGGTTCTGTTGAACAGTCCTAACTATGCTTCATCTTTGCTTGAGGCTGGTGACCCTACACAGCCCTCCCTCACTCAAAACAAAGTCAAGTGCAAGTCATGTCATCATTTCGCTGATAGTATGGTCTTCTTTGGCAATGAGGGACGAACACACACGCTTGACTAATCTCATGGAAAAATAAAAGGATATAAAACAATTGCCACAGGTTACATTGTACCATTGTTGAACAGCGGTTTCATGAGCGTCAACACTACATTTGTAAGTTCACTGGTAATGTTGCTTCTAGTATTTTCTTTTCCCAACTAAAAGAATTCATTGAAAAATTATTTTCAGTATCTAGGTTTTGATGGTACTATTATTTCTTGGTTCTTCTACCTATCTGATCATTTCTCCTCAGTCTCCTTTGCTGAATCTTCATCGAGGGCATATTCTCTAACTAGGGATGTAGCACATACCTTTCTCTTGGGTCCTCTTCTCTTCTTTTTCTATATACTGTTTTACTGGCTAATCTCATTAGTTCCCATTAATTCAATTGTCATCTCTATGCTGATGATTCTTAAATGCACTCATCCAACTCTAACCTCTCTGTTGATCTACATTCTTAAATCTCCAACTACCCTTTGGACATCTTGAACTGGATGTGTTGTAGATATCTTAAGTAAGAGTTGAAGGAGGAATAAGGGAATTAAAGAAACTCAAGGTTATTTTAATTTGCATTTCTCTAATCAATATTGATTTAGAGCATTTTTAAATATGAGTACAACTTGTTTCTGTTTTTTTTATTTAAACCTGCCAGTTCATATTTTTTGACCATTTATCAGTTGGGGAATGACTCATACTCATATATTTCATAAAAATTTTAAAACATAGTTGAGATATGAAACCTTTATCTGAGAGACTGTCTATAACCTCCACTTCTAATTTTTCTGACTTCCCCCTGTTCTGGGGTACATTTGTTTTATTTGTACAAAATTTTCTAATTTAATATAATTGAAATTATCCATTTTACATCTCACTTTTCTTTGTCTCTTGATTATTCATAAATTGTTCGCCTAAAAATGAGTCTGACAAACAATGTTTGTTCCATCTTCTTCAAATTTTCTTCTAATATCTCTCTTGATATCTACATCATGTATCCATTTTGACCTTATCTTGGTAAATATGCCCAATTTCTACTGTACTGCTTTCCAGTTTTCCCAACAATTTTTACCAAATAATGAATTCTTGTCCCCAAATCTGAGGTCTTTATACTTGTCAACTATGCGGTTATTGTATTTATTTGCTGCTGTAAATTATATGTCTATTCTGTTCCATTGATCTATCTTTCTGTTTCTTAGTCAGTACTAGATAGTTTTGATAATTACTATCTCATAATATAGTTTCAGATCTGGTACTGCTAAACCTCTTTGCTTTTATATTATTGATTAGAGAAATGCAAATTAAAAAAACCTTGAGATATTATTTTGTACCTACCATATTGGCTAAAATGATTGACAGGGAGAGAGAGAAATGTTGGAGATGTGGAAAAATTGGAACTTTCATTCATTGTTGGTAGAATTGTGAACTGATTCAACCATTTTGGAGAGAAATCTAGAATTATGCTCAAAGAGTTCTTAAATAACCTACATTCTTTGACCTGGCAATACCACTTCTAGGTCTATTTCCAAAGATGATTAGAGAAAAAGAAAAAGAACCATTATGTTCAAAAATATTTATTGCAGCTCTGTTTGTGGTGGCAAAGAACAAGAATTTGTGGGGATACCCATCATTTAGGGAATGACTGAAGAAGTTGTGATATGTAATAGTGATGGAATACTACTATGTTAATAGAAATCATAAGCTCAATAATTTAGAAAAACATGAATAGATTTGCATGAAATAATGAAGAGCAAGATGAGCAAAACCAAGAGAGCATTGTATATAGTAATAGCAATATTGTTTTAGAACAACTTTGAGCAAATAAATCAGTTTGACTATTATAAATACCCAAACTAATTACAAAGGATCTATGAAGGAAGATGATATATGTATCCAGAGAAAGAACTGATAAACAGAAGTATGTATAGAAATATGTATAGAATTATTTTGCACACACACGTGTGTCTCTGATGGTAGCCATCTCTAGGTTGGGAGGGAAGGAAGAAAAAAGGAAAAAATTTGCATAGCTTTATTATATGTTTTAAAGGAATAGAATGTTATACATAATAGATTTGAAGTTTCATGTGCAATGATCCTTATAAAAAGTTAGACCATGTTATGGAAATACTTGTTTTATTCCACAAATTAAAAAATAAAGTAAATAAAAATAAAAAATAAAAAACTTCAAGAGATGTATATTCCATTTTACCCCATCCTGCCTGACAAAATCTCCTCCTAACCTGGTCCTTAAAGACATAAATCTTCAAAGGCACAGGCCTCACAGGGTCATAAGGACCTAGGGGGAAGGACAGTCACTGGATAGTACAGTTTAGTTCCTCCAAGGTTATAGCCTGTTTTGAAACTCATCTGAAAAAGGCAGACTTATGAATCACTCAGTAAATGAGGGCCATAAAAATACACAGGTAGAATATATGAATTCTCTGGAACCTGAAGAGATCAATAAGCTTATGCCCTTCCTTTTTAGACTCTTAGACATTAGTTAACAGGACTGGATAGTAAAACCTCCTAGTTCTAACAGTTGAAAGAGGGGAAAGGTGATGAGGAAAAAAGGGAGACTTTAGTGATTAGATTTCCATTATGCTACCCTGTGGCTATAATTCTTTTGTGTGTGCATGGAGAACCTGTAGGAGGAGACAAGTGGATACTCTGGAAGGCTGGAGGAAAAGTTAGGAAGACTTGAGTTTGAATTTTGCTTTAGGCACCTATTAACTGTGTGATCCTGGGGAAGTCAGTTTACCTCTTTGGTCTCAGTTTCCTCATCTGTAAAATGGAGATAACAGCATCTACTTCACAATGTTATGAGGATCAAATGAAAAAACATTTGCAAATTGCTTTGCAAATCTTAAAGCACTATTTAAATGCTGATACTTCTCTTTTCCTCCTTCCTCCTCCTCCTTCTCCTTCTTCTTCCTCTTCTCCTCCTTCTTCTTCGCTTTCTTCTCCTCTTCCTTCTGCTTCTCTTCCTTCTCCTTCTTCTCTTTCTTCTCTTCCTTCTCTTCCTCCTCCTTCTTCTCCTTCTTCTTCTTTTTCTCCTCCCTCTTCTCCTTCTCCCTCTTCTTCTTCTCCCTCTTCTTCTTCTTCTTCTCCTCCCTCTTCTTCTCCTCTTTCTCCTCCTTCTTCTCTTCCTCCTCCTTCTTCTCTTTCTTCTTCTTCCCCTTCCTTCTCCTAATGGTTGCTTAAGGAGTTTAGCAGTGTGAGTAAAGTCATGTAAATGTAAGCATCTTAGTGTAAAGAAAATGAAAATACATTTTTATTTGCACATTTAGCAATTAAAGACAAGTTTAAATGTGCTGTTTGATATTAAGGATTGTGCCTCAAAGACAGAGTTAACTTATGTACTCAATGATAATGATACTGATAGCTGACTTTTATATAGAGTTTTCAGGCTTGCAAAGTACTTTAGTCATATGTTATCTCATTTCATCTTTACAACAACCCTGTGACTTTAGTAACAAGATAGGTGAAAATGGCAATGCTGAGTTGATGGGGACAGGACTAATAGGCTGCAGTTGGGAAATACAGTTTCTGACCAGGTCTCACTGGAGAAGTTGCTGAATCCCACTGAGATTAGGAGCCTAAGGGAAGAGAATGGAGCTCAAGAGTAAAGTTGAGAATTGGTAAAGCAGAGAACCTCATGCTTTTCCTTTGACTTCCACATGTCTCCTTGACTTCTTCCTGCATGGGTGTGTGTATATCAGAAGGTGAGTGGGCTTTAACCTCCAAGAAACTTGGGACACTGTAGGAGAATAAGTAATTAGAATAACTTAGTGAGGATGTGATCTAATGGGAACAATTATATGAACTCAAGGCCTTTCACTACCCTGATTGCCTTTATCTGGATATTTTCCAGTTTATGTATGTCCTTCTTAATTGGTGGTGCCCCAAACTGTCATATGGAGCTTACCTAGTCCTGTGAATCTTAGCCCTGAAAGCTGCCTTCCAAAGTCCTGTTATCAAAGGAATCTGCTCAAAAGATGATCTGTATTTACCCCTGTTTTTCTAAGGTAGAAAAATCTTAACATGATGTCTACGAACTTGCTTTTTTATATAAAAATTTTTATGTCTTTATTTCAGTACCCTTGGTTTCCTGTCAATATTTTTGGCAATTATGTCTTTTACGCATTTAAAAAATTATGTTGAAAAGGGGTTCTTGGGCATTGCCAGACTGTTAAAGAGATCTATGACAGATAAAAGGTAAAGAACTCTTGCTCTAGAGGATTTATATTTTGTATACATTATCATAATTTTCTTCAAATACATGTGAAGTTGAAAAAATATTTATTTTTTCTTGTTCTTTTTCTTAAAATGAGGAAACTGTGTCTTGCCGAAGTTAAACCATCTTAATCATAGACAGTCTGGCTTTCAATTCATTCCAAATCTTTGAATGTGCAATTGGCTCTGAATCTGGCAAAAAGAAATCTAGCCTCCACTGTTTATGGCCCAATAAAATGAGTTGGAGGAGGAGTAAGGAAATTGAAGAAACTGAAGAAATGTATATTCCCTTTGACCCCTTCCTTTTAGTATGATTTCCAGCTCTCCATCATTCCTTTCCTTGATTCCACAACACGTGCTTTGTGTTTTCTGATCCCCAACTATTCATTGTGTCATAGAAACTTGTTCAGTTTGGCCAAAGTGACTTGGCAACTTGTAAATCAGGGCTCTGGAGTTCACACTGAACTAGGGATGGTGTTCACATAGACCTGAGAAGCTTTCATGGTTAATGTCTAGGGTTTTCTATGGTATTTGCTGGTCTCTGGAGGTGGAGTTCAGAGATACCGAAGCCAAGACCCAGGAACTAAAATTTAATAGGCCAGTCAGATTTCTACTTCAAAGAACAAAGTTGCTTAATACAAATGGCACACAATATTCTGTTTACCTCACAAGATATTTTTACAGAATTCAGCAAAAAAAAAAAAAAAAGGTATTATGGGCCTTAGCATACATACAGTATATCTAAGTTCATGGAATAAATCAATTCATGAACCCACTGGGGAGTTAAAATTAAGTTTTATTCCGAACTTAATACAGTGTTAGAACTCAGGTCATATATAACAACCTCAAAGTAGTTCCAAATAGTATTATTTGTAAATTTTTAGATGCTGCTCATGGCTTGTGGTTATACCATGGAAATGAGCATGTTTTCTTGGGGTAGGACCCATTTTGCCCAACTGCATCAGTAAGCACCCTGACATACACAGAAGGACTTGCTATCACAGGTTCTTTGATCTGTTTTTCTGAAAGGAAAGCAACTTTTGAGGCGTTAACAACCACTTTAATCAAACACATATATCATTCACTTAGTTCGGAGGAAAAGTCAGCACCCTGAACTTCAGAGAAAGTACAGAGAAATCAAGATCAACAGACATGGCTTCCAACTGTTTGACATGAGCAATCCATACATGATAGATCAACTGTTTGGCCATTACATACATGCATAATTACCAGAGACAGAAGCACCAACATCTGGGTGTTCAAAGCTGGGGGGCTCTTAGTGGCAAACAAACACTTCCAATGAGTAAGCCCCAAAGTAAAACCTCACCTCAGAGTATTTATACATTTTTTAAAGCCAGAGGACATTACAACCCTTGAGAACCAGTGCCTCATTAACAAAAGGTGTGGGCCTTCCCATTAAGAAGCAAAATTATATTAACAATAAGCAAAAATGCCCTATCAATACACTAACATACCAACAATTTATTTATCCAGCATTCAAATGCCTGGAGACCTCATCTATCTGAATCACACTTAAAACCCTGGAAGTATGGAGAAAAGAATTCTTAGCAGTCAAAATTAGTGTTGCAAAACCTAAGCATTAGAATGCATGCTTACCTTTTTACTCTTAATTTAGACATAAGTTTAACAATTAAAAAAAAATATATATTATTCCCTAAGCCAAAAACTCAAATTCGGTAAATATTTATCATGTATCTACTGAATGTAGGATACCGTGCTAGGTGTACGAGGAGATACACTATAACACTATCCCTCCTTTCACGGAACTGACAAGTAGGTAGGGGTCATAAAATACTTATTCGAGAGAGAAACCAATACATAAATACATTTAAGAGCTACAAATAAATTTGTATATGAAATCTGAAAAGGGAGTAGTCATTCCATTAGAGAATGAGGGAAGGTATCATGGAGGAGGTAATATTTGATTTGAGTTTTAAAGGCTGTATAGTTTAATAGGTAAAAGGAGGGAATAGCAGTCTTCTGGGCACAGCATAATATATATTACCAAAGGTAGAGGCAGAAAGTCATGGAACATACAAAGGGAACAAGATCAAGGGAGGATTTCAATGACAAGCTAAGGAGAATGAATTTTATTCAGTACTTAAGAGGGAGCTACATGAGGGTTATGAGCAGAATAGCCACAGATCTATGCATAATGAGTGTTAATTTTGTAGCAGTGTGAAAAAAATGGATCTGAGGAGGGAGAGAGCAGAGCAGATCATCAGGGTGGAGATCATTGAAATGATCTAGATGGGGCAATTAGAGGCTTTAGTAGTATAGTGATGGGGAGGAACAGAGATAAGAAATATGGAGAAAGAAAACATGGGACTTGACAAATGATTGACTATGCCAGGTGTGACAGAGAATAGGGTCAGGGGAAACATCAAGGTTTTGAAAATGGTGATTGAGTAAATAGTTATGCCAGTGATAAAAAATAATGAAGCTATGGAGGAATAGCAAGACGGCCAAAAGAGAGTTTTGGCCATCTTGATGGTCAAAACTCTCTTTTGGAAAGAGATGGCCAACTCTCTTTTGGCCATGTTGCATTCATTTGCAGGTTGGGTCTGGAACTCAGGTGAGAGTTCAGAGCTAATTGTGGCTTACATGGTGGATTGTAGTGGAGCAAAACTAAAGGCAGGGGAAAAATGGGAGGCTACTGTAATAATTCAAGCTAAGATAAGGAGGGCTGATTCAGATGAACAGGAATTAAATAGAGGGAGGGACATTACTTAGTTTGGCAGACATGGAGACTGGTAAAATGTGAGGGAACAAGGAAGAACAAAGAGTTAAGGATATATCCAACTGCTTTGAGCTTTGGTGACTGAATGATGAAGCCATGAACAGAAATATGGAAAAGAGGAGAAGATGATTTTAGGGGAAGAACATAATACCTTAAAATTAGAAGGGAGCTAGCTTACAAGTCATGTTATTCAGTCTGCAATCTACTGTAGGAAGTTACTCTTCTATGTTCTTGAGAGATGGCTTTCTGGTTTCTGTGTGAGGATTCTGAAAAATCCCTCTCATCACAAGGAGATCATCACCTCACAAGCAAGCCTATTTCATTGTTGAATAACTAATTGTTTGGAAGTTCTTTTCTTTGTTCAGTTTAAGTCTACCTTTCTCCAATTGCCACCCATTATTCTTTGTTCTACCCTCTGGAATTTTCTGAAATAGGCCCAGTTTCATTCTTTTTTTCTTCTGTGATAATCCTTTTGATACTTGAGAACACACCTGCCACCCTCCCTTCTCTTCCTCAGGCTAAACTTCCTCTCCGTTTTTCAAGAGTTGATACAACATTTTCAGAAACTATCAGCAGTGCTGCACAATAAGCCAGCACACACCAGCATAGGGTAAGAGTGGTATCACAGAAAGAACTCTGTGTCTGGAGCCAGAGGAGGTAGGATAGCAACCACACCCTTCTATTTATTTTCATTGTGACCTGGGGCAAATCCTTTAACCTCTCTAGGTCTCTAGGATTTTTCCTCTGTAAAAGAAGAGGTTTCAAATAAATGACTTTTAGAGGTTTTTTTTTCCACTTTTAAATCCTATGATTCTAATGTAAAGTAGCAAGCATTCATGAGGAATCCTGACAGCCAACAAAACACCTGCAGGCAGGGCATTATGACAGGAGAAGGGGGAATCACTTGAAGGATCTATACAAGGAGATTTCCCCAAGCAGAAAACAGGACCAAGCAATTAATGTGCACCTAATAGTGGGGAGCAGGACTTAGCTTATGCTGACTGGCATGAAGGAGTTCCAAGACCCAACTCTATTGTGTAAATTTGTGTTGCTCTCTGGGGATTCAGTCAGCTTGGTCAAACACTCGAGATTGTGGATCCTGCTTTCGCGATCTCTGGGGAGTATAAGTGCTGGGAGTTACATTAGTCATGTTTGCTGGGGTCTGTGGGAGCAGCAGAACTGAGACCTCGGCAATGTTATTATGTACGAGTGTGTGTGTGTGTGTGTGTGTGTGTGTGTGTGTGTGTGTGTGTGTGTGTGTGTGTGCGCGCGCGCACGCGCGCACGTACATACTAATGATAAAAAGAGATTTCTCCTTTTCTTCTGGGAGCTTGTTGTATATTTGAAGCATTTATATTAAAATGTTCTCCCCCATCCCTGGAACTTCCTGCTCATTTTCACCTATTGGCCTTCCTGGCTTCCTTTTAAGTCTCAGCTAAAGTCTAAACTTTTGCAGGAAACCTTTCCCACTACTCCCTAACCTCAGTGCCTTCCCTCTGAGACCATCTCTATTTATTCTTACATATCTTGTTGGTACATAGTTGTTTATATGTTGTCTCCTCCAATAGACTGTAAGCCCCTTGAGGGGTTGAATTCTCAGTGTTTAGCACAGAATCTGGCATGTAGTTGGTGCTTAATATATGCTTGTCGACTTGATTCCTACCTTTATAGCCATAGTAACTTCCATGAAAGTCCTGAGGTGTCTGATAGACCATTTGCTGTTCTGGTTACCCTTTACCAGAAGCATTCCAGGTAATTTGATTTCCTTTTGAAATGTGATATCCAGAACTGATCACTATACAGAGTTGTATCTAAACAGAGGAACTATTTATTTCCTTTGATACTTCTATTAATGTGATCTAATATTGCACCAGTTTTTGGACCCCAGTTGCCCTGTCTGGGGTAGAGAAGACTTGGATAGACAGTGAAACTTGACTGGATGTTGAGATAGTGGTGACACCTCCTGTTTAGCTTGCATTACTTACTATCCAAGATAGTGGGCAGCTGATGTAGTCTAGGGCTATCAGGAAGGGCAGCTGAGCTCCACAGAGGTCAGATAACGTTTTGTCAAGCTAGAAGGAAAGGAATTCATTATCAAGTACCTCTAGGTTTAGGTTAAAAAAAATGAGTCTCAGCCTATTCTGATGTATGGAGTTGGAAAGGAAAGTTCAATCTTCAACTTGATGAGATTAGAGGGGCATAAGCCCTTGTTTGGAACTTTGAATATATATTCCCTCTGACTATGAAACTGTCCCTCTGGCACTTTCTGGAGAATATATTTCACAGATGCTTCCTGGACTTGTTGGAGACAATAGCTCTCATCTCTCCCTAAAGGACCTGGGATCCTGAATGCTTCCCCTTCTTGAGAACTCTTTTGCCTAAGAAAGTCCTTTTAACTTCCAGAAATAGCCCAGATCTTGTTTCCAATGACTGAGAGTCCTGATATGCCCCATCTCTATGAGTAGATCATGGCTGAGGACTGTTTTCCATAGTCCCTGACTTGTTCCTGAGCCATCCAGGAGCTGAGGTGCCTCTCCCTACAGGTAGAATGGTTTGTGGATTTCTCCTCAGATTGAATGAATTCTAAAGAGATCCTTGAAGTGCCCTCTCCCCTTGAGTGAAAAGTGGTTGGTTGACAATACTTTTTTCCTTGAGCTATGAACTTCAGTGTCCCTCTTCTTAAGACGTTCTTCATCTAGAAGAGTAACCTCTCCAAAAAAAGCCTGTCTTGCCTTCTTCTTAACCTAGTTTGACCTATCAAGAGTGAGATTATTCAGTATTTTAGCAATAGAATCTTAGTAATCATAAATCTTAGAAAAATCACTCTATTGCAAAGGTTCTGTGGCTGTGGCCTATTCAGAATAATTTTTGTCTTTTTTGGGTCTGTGTTTACACTTTGCTGAGATATAAAGTGACCCATGCACTTGTCCAAAATGACATATGAACTGAAAACTTCCATCCAGCTTCTTCTAGATGATTCAACTCAAGGTTTTGTTCATGTCTATCATCTTTCAAAAATTAATGAGGAAATCAATATACATTAGCATTTTCAGGCATCAATCATTGGACAGTGGCAGATGCTCCTGAGATGCCTTAGGACCTACACTCAAACTAGTAAAAGCCTAGTTGGGCAGATAAAATCAGTCTTTTTTTGTTCTGCTACAGGACTCTGATGGTATTAATTGTGTAGTTCTAGCACTGAGAAGCATTGACAATCAGACAGTCTAGCATAGCTTCAATCACTGAAACAGTGTGCTGGTTCACTTTAGTTCTTTGTTTTAAAGTCCAATAGTCTACACATATTATCATCATTTTAAGGTTAGGGGCTATAAGCCATGTCATCACTGTAGAGTTAGTATTATAGGCTGTTGGATTCTATGATGATGCCACATGTCAGCATTTTTTTTGGGGATGACGTTTAAGGTCTTACCTCATGGGTAAAGGAATCTTTCCAGATCATTCCTGGAAGATATTGGTTTGTTGTGGAGTGCTCCTCAAGACCATCCTATATCCCAATCATGCAATGAGAACCTCGTATCTTCTTGTTGAGTATCTTTCTTAATGAATCCTTCAGTTCTTCTAATGCTTCATTGTTGTTGCTACTGTTCAGTTGTCTTAGTTATGTATGAGTATTTGTGACCCCATTTTGGAGTTTTCTTGGCAAAGATCCTAGAGTGGTTGACCATTTCCTTCTCTAGATCATTTTTATAAATGAGGAAACTGAGGCAAACTGGGTTAAGTGACTTGCCTACAGTCACACAACTAGTAAGTATCTGGGGCCAGATTTGAACTTAGGATGATGAGTCTTCCTGACTCCAGGCCAAGCATTCTGTTTGTGTGACTTTAATGAGTCTAGTACCAGAAAGACTAGGCATCTAGCTAGTAAGTCACTAAAGTCACATGGAAAACCCATATCTGCCTACCCACTCAGAGGATGGAGCTCAGAACAACCATAGAAAGGAGTAAGGAAATGGTTCTGCTCAGATTTAAACTTAGATTTCTGGTGTGGCAGTCATAAATTACACATGCTAATCATTATTCTAGTTATACCATGGAACGCTTGACTTTCTGAAATTCTGTAGATTCCCAAGTACGGTGCCTGGTATATAGCACATGTTTAACAAATGTATGTTGATTGATTGAAGCATCAGTAAGTGACAAGGCAAGGAGGTAGAGAGGCAAGGGCAGTGACTGCCCCCTTCTTCATTCCATTCCAGAATGCATCTTTGTCCTCTTTGGAAAGAACATGTCTTTCTTCTCTGAACTAGTGACAGAAGCACTCTCTCCAGGTATTATGAGTCTGACTAAATGACTTCATAAAGCATTCATGAGATTGTCAAATAAATTTGTATGAGGAGAAAGGGTTCATTGGCAGGTCAAGGAAAGAACTGGACAGCACTAGGTGCTTCTCTAGGGACACAGTTGTAGGTGGGATTCCTTTTTCTGTTTTTTTTCCAGGACCAGAGCTGCCATAAAGCATGTACCCTTATTCACCCTGAAGGAATCTGGACATAATACTAGGGTGTCATGTTTTCCATTTCAAAATGCACCTTAAATCAGGTTCTATTGAGAATGGGAATATACAGCTTCACTCATCATGGGATTTAAATAAGCCTAGGCAACCTTAGAGAAATTGTGGGTTTTGTTCCAAAACACCACAATAAAACATATTATAATAAAGCACTTCGCTTATATTTTTTTGGTTTCCCATTGCATATAAAAAGTATGTTTACCCAATATTGTAGTCTATTAAGTTCACAATAGTATTGAATCTAAAAAAAATCAATGTACATATCTTAATTAGGACAGTTAGGTAGTACAATGGATGTAGCAATGAGCTGGGAATCAGGAAGACTCATCTTTCTGAGTTCAAATCTGGCCCCAGACATTTACTATGTGTGTACTCCAGGGCAAGTCATTTAACCCTGCTTGCCTTAGTTCCTTATCTGTAAAATGAGCTGGTGAAGGAAATGGCAAATCATTCCAGTATCCTTGCCAAGAAAACCCCCAAACGGGGTCATGAAAAGTTGGACATGACTGAAATGACTGAACAACAAAAATAGCATACCTTAATTAAAAAATATTTTATTGCTGAAAATTACTAACCATCATGAGTACAAACTATGCAGCTAGCCTTAGCTGCCTATCTGAAGGAAATTTTATTTTTCAAATAGAATTCTTCAAGTGGATTGTAATCTTTTTGCTGGTGGAAGGTCTTGCCACCAGCAGTCAGATGGTTGACTGATCAGGGTGGTGGCTGCTAAAGGTTGGAGAAGTTGTGGTAATTTCCTAAAATAAGACAACAACGAAATTTGCTGTATCAATTGACTCTTCATTTCACAAAATATATCTTTGTAGTAGTGTTTTATCTATGGTAGAATTTCTTTCAAAATTGGAGTCTATAATCCTGCTGTTACTTTATCAACTAAGTTTATGTCATATTCTTTAATATCGTTGTGTCCCAGGGAATAAGGAGGCCTGAGGAGATGGAGATAGAGGAACAACTAGATTGTGGAGCAGTCAGAACACATACAGCATTTATTAAGTTTGCTGCCTTATACGGGTACAATACATCGTGTCCTAAAACAGTTACATCAGTAACATCAATGATCACTTATGACAGATCACTATAACAGATATAACAACAATGGAAACAAATTTGAAACACTGTGATTAATTACTAAAATATGACATAGAGATGTGATGTGAGCACATGCCATTGGAAAAATGAAGGCAATAGATTTGCTTGATTCAGGGCTGTTACAAACCTTCAATTTGTCAAAAAAAAAGCAGTATCTCTGAAGTGCAATAAAGTGAAGCACAATACAGTGAGGTATGCCTATATGTCTATATGCCCATCCACATGTAATAATTCAAACTACATAGAGAGCTCTTACCTTCTCCTGACCTCTTTCTTGGGAAAAAGGAGGCAGCCCAAACTTCCAGGCTCCTATTCAGGAAATTACTACATGACAAGTGTCTTTTGTGGAAATTACATCCATAAGGTATTATTTCATCATCTATTGCAGCTCTGCCAAGAGGTAAAGGGATAAAGGAGACAGTGTCTATTTGATTCTTTTGTGTGTAGGGGGAAGGTTAATCTTTGTTTATGATTGGTAATCTTTGTTAATCAATTAAGTTTGCTTATGTTTCTGGACTAGACATTGAGGGATTCTAATGAAATCAGAATGTGGTGTATGTGTAGGTCTCTTGTGTTCGCTATTATGCCATCTCCATGTGGAGGATGCTAGGATGCTGCTTCTGAGAGAATCGTGTTGGTATATGAGGGCAATTCCTTGGACTAGATCCTGTATGAATGTGTTTGTCCTTCGTTGCTGAAGAAGATGATGCTATCAGAGAACTAATGACATGACTTGCACTTGACTTTGTTTTGAGTGAGGGAGGGCTGTGCAGGTCACCAGCCTCACTTCTCCTCCAGAGCCCTCTGAATTCAATGACCAGATATTCATCAGAATGACTGGAGATGACCCAGGATGAGGCAATTGGGGTTAAGTGACTTGCCCAAGGTCATACTGCTAGCAAATGTTGTGTCTGAGGTGAGATTTGAACTCAGGTCCTCTTGACTCTTGCACTGGTGGTCTATCCACTGCACCAGCAATGGCCCAAGTAAACTCTGGGACATCAAGCTAAATTCACTCATGTTGTTCAGTGAAGTCATGTGTTAAGGAAAAGGTCTTTAGGAATTTTTCCCCTTTCTGAGACTCCATGGTTTCTGCTAAATGGGATTTCCTTGGCCTTTACATTTGTCCTTTGATCATAGAGTGGAGTGGAACATCCAGATTTGGGAATTTTAAAGGCCAGGGGAGCTTACTACAGGAAACTTAGACTCTGATTCCAGGATAAAATTTAGAGCCAGTGCAGCATTGATTCCCCAAAGAGCAAGAATCAACCTTTGAAAGTAACCTTTGGTACCCTAACTCAGTAGAAAGACTCATTGGGCAGTAGTTCCTCCTTTCAATATGAAGTTGGTGGAATTAATGCTGTGTTAAGAACTAGGCTAAGTTTTGAAACTAATCCCTATTAGATACTGAGATTATATGGGAGGCAGGGAGTTTATGCCATGACACATTGAAGAAAATGTTTTTTACAGTTTGTCCTTGCTATGTTGTAAAGCCAATCATGGCAGCTCACCTGAGGACTGCTGCTGTGAATGGTTTCAAGGGTCTAATCCCATAATATAATGAACTCTCTATTTATTCAGCAATAAACAAAACATTGTTCAATAAAGTAAAGCATAACATTCATAACATTCGTAAGCAAAACGTATCTTCTCATACATATATGTGTCTCATAACACTCAGTATATCATATGTCATATAGCATATATTGTTGTATCCCCAAAGTCAGGGGGTCCCAGGCTAGGGACCTTAAGGAGTATCCTTAAGGAGTAGCAGAAAATACCACACCATCCACCCTTAGGTCACTGTAAGAACAATCTCCTTAATCGATACATATTGTCCAGGTAAAGTCCTTTCTCATTTTGACTCAGGGCTGACTTCCAAACTCCTCTGTGGGCTGACTGCTCCCAACTCTTGCCTGGGTTCACACACAGTCAGCTCTCTGCTCCTGCTCCTTATCTCAGCTCACGGGGACTGTTCCACTCCAAACTCTTCCAGCTTCTGCCTGACAGCAGGCTCCAGGGGCTCCTGCCAGCAGCTTCTGTTTCTAGGAAAACAAAGCTTGACAGGGCAATAACAATTTTTATACTCATTACCAGTGCCATTATCTCAATTCACTCATAAAGACCAACAAACAGGGCTTCTGTCTGAGAAATCAACACAGGCCAACAGAGAAGACTTCCTTCTGAGAAATCAAAACAGACCAACAGACAGGGCTTCTGTCTGAGGAATCAGCGCAGACCAACAGACAGGGCTCCCAACTTCACAAACACTCTTTCTGTTAGGCCTCCCCACAAACACGTTCCCCTACTTGGCTCACACTCACCTCTCTCTCTCCTCTCTGCTTCTGACTTCTCTACTCTCTCTCCAAGCAGTACTGTGTATACACACACACACACACACACACACACGCATGTGCCTGTGTATACACACACACACATAACATATGTATATATACACACACATACACACATATGTATGTATGTATATATGTGAATGTATGCATGTGTGTGTGTGTGTGTGTGTGTATGTATATACTGTTTCCAGTCAAAGATTCTTGATTGATTCAAGCAAAGGCACTTGCTTGACTAAAACTCAATCCAGAACAGCGGCTAAAAATCCTACTTTGCTTGCTGTCTTATATCTTTGAATTAAATATCCTTTTGTAAAAGAGATACTCTGTTTATCTGGTGTTAAATAATTAAACAGAACTGGGGTGCTATTCACCCCAGTGAGAGTAGATTTAGGTTTAAATCAATGCCAAAGAAAAGAGATACCCACAAACTCCTCACGGTACCCTAAAACCATGAGGGGAGATGTAATCTTGAACAGTAGGCCACCTCTTTATCCATTGTGCTATGCTGCCTATCTACCAAATTCTACTATTTGAAAAATAAAATTTCTTTCAGATAGGCAGTTAAGGCTAGCTGCATAGTTTGTACTCATGAGAAAAATCTCTTACCACTTTGAATAAATCCCTTTAGGAAGAGTCTGAGAATTCCTAGACTTTTTATTTCATGCATTGCAATATGCAAAAGCTCATAAATGTTCAAAATCTAAATTTTAAGTTGATAAGACCCTACATATGAGGCCCAGGATGAGACAGAGAATGCTGGTTCTCCATAGGATTTTCTTATTTAACCGTGTCCATTTATCACAGTTCTCTTCTTGACAATTGTTCTCCTTGGAAGGATGGAGTGAGCTGAATTTAATGGGATGAAATTTTGTGAGGATAAATGTCAAGTGGTCCTATCATGTCTCATCTTGACATGAACGTGAGTCTGGGTCTTTGAAGAATATACCAGCAGAGGCCAACCTTTGGCTGGTTTTACTGTGCTAGAAGGAAAGGAATCATGGGCTCAGAGCCAAACTGTGGGCTTGCCAAGAACTTGCCTAGGTTAAATTCACAGAGACTTATGGCCAGTTGAACTATAGAGAGATGATTTTCAGGCTATGGCAGCTCTGAATTGGAAGCTAGTTTTTCAGACTCTATTAATTGTGTATTTCAAAGGAGATGGTTCTTACATAACGGCATCTGCTCTAAGGAGGAAATAAGCATCTCTTTGCAGGATTTCTCAGAACCTCTAGAAATTCATTCTTACTTCATTGAGAATAGTTGTGATATTGCATCGTATTTTTAAGGTTTCAAATGCATGTTTGTCTTACAAAGACATCAGAGTCTAACGTAGTGATTCTTAACCTTTTGTGTTTATAATGAATCCCTTTGGCCTCATGATGAAGCCTATGGTCCCCTTCTCAGAATCATGTTTATAAATGTATAAAATACATAAGATTACAAAGGAAACCAATTATATTTAAGTACTATTCTTGAAAAATATATACATGTATACATACATATATGTGTATATGTATATGTGTGTGTATATATGCATATATACACACATGTATACACGTGTGTGTGCGCGCGCATAAAAGATCATGGGTTCCAGGTTAAGAACCTCTGGCTTAATGGATAAAGCATCTCATCAGAAGACCAGAAGATTGAAGTATCAAATCTTTTTGTGGCCATCAAAACTATAAAAAAGAATTCTTGCATTTGGATCAAATTTTGTTAATGGGAGGCAGGGAGAGTGTATGGAAGACAGTCACAGTATGTGAGTATAGTTATGCCAGACAAAGGCATGGACTGTCTTTTACAAAGTCTGGCCAGAAATTCTGTGGGAGTGGAGGAGGGGTAGTTAGTGAAGTAACTTCTGGGAGAAGAGTTCTATGACAGCAAGAGCCTAGGGGTGTGTGTTCATCCTTCATTGTCAAAGAAGACCATGCCATCAAAGAAATAATGACATGACTTGCATTTGACTTTGTTTTGAGTGTGGGAGGGCTGTGCAGGTCACCAGCCTCACCTCTCCTCCAGAGCCATCTGAATCCAGTGACCAGATATTCTTCAGGATGACTGGAGATGACCCAGGATGAAGCAATTGGGGTTAAGTGACTTGCCCAAGGTCACACAGCTAGTGAGTGTCAAGTGTCTGAGTGAGATTTGAACTCAGGTCCTCTTGACTCCTACACTGGCGCTCTATCTACTGCGCCACCTAGCCTAGGGGTGAATAGCCTATCAGGAGACTTGCCAGATGAACTACCTGATGGTGCCTTAGAAAACTCAGTGTTATAGTGCTAGCAATGGTTTCTTGGTTTACACTAGTGTGTTTTTTTTATGATGAACCTGTAAAAACTATCATGCAAGCCCTAGTATTCCCATTTTAAAGGTGAGAAAACTTCTTGTAGAGGTTAAGTGTTCCCATAATCATACAACAAGGAAGCATTGGAATCAGAACTGGAAGATGGAGCAATAGACTAATGCTCTTCCACAAATACAGAGTACATTGATTGTTTCAGAGTGAATGTAGACAGCAGTTGCTTCTGTTTTGGCCAGAAACCCTGAGGATCTTCCCCTCCAAGACTGATTTTTTTTTTTTTTTGGATTAGGTAAAGAGGCCATTCTCTGCCTCATTTTCTTATCTTGCCTTAATCATTGAATGTAAATTGCCTCAGTCAAACTGAGACCTGTTAAAGACCTTAGCTTAAAATGGCCAAGGTCCCCAGTGCATCCAGGGCCATCTCCAGTTGTTCTGATCTATATCTTGCCACTGAACCCAGAGGACTCCAGAGGAGACAGTGAGGCTGTTGACGTTGCACAGCTCCCCCTCACGTAAACACAATTCACCTGCATGTCATGGCATTACCTCCTGGATGTCATAGTTCTCTTCAAGAACAAAGGACAAATGATTAGTGCAGATGTAATCAACATTAGACTTCCTTTATAATTATTATGACAAAGTCATCAGTTCTATGTCTTGCTACTAATAAGATCTTAGCACAAAATGACCATAGGGCAAGTCTCCTTAAGAAATTCAAAGACTATGCAAATTCTTTGTATTTTTAAAATTATATTGAACAGTCAATTTAATTCATTTTTTTAAACACCTACTATGTACAAGGTACTGTGCAAGGTCATGGGAACAGAAAGACAAAAACATAGCAGACCATGACCGTCATTTAATGGAGAGAACATGACAAGTATGCTGATATGTAAGACAAGACAACTAGAGGAGAGGAGGAACACTAAATAACTGTGAGGGGAGGCTTCCTGGAGCAAGCAATAGATGAAATAAACCTTGACAAAAGAAAAAGATTCTTCAGGGTGGAGAGGAGAAGAGAGTGAATTTCAGACATAGATACTTCTTAGGCAAATAGACAGAAGTAGGAAATGGCAAGATGAGATCAAAGAGCTCCAGTTTGACTGAAGTGGATTGTGTGTGAAGCAGAGTATTGTGAAAAGAGGCTGGAAAGGTCCGTCTGATTGTGCAGGAATTCAAATCCTAGAGGAAGTTTATATTTCAGGCTAGAGAGAACAGATAGCCACTGCAAGTTTTCAAACCAGGGAATCCCATGATGAGATTTGTGTGTTAGGGAGATTATTTTGGCAGCTGTTTGAAGGAAGGGTTGTCAAGGGGCAACAAACTGGAAACAAGCAGAGCAGTAAAGAGGCAATGGCAGGAGATTATGGGATATTGGCTATGTCAATGGCAAAGCCATTAAACGTTGTTTGAAGTGAGTGGGCCTTGGCTGGAGCTTAGAAATCTCTATTAGAAAAAGAGATTTTCATTGTACTGGCATTGGCTGTAATGGGATATGACTTGTGACATCAGTGTAATTTTGGGAGGGGTAGCAAATGGATTCTGGCAGAATTTAGCTCATGAAGCGAGAAGGCTGATTATTTTCTGAGCATTCACCACAAAGGACTAGGAAGGGACATTTGAAAGGGGAAAGAAGGATTGAGTGAGTTCCAGAACTTGAGCCTCATCATTGACCATCTGCCAGAGCTGAGATGGACTGAAGCACACATTTATTAGATAAAAAACTCCTGAAATCCATATTGAGATAGAAAATGAAGAACAAACCAAAATGATGTAGATAGAAAAGCACTATAGAAATCTGTAAGTCCAAAACTTTGAGATGCAGAGTTAAAGAGATGTGACAGACAACAGGGACTTAGAAATGCTGTTTACTGATTGTATGACTCAACAGTAGGGAGTTTGAGAAAATACCTCCCATGTGAAGAAATATTATATGTCCCCAAATTGCAGCAGTGACAATTACAGCCTGTTTAACCTTCAGAAATGTTTGGGTTCAGGTTTTATTTGCTTCTGTATTCTTAACGTCACCTGCTGAGAAGCTTGAAGTATTGGCTCTATGGTAGGAGATTAATAAATACTTGTTGAATTGGTTTAAGCTCAAATTCATGGCCGTAGAACTAGTTGGAAGGCCAGGAATGACAGTGTCTAACAGTGAGGGAATAGCACCTCTTGTTTTAAAATACATCCGGGATAAGGAGACTCAGTATCTAACATGGTGACCATGATGTTTAATGGCCTTTAGAGAGGAGGGACACAAACCAAAGTCCTCTAGGGGTCATAATCTCTTCAAACTAGCAAATTGTTAACTCTGTCCTCTTTTCCCTCCCCACTCGACTATTGCTGAGTGTTAGTAAGGTTTATGTGAAGTGCAGACAGAGCTGTAACTAGTAGCATCTGGGCTTGGGGAAGTACAAACTGTACCTAAGAGAATGACCCCAGTCTTTTGTAAGCTTTGAAAGAAAATAAGAATTATGAGGATTAATAATAATAACCAATAATATAGCTGACATTTAAATAGGGCTTGAAAATTGACAAAGCACTGCATGTGTAATATCTCAGCTACTTTTTTACAATGACCTTGTGACTTGGGTATTACAGTTATCCTCTCTGTTTTATGGATGAGAAACCTGAGTATCAGAAAGGTTAGTGATTTATTCATGGTCAAATAGCTACTATATACTACTATGAAGCATTGGAGGTAGGATTTTAACAAAGGGTTTCCTTTAATCCAGGTATAGTATTCTTTCTTTTTTTAAATTTAAATTTTATTTTTAATTTATGGAATAAAACATGTATTTCCATAAAATAGTATTAGAAAAAATGATAAATGCACATGAAACTGCAAATCTATTGTGTACAACTTGCAATTCTTTTTAAATACGTAATAAGATTATCATGTCAATTTCTTTTTTCCTTCCCTCCTCCCTATCCCAAACCCTAGAGATGGCTAACATTAGACACAAATAGGAATATCTATATTTATATCATCTATATCTATTTCTATATCTATACCTATGTGTGTATGTGTATACATAGATATGTAAAATTATTCTATATATACTTCTGTTTATCAGCTCTTTCTCTGGATGCAGACAATCTTTCTTCATATGTCCTTTATTCTTAATTTGTGTATTTATAGTAGTCAAGACAACTTAGTTAAGTCATTCTTAAAACAATATTGCCATTACGGTAGGCAACATTCTCTTTCCTATGCAGAGATAAGGAGGGAGATCATTCTAGGCATGTTAGCCCACCTATGGAAATGCATGGTGGCCAGAGATGCACCACTCAATTGGATTGTAACATAAGGTGTGTGAAGAATAATAATGGGAAATGAGTCTAGAAAAGTTGGTAAAAGATAGGTTGTGTAGGTCCTACAAGGAAATTTCTATTTTATCCTAGATATAGTTGAACTACTGAATGTTTTTGAGAAGGGAAGAGAGGTACTTCTATGGTCTGTACTCTGTCCCGGATATACAAACTGATGGACAAGCTCTATAGACTGTCCATCCCAAACGAATGTCTTACCTCTTCTACTTGCTTATAAACTCTTTGAGAACAAGGACTATGCCTTCTTCACATGTATATCCTCCACCCTAACATAGTGACTTATTAATTATGTTTGTTGAATGGATAATGAATGTCTAAACAATTTAATTAGCAGTATTTGGACCATGCCTGATGAAAGGTACTCCCCATGCATGAACTCTATACAAAAAAATTGGATGGCACCTAGTGGAGAAAGAGACAAGAAGAACTTAATTGGGAGATAGAAAACCAAGGTTCCATTCTTGGTTATCACTAATTTATTCTGTGATCTTGGACAAGACCTTAGCCCTGAGCCTCAATTTTCTTAACTATAAAATAAAGGGAGAGGATTCTAGGAAGATGATGGAGTAGGTTTAGAAAATTCCAAGCTCTCAACATTTTCCCCCACAAGAGTTAAAATAGCACCTTAGGGTGAACAAAGTATGGGTGGAGATAAACAAGAATAGGAGCACCACAGGGGTCTTCCTGGGACAATTCTAGAAAATCTGTAGAATAATCTCAGGAAGAGGCTTAGTCCTGATGAAGAGTAAATACCTTCAGGCTAGGTTCCCTTCTAACCACCAGGCACATCCACAGCCATCAACAAGCCCTGAGTTTAGTAATTTAGGGATAGGAACTTTCAACCCCCCCCCCCCCCCCCCATAGTTGGGGAATTGGGCATTTGGGCCCCGGAAGATTGAGGGAACCTCTGCTGATAAGGAACTCCAGACTCAGCTGTGCTGTGAAGAGCAGTGGTGTGAGAAAGATCCAGCGCACACCCATTGAGTACAGAAACAGTGGGGCAGAAACCCTCTGACTGTAGGCACCTACAGGAGGCTGGAGGTTTGGCTTTGGTTCCAAGGTAGAGGGGAGAACTGAAGATTCTGTGCAAGAGGCACCATTTCCCATACCCCAGGGCTAGAGGTGATTACAAAAATTAAGCTATTACCACACACACACACACACACACACACACACACACACACACACACACACACACACACAAATGCACAGGCAAAGGAGAAAGACTCCAACCATAGAAAGCTATTATGGAGCCAGAGATGACTGGGGTTTATCTTCAGAGGAGGAATACTGAAGCAATGAAACCCCCCAAAAGTAACCTCAAATAGTCACCTGCCCAAAAAGTATTTATAGAAGACTTTTAAAATGACAGAAATAGAGAAAAAGCAAAAATAAATAAATAAATAAGGATAATCCAAGAAAAGCAAAAAGGTTATGAAAGGAAAGTCAACCAATTAGAAAATGAGATCCAGAATCTTACGGGAGAAAATGATACCTTGAAAATCAGAATTGGGCCAAGTGAAGCCAGTGAAACTATAAGAGATGAAGAAATAATTAAATAAAATATGAATAATGAAAAAAAATATGATGAGAATGTGAAACACCTTATAAGAAAAACCGCAGATTTGGAGGATAGATCAAGAGAAAAATATAAAAATAATTGGACTAACTGAAAATTATGATAAAAAAGAATATTGACACAATAATACAAGAAATAGTTAAAGAAAATTGTCCTGAAGCATTAGAACAAGCGGGGTGGGGGAATAGAAATAGAAAAAAATCCATTGATCACCACTTAAAAGAAATCCTATGAGGAAAACTCATAGGAATATCATAGTCAAATTTTGAAACCCCCAGCTGAGGGATAAAATATTAAAAGCATCAAGATTAAAAAAATCTAAATATGATGGAGTGACAATTAGAATTACACAAAACCTAGCAGCAGAGACATTAAAAAAGGACCACAGGTCTTGGAACACAATATATTGAAGAGTGAAAGAACTGGCACTCCGGTCAAAAATATCATACCCTGAAAAGTTAAGTATTATTGTTAATGAAAAAAATGGACATTTGATAAACTCTCAGACTTTAAAGACTTTGTTAACAAAAATCTTAAACTTAATAGAAGATTTGATGTATAAGAATCAAGAGAAATATAAGGTCTATACCAAAGACTGATTATAAGGGATTCATAAAGACAGACTGTTTACCTTTTATATGTGTAAAATCTATGTCTAAGACTCCTATTAATAACTGGGTAGCTCATAACAAAGATTGGAGTAAACTTGACTTTTATATTAATTTTAAAAAGTAAAGAGCAAATACTTTGTACAAATGAGGTGCAAGAAGAAGAATTGATACAGAGGAATTAGATGGGGGAGAAGGGTTGGCAGCTCTGATAATTTACTCTCATCAGGAATGGGTTTAAGAGGGAACAATACATATATATTTAGAAGAATATGAAAATCTTCTAATTTAGAGGAAATAAAATAGGGCCATAGGGAGGGGGGAGAGGACAAAAGAGGGATCTTCAGAGGGAAGGGTGAGGGAATAGGTAAAAGCAGGGTACAGAAGGGTGTTTAGATTTATGGAGATGGGAGGATAGGGGAGGGATGCTTGGAGGGGCTAGTAATAGGATGGCAAGGTGGTAGGTAAAGGTAAGTAGAGAAGGCAGGAGGGATAGGAAACAAAAGATATACAGAAACATAAAAACCAAAGATCAGGTGAAGAAGAGGTTTGGGAAAATATATGTTCATAAGTCATAGACATATATTTGTGCATGTGAGTATCCATAGCCATGGAGAAACATATCTAAACTTCATTGTAGCCTCCTGAGAGGGGGGTGGGGGGGTAGGAGAAGGGAGAAAAGAACAAAGTAAAAAAGCGCACAGCAGACAACAGAAGAACTCACAAGGAAGCAAAGAAAAGATGGACAATTTTCAACACAAGTATTATTTATCATACAGGCTTTCTTGAAATGAAAATATATTGTTACATCATTTGAATCCTCTTATGTTCTGTTGTGTACTTGACATTTTTTTTCTTTTTAACTTGGAATTTAAGTTTATGATTTATTTTTGTTTCTCTTCTCTATCCTCTATTTGTGTTCTGGCGTTTGAGTCTAAAATAAAATTTAAAAAAATAAAGTGGAAGTTAATCTCTGTGGTCCTTTCTAACTCTAAAATTCAGTGATTCTTTCCTGAAGTTATAGAGCTCCTCCTTGCTAACAGGCAGAATTCTCACTGTTTTTGTTAACCTTAGAATTGACAGAACAATATTAAAATAGGAATGCCAGAAGTTGACGTTTTTTGAAGTGTTTATGCAAGCTAGTGGATTATAGGTAATGCATTGCATTACTGTCATTTATCCTTTGTTCATTCATTTAAAAAATTCGTTCAATGTTTTTCTTATTATTTTATCTTTATAATTCATGGATGATTGTAAGCTACCTATTTTGGAGAACACTTGTAGAGTATTAATGGAAATTTGACATAGAGCAGAACCATGACATTAGTGCTACTGAAATTAGAATGCAATCAGTTGAGAAGGAAAAATAAATTAGCTATGATTGGCTAAAAAGGCTTGATAAACTTTACAACAGATAATTTGTTCTATTTCTCTAATGATGATATCAAAGCATAATTGATTTAAAAATGCAATATGTGATGCACTAAGGACTTTTTAGGCACTTAGCTAAAAGGCTTGCTAATTATAAATACCCTCTGCTAGACTGTAAACTCTGGGAAGGGACCATGTCTTACACATCTTTGTATCCCTTGTGCCTAAAACAATTCCTGGCACATACACAAATATGGAAAAGATCTAAGATATGCACATAGTGGGTGCTTAATAAATGGGCATGGAATGCATACTTTAAGTTTTTGATCTGATGTACTTTATCAACCCTTTTTAGAGACTTGCTAAATATAGATATCCTTCTCCCATTGCACACTGGGGAAAGGAAGGAAATTTTGATTTTCTGGAGCTCTAGACTACCCTTGGTCCTGTTAGGATGTCTCGTCTGATTGCTACCTTAGTCATTGGCTATAGGTACTCAATCAGTATTTAAGTTTCCACTTTCCAGGTAATAAAAGGAAAATGAGGCACAGACTAAGGGAAAAACCTTTTCTGTCTGATTCAGGATTTATATGGTGGTTGCTGAGAAAGAAGTTCTCCTGATTTTTAGAGCTCAGAGCACAGCTGGGTCAGGGGAGTTGTACAATTCAGGAAAGGTTTAGAATAGTGAAATCCGTGCGCTGTTTACTGTTTTTTGACGCTTCATTGTGATACATGCAGCTAGATCTGGCCAAAGATAAATACTCACATGCCCCACTAAGCAGATTTCTTCTTCAAAAACATGTGCATTGGTAAAATATATCATTACAAATCATCTTCTATGCTTTCCCCCCTACTCATCAGTGTTACAAGCTGTGTTCAAGGTGGCTACTTACATACCTTGCCTCCCCCTGGTTCCACCCATTTCTCTTCAGAGGCAGTCAAGAAAGGACTGCCAAGAATCCAGAGATGGTGGAAACCTCCATCTGACCAGCCCTGGAAACTGGTCCCTTCAGCCCAAGCATATTGTTGCTGTTTTATTAAAAGGGTTGATTTGGGGAATGTTGTGTTTTCCATGCAGTGTCATGCCTAGTAGCCTTGGTTTCCAGCCTTTATTTATATGCCTAATTGTTGCTATGGAAATTCAATATTTAAAGAGGTAATTATTGCTGATCTTGTTGCATGTGTCCATTTCTGATGTCCAGCTGTTAGCTCTTTAGCTCCAGTCTAGCAGATTAATTACTACTATTGATTACTTTGAGCTTCTCTCTTCACACCTGCAGTCTGGGTAATTAGCCGGTGGCCTCCTCTGAAAATTAGGAGCAGTTTCCTTCTGGCACCTTGCCATTTCCCAGCCATGTGCGATGCACTGATGAACAAAAGCAAAATCTATTTTAAATAGAGATATCTGGGTAATGAACTCTTTGTGTTTTTGAACTATCCGTGGATAATTCAAATTACCCTCTGTTAGCAAATATTGTACCTCATTTGATGACTATCTGCAAAAGAAAAAATTCCAAAACACTGGTTTTTATTCCCACTTCCACCTTGCAGCAAATTTTCTCGTGTGTGTGTGTGTGTGTGTGTGTGTGTGTGTGTGTGTATTTTAACTTTCTAAATCTGTAGCTGAGGGTATCCTGTCTGCTAAATGCAGCCTCTGCCACTGAGAGGATGGAGGGAGTTTTGCAAGTATAAACTTGCAGGTGTCCATGCACATCTGCTTGTCTTTTTTGCTTCTGATCCATTTTCCTGTCCTAAAAATTCCAGTACCCATCATTTTTGGCAGCCACTGATGTGAAGCAGAGAAGGCAAGATTCCTAAAGGGAGAGCTCTAAAAGGTTTTTTTCCCCTTCAAAACTTAGGTGGAGAATGAAGACATCAGAGAGATTGTTGGAGTCATCAACTCAAATGTCCTAACTTCATTTTCAATGCTGGCAACTCCTTGCTTCCCATGATTCTGGAAAGCAGAACTTATCACCTTCCTTAGCAGAGGATGCAGAGATTTCCTGCTTTTGATCACTGACATGTGACCTGGTGTACACTCTCGTCTCCATTGTGTAGTCTTGGCTCCTCACTCAGGAAATCCAAGCTTGTGGCAGAAGTGGGAATGGAGTCCCCAAGTAATCACATGTACTGATCACCAGCAAGGCAAGCTGTTCCTTTCCATTCAGGCAGGGTTACTCTAATGGGCCCTTCAGCTATTTAGCTTGTGTTGAGTTATCATACAAAAGGGTTATTGCTTATTGTAGGGGGAAAAAAGTACTTTCCCCCCTGCCTGTGGTATGCATCTGCCAGCTTTCAATGAAGGTTTGAAATGGAACAGAGAGAGTCCCAAAGCCCAGAACATCCCAGAGAAGAACTAATCTGGAAACACCCCATTCGTCAACAAGTATTTGGGTTATCACCTCCACAAATTTCAAAATCTGTTTTATCGTATTGGGTCCCGATAGTATGCAATTGCTGCACTTAAGTGTTCTTGGTAGAATCAAAGAAATGAAATTTCATGAAGTTGAAGCAAATCAAGAGGGAGATGGCAGAGAGTTAAAATGGAAGGGGAATGTGTAAACGGAGCCGGGCATCCACTCATCAATCCAGTGAAGCTTTGGGGGTCTCTGATTGGAAGGCTGAGCACTGGCCCTCAGACCAGAAGGTCCCCAGCTGGAATCTCATCATCTCCACTGTTGCTAGATTAAAATCTAAATGGTATACTGCCATTTGGAGGCCTTCTGTGCAGGGTCTCACAGAGTCACCAGTTATTAGGAATGCCTCCTATTATCACAACCCTAAAAGCTATTTGAACGGGAGCCTAATGTGACTCTGATTTCCAAGGACCATTTGCTGTTACTGCAGCTCTGTCTGGTTGTGAGTGGTAGCAGTTAAGCAGAGTTGCCTAAGTATGGGCCTGAGAGGAGGGACGGAGGCAGGAAGGCACCAGAGAAACATTCATTGGATCACAAATGTAAATTCACCCAAAATGAATAGTTGATATATCTATCTATATCGATGCAAAATAGATATAGATAGACATATACATGCATATACGTACACATATGTGTTTATGTATATGTATATGTATATATAATATTTTCATTTGGGCAAGGTCATCTGAAATTTTGACACACCCCTTCCCTGAAAATAATAAACACGGCCAGAATAGTATCATTTCCACTGAATATAGTATATAGTTTTAAAGGTTTAATGCTTTGCAATGGAAGCCAATGGTCAGGTATAGTATTCTGTCCTTGGGGGCTATTTAACATCTTCTATATAGTATGTATTCTACCCTATTTGCTTATATATTTGTGATCAAATAAGATGAAGTATGTAAAATGCTTTACAAACCTTAAACCGTTGTATAAATGTTCACTATCATCAGCTGGATGAAGGTACACAGATAGAGAAAACTGTGATTTTATTGGTATAGGGAACTCCAAGTTGAGGCAATGACCTCTACCAATGCAGGTTGGCACCTCCTCTACAATTTATAGTTTTAGAGAGTTCCAGGGGCACTGAGAGGTTGTAATTTTCCTAGGGTCACAGAGCTATTAGGTGTCAGATAAAATCTAAACCCAGGTTTTTGTGGTTTCGAGGGTGGGTCTCTATTATATGATGTCTATGGAACATTCATCCATAAACAAATCTATGCATATATATTCGATTAACGCCTGTATTTCTGTAAATTCAAAGTTATATATGTGTGAGGAGGCTCTTATACTATACATATAAATTCAAGACAACTTTTTTTATGTCTTTCTTCTTCTTACACACTCATTTTAATCCAGGGTGCTTTTCAATATTTTCAAGACTTTTCATCTTCCCCCTAAACTCTCTCAAAACAAAACAGAAGAGAATAAAACAGCCTTTACTTTTAGTTTTCCTTTTTTCTTTTGCTACCCAGGTAGCTATGCTCAAAACCTCCGATTCACCCATGATTCTTCCTTTTTCTAACCAATTTCCAAATCCTTTGATTCTACTGTTGCATTATCTTTAATATTTTGGTTCTCCTAATGTAACTATCCAAGTTGCACTTTTCTGAATTAGTCATAGGGGTGTTAGGTTCCAGATTCAGCTCAGAATGAGCACACTTATACTACAATAGAGCTAATTTTATCTTCATTGAGAATTATCAAAGAATACAGGAATCAAGGCTATATGATGAAAAATTAAACTCAATAATAGCTGTGGTTAGATGGCTTCCTTTTCTTCTCTCTCTGAAACTAGAAACTTATCATAGGTCCAAATTACACATTCAAGGAGCAATAATGTCCTTTTCTTCTACTCTCCCTGCCCTCTATCCTTTGGAATTCTTTTATCTATAAATTCATTTGCTACTCTATCCTGGGGCAGTTGTTTAAAATTTGTTTAATGTGATTTGGGTTGGATATCTCTGGAATTGTCCCCTTCTTTATTTGACAATTTTGTTTTTCTCATCTTCTCTCCTTCTTCTTGGTACTTCAACCTATCCTCCCTCTGCCTCTGCTGAATCTCCTGCCCTTACACTTATTTTTCTTGCTTCCACATGAATTTTTATTATCCTAATTTTCTTGGAATATTTTGTCTTGCTAGATATAAATATAATTATCAGGTTTTAGTGGAGATTGCTGCAAGACCTGGCCAAAGTCCACATATCAGCCTACCTCCTACCTGAGAGATTGTGATTACTCTCTAACTCATCTCTCCCCTGTCTAATATATCCTTTAAATGAATCTATCTGATCATATCACTTGATCAAGATCCTTTGGTGGCACCCATTGCCTATAGAACGAGCTTCTTTTTGCAAAATTCAAGGTTCTCTATATGCCTCCAAATCACCCTTATGGTACTTTTTCTTCAGAAACCCTATATTCCAATGAAACCCTAGTAGTTAATATTTTCTCATTTCATCTGACTTCTTCTACCAACTAGTATTTCTAGAATGGATTCTCCGCTCTGAATCTATCTACTGTAATCCTTTCCTTTCAGGGTGACAGTTCCTCTCTCATGTCTTTCCTGATTCTCCTAGCTAGAAGCAGGTTCTCCTTTATATATTTTTTATGCTGCTTTGTCTGATCTCACATAAGCACTGAATCATTTTCTAAATTTCGATTCATTTGTTTATGAACACATCACATTCTCTCCTATAAGATGATAATCTTGATGACAGGAACTGGAACAGGTAATTTGATAGAGTTAAAAAATTATTGAACTGGGAGCTGAAAGCCTTGATGATCTAGATCATTTGGCCATGCTGCTTGCCACCTATGTTGTTGTTTGTCCTTTGTTTTTGAAGAGGACCAGTGACATCAGGAGGGTGCTCTCTTGACTTGCAAGTGAATTGGATTTAAGTGAGGCAGAGCTGTGCAAAGTTAGCAGCCTCAGTCTCTCCTCTTGAGTCATCTGTGTCCAGTGGCAAGACATAGGTCAGGATGACTAGTGATGGTCCTGGATGCAGTGGGAGACTGGCCTTTTTAAGTTAAGGTCTCCCCAGGTCTCAGTTTGTCTGAGGCAATTCTCATTCAGTAATTAAAGGCTAGGCAAAAAGTGAGGTGAAAATTGTCCTTGTTTACCTTCACAGCTTTTTTTCCCTTTCATTTATTTCTCTGTTTGTTCCTCTTTTGCCATAGGGAAGAAGGATACAGGGAGTAAGCTGGCAAGGAAGAATTACCCTCATATTCCCAGCGACTTTAACAATTCAACAAAACAATTACTATTTACACTCTGAGCCATCAAAACCTAAACAGTGAGCAAGTGAGGCTTGGACTGTAACCTGTTACTGGCCAAAGAGTGAGAGCCAGAGTGATTTGAGTTTAAAGGCATTGTCAAACAACCTAAACTTGACTTGGCCTCAGTTTTCTCATTTGTAAAAATGAGGAATTAGAATAACTGATCTCTTATTCTCATCTATCTCTAAATCCTATGACCCCAGTTTCAATTTTATATCTCTAGTGCCAAGTCCTCTATCTTATACTTAATCAATGTTCATTGAATTAAATTTAATATGCTAGTTGTCTTCAAATAGTTGAAAGGCTGTTACTTGGAGAAGGAATTATACTTATTTAGTATTGCTCAGAAGGAAAGAACTATGAACAATAGATCGAGATTAAAAAGGAGAAATCCTTGCTTCATGAGGAAGAGAGCAAAGGGAGAAAGTGACATTCATTCCAACCTGTTACATGGAAAATGACTTTTCAATAATTGTTCAGTTGTTTTGGTCATGTCTGACTCTTTTGTGACCCCATTTGGAGTTTTCTTGGCAAAGATACTGGAGTGGTTTGCCATTTCTTTCTCCAGCTCATATTTTTAGATGAAGAAACTGAGCCAAATAGGGTTGTGACTTGCCCAGCGTCACACAGTTAGTAAGTGTCTGAAGCCATATCTGAACTCAAGTCTTCCCCATTCTAGACCTGGTGCTCTATCCACTGCACCACCTAGCTGGCCTTCCCAACAATTAGAGCTGTCCCAAAATGGAAGAGGCTGAATTTTTTCTCACTGGAGATTCTCCAAGTATTTGAAGACCTTTATTGGCTCTTATGTGAAAGGTGGATTGACTTAGCCTCCTTGAATCTGGGTGGTGAGAAGTTGCAAAGAAGCAGATGTAAGGTTAGTTTAATGAAAATTGTTTTAACAGTGAAAGCTACTGAAAAGTGGAGTAGGTAGCTTCATGAGGTAACAAGTTGTCTATTATTAATAATCTTCAAGCAAAGACTAGGTGGTCCACTTGTTAGATGTGTTGTAGTGGGGATTCTTACTTAGGTCTGGGTTGGAGAAGACATCATCTTAGTTTCCTTCCAGTTCTGAGAACCCAAGATTCTATCTCCATGACATCACTCCTCTGTGCATCATGTGCAAAGTCCACATGATGGGAAGATTTGAATGATTATCTCATGAGATTGCAGCTCATGGCTCATTGGTATCCTGTCTACTTCACTTGATCTGGATCAATACATTCATATCATTTTTCTTATTTTTATAAAATATCTTTATTTACTTTATTTGCCATAAAAATTTCAAAATATTGAGGTCTTTTTCATATTTGGATTATAAAGAATAACTCCATTAAAATCAGACATAATAATAAACCCTTTTCAAACTTGGTTTCACCAAGATCCATTGGTGTCACCTCCATCTTGGATGAACATTTTAGTTTTGTTTTCCTTTTCCTTTCTTTTTATCTAACTTAGTGAACATGGTCCTGTTTAGAAGCCCACATTTTCTTGTTTCATCCATGAGATGAAGACTTGAGGTAAAGCAATTCAGGGCTTGATCAGAAGGGGCTCTTCGTACAGTTGTGTGTCCCAGCATCCATCAAACAGAACAATCAGTGTCATAAGTTTTTCTGCAGGGAAGCATTCCTGCTGAACTGGAGCATATCCATGGATTAATACTGATCTTTTGCTGGAAAAGTGGAGCAAAAAATGCTTTGTTATGGCTTCCTCCTGTGCACAGTTTTTCTTGCTTCCCTCTGATGCTTGAGAATTCTATTTCCCAATGAGAGGATCAATCTAATGACATGTCATTATCATTATCATCACCATCAATTATTATTACTGTACAGTGCAGTATCTCTTTTATTCAGGAACATGATGATGTCTGGCAAGAACTTTTGAAAGAATGTTGCTTCTAGGGTAGTCCCTACTCAGTCTCAGTGCATGTAAAAATGCCCCCAAAGGCATGAAAAAATCCCCGTATCCTCAATCATAGAATATGACTGTATGAAGGGAATTTGCTTTATGGTTTGTAATATAAGTCAGCTACTCCAGGAGAGATTTTCTTCCCCAAACTAGGGGAAGTTGGATTTTTTTCTGATTTTGCCTTTTTCCTTTTGTGTGTGTTTGCCTGTGTCCCAACTGCAGTAACAACTCTCACCCTAATGAGCTGAAACTACATTAGCAAAATCTCAGGCAGATAAATTGACTCAGACCTTGGTTTGATGATCCTACTTAAGACATTCAATTAATTCTATTTTGCTACAAGCTAATTTATGACTTTGTAGTTATTCAAAAAATGTTGAACATACAAATCAGTAGGAGACAAGGTAATGAATTATTCTACCTTCCTTCATGCGCTTGCCTCCATGCTGAATTACAGTAAGGGAGGAAGAGGAAATAAGAAAGAAAGGCTTTTTGATGTATGAAATGTGGGTATTTTCTCCTCATACCATGCAGTCTTTAACCGCAGTAAACATATAACCAGACCCTCTAGGAGATGCTAATTAGTGCAGTAAATGTTAGTTTATTAATTGCCATTGCAATTTTCTTTGTTTCACCAGTGAATAGATATTTTTGAGCCTAGATTTGATGCGGTATGTCTATGGAATTTGTTTCTCTTTGTGGCAAATGAAGACAAGCAGCCTGATAAAGCTGTGATGTATTAATAACGGACCCTGTGATCCCTTTTTTTTAAAAGGGGAGCTTAGAAATGACTGCAGAACAATATGAAAGAGGGGGGAAAGCTGGGAGTTTTATAGAAATTGACTTCTCCATCTCCACACTGGGTGTATTTTTAATGAGCTCTCCAGATCGACAGGTAGCAAAAGTTTTCTTTGCTGATGTACGGGGCAACTTGTCAAGACAACCTGCAGAGAAGTACGTTCAAAGATGAGCCGGAGAAGAGAATTGCATTAGGTGAGGCTGTGTTATACAATTGACTTTTTCCTATCTTGGGAAAAGTGATAGAAGTCAGAATTGAAGGGAAGAAAAAAACTCCATCCCTTTATAATTCTTTTTTTCCTGTTTCTATATCTTATTAAAACAAAAAGATGTTATTTTCTTTAATCTTTCTCTTATTGTCCCCGCCTCACTCCCATTTTCCACCTTTCTTCCACCCAGCCTTCTTTATGGGTACTTGGATTTTTAAAACTATAATTTTAAAAGCTATATTGACCATACATAATGCTTTTGCTACAGAAGTAAGAATATGGAGTATTTTAAGTGACCCTCAATCTTCAGGCAGCTCTGTTCATATGCCTTTTGTTTTTATCTCTTTTTCAGAAGGCAAGATAAAATTGTATTTCCCTCCACAGAATGGCAGTAGATGTTATTGTATGAGACAGGTTAATCTTGGCTACACTTTAGGGGGAAAAGCTTATTGTAGACTGTTTTCCTGCTGCCATTTTTACATACAGGAGGACCCGATTTGACCCCTCCAACAGCTGTAGTTTGGGTGGTCAATAAATGTGCCCAAAACATATTTTTCAAAGACTCATATCTCCCTATTACCCTGCAAACATTGATTAGAAAACGAGTCCTCAGAACTGGCATTCATCTATCAATCTAAAGTTAAACCAGCCTTTATACATATCAGTTATTGCCTGTCTAAAAGGAAAAATATAGTCTACAGGTCCAGTGGTCTTTTGATTGTAAGGAGGAGCAGACATCGGACTACAGTAGGCCCTATTAAATCAAACACCTGCTGTTTCTACCCATGGGTGCTTGAAAAGTGAGCCTGCATGGAACCACTCACAAAATCAGCTAACAAAGGAGGACACAGGTACCCTGACATGCTTATTGAGGAGAAGAGGTAAGTGTCCTCGGCTCACGGAAGAATTGATTTTTCTGTCAGGAAGGTTTCAAAGACTCTTTTTGTGTGTGTGTTGTCTGTCACTAACAGAGATGCCTCCCATGGTCCTCCCTGTTCTGCTCTCCTGGTGTGATTCAGCACCAGCATTTCTAGAGAGTATCTCCCCTCAGAAACTGTGAGGAGATAAACTAGGATTTTTCTGAGGTATCAGCTCAGGATGAAAAGAGGGGAAAGGATGGCAAGGAGTAGCCACAACAACTATGGACTTCAAAATAAAGAGAGATGGTACATCACAATGGAGATACCTCCTGAGAGGACACATTCCCATTAGGCATGCTGACTTTTCACTTTCTAGAAACAGGAGGGAAATTGTAGGGGTTTCTCCCAGCTCATGGGGTGGGATGGGGTGCATGGTCTTGTAACTTGGCAATTCAGTTATCATATATGTACAGAAGTGGGAAGGAACAGCCTGTATTGTATCACTGACAATGTTTCATGGATGCATCTACAAGTAGTTCTGTGTCCCTAAGATGAACTTAGATGTCAAACAATCATCCTTTAGAGGGGGTGATTTTATTTTTATCTTTATATCTCCAACTCCTATCAGTCCCTGGAGCATAGGAGGGGCTTCATAAATGTTGTTGCATTCAGTGTGCTCAGACATTTTTGTGGGACCTTGTTCACGTCACTTAATTTTTCTGGGTCTCAATTATACATCTGTAAAATGAAAGGATTAGTGCCTTCCCTCTGTTAAATATTTCCTATTTATCCAGAGGGCAGTTAAGTGGCACAGGGGACAGAGTGTTGGGCATGCAGTCAGGGAGACTTATCTTACTGAGTTCCAATCTGTGTGACTATGGGCAGGTCGTTTAACCCTGTTTGCCTCAGTTTCCTCATCTGTAAAATGAGTTGGAAAAAAATGTAAACATTGACAAGAAAACCTCAAATAGGGTCACAAAAAGTTGTACACAACTGAAAAATGACTCAACTGCATTTATCCTGTATATAGCTTGCATATTCTCTCCCGTATTTAAAAATAAACTCCTTGAGGGCAGGGACTCTTTTGCCTCTTTTTGTATCCCCAGCACTTAGCACAGTACCTGGCACATGGTAGATCCTTAATAAATGTTTATTCATTGACTGACTGACTCTAAGGTTCTTTCTAAAAGCATGGTCCATTATCTGTGGACCTAAGAAGAGTTCTCTTCAGGGATCAATGGTGAATTAGTTTTTCTTTGAGCCTTCCTCAGTCTCATTGAAATAAGTACTAAAATTTAAATATCCTTTTAGGAATTAGCAAAAAATTGGAAAAAAAAGCTAACTTAAGACCCAGGAAATTAATATCTATTGACATGACCTTGTAAACATTTTGGATGGACTTGTGATTTTAACAGTGTAGGGAGATCTTAATGTAGAAATACTTTCCATGGATTCAGATTAACATCTTGTCTCTAATTTAGTCTTTTGTTGTTGTGTTTGTCCTTCATTCTTGAAGAGGACCATGACATCAAGATGATGACATGACTTGCAGTTGACTTTGATTTGGATGAGGGAGGGCTGTACAAGGTCATCAACCTCACTGTCTTCTCCTGAGCCATCTGGGTCCAGTGGCCTGATATCTCTAATTTAGTCACTGATAGATTAAATGACTTACTCAGAATCACATAGTTAAGTATTCATCAAAGTTAGGACTTGAATTCCAGTCCAAGGCTGGTCACACTCTAACCATTATGCTGTGTTGCCTCTCAGTAAATTTTCTTCACAACATATGTGTGTGTGTGTATAAATGTATACACACACACACACATACATATTAGGACAGCTAGGTGGTCCAATGGGTAGAGCACCAGCCCTGGAGTCAGGAGGAACTGAGTTCAAATTTGGCCTCAGACACTTGAGGTCCCACTAGCTGTGTGATCCTGGGCAAGTCATTTAACCCCTATTGCCTTGCTTAAAAAAATCCCACAAACATATATTTATCTACTTGTCAGCATCTTCCAGCATCCTTGCCGTGGATGTGGATCAGGCGTGTGTCATTCTTGTGTTGCTCTCTAAATGTATGGAGCCAAGTGTAGACCTGTGGTGGGTCAAATGCTACTGAAGAAAATCATTTACTAAATCTGTTCCTTTCCTTTTGTTTTTCTTTCTTTTCATCTCCTGGTCTTTGGGATTTCAGAGAAGAAGACTGAATAATTCCACGTACTAGATCATTTTCACATGAAACCACTACTTTCATCATGAAACCTTTCCTGATTCTCCCGCAGCTGTTAGTATTTTTCTCCTCCCCAAAGACCTTGTATTTTTCACTTTGTCTTTATTCTGTGTATACTTCTATATGTATATGTTATCTTCCTCATTAGGATTTAATTTGTTTTATTCCATATAGTTGTATCCCCAGCCCCCAGCACTGTGAATGGTATATAGTAGGCATTGAGTGAATACTTCATACATTTAATTAACTCACAGAGCTTTCATGTGAAAACTACAAATATGGGCAACATATTTTAGGAAGGATTTTGATAAGCTGCAGAATATTGAGAAGATTGCTATCATGATAGTGAAGAGCCTAGATTATACATTATTTGGACGAGTTGAGGGAACAGGAGAGCTTTATGTTGGAGAAGAGAAGAATACATAGAACAAATGACATGACTGTTGTCCTCAAGTAATTTTTAAAATTGTTGTCATTTTAGGGTTTTAAAAATTAATTAATTTTAAGTTTTCAACATTTATTTCCACAAGATTTTGAGTTCCAAATTTGCTCCCCATCACTCCCCTCCCCCCATCCCAAGATGGCATGCATCCTGATTACCCCTTCCTCCAGTCTGCCCTCTCTTCTATCACCCTTTTCCTTATCCCCTTCCCCCTTACTTTCTTGTAGGGCAAGATAGATTTCTATACCCATTGCCTGTATATCTTATTTCCAAGTTGCATGTAAAAACAATTTTTTAACATTTGTTTGAAAAACTTTGAGTTCCGAATTGTCTCCTTCTTTCCTCTCCACCTACCTTCATTGAGAAGGCAAGCAATTGAACATTGGTTATACATGTATAGTTATGCAAACCACTTCCATAAAATAATCATGTTGTGAAAGACTAACTATACATCCCTTCATCCTATTCTGCCCCCCCAGTTATTCTATTTTCTCCTTTGCCTCTGACCCTTTACAAAAATCTTTGCTTCTGAATACCCCTTTCCCCAATATACCCTCCCTTCTATCATTTCCAGCCCCCCCCCCCATCTCTTTCCCCCTTACTTTCCTGTAGGGTAAGATACCCAATTGAGTGTGTATGTTATTCCCTCCTTAAGTCAAATCCAATGAGTAAGGTTCACTCATTCTCTCTCACCTTCCCCCTCTTCCCCTCCATTGTGAAACCTTTTTCTTGATTCTTTTATGTGAGATAATTTACCCCATTCTATCTCTCCCTTTCTCCTTCTCCCAATATATTTCTCTTTTATCCCTTAATTTTATTTTTTAAATTTCATCCCTTCATATTTAACTCACCCTGTGCCATTCATCCATCTATTCATCCATCCATCCATCCATCCATCCATCCATCCATCCATCCATCCATCCATCCATCTATCCATCCTTCTGTCTGTCCGTCCTTCCATATGTTTTTCTGTCTATCTAATTTCCTCCAACTATCCTAATACAGAGAAAGGTCTGATGAGTTATGAATATCATCTTTCCATGTAGGAATGTAAACAGTTCAACTTTAGATTTCTCTTTCCTGTTTACCTTTTCATGCTTCTCTTGATTCTTGTATTTGAAAGTCAGATTTTCTATTTAGTTCTGGTCTTTTCATCAAGAAAGATGAAAGTCCTCTGTTTCATTGAATGTCCATTTTCCCCCTGAAGTATTATACTCAGTTTTACTGGGTAAGTAATTCTTGGTTTTAATCCTAGCTCCTCTGGCCTACAGAATATCATATTCCAAGCCCTTTGATCCCTTAATGTCAAAGCTGCAAGATCTTGTGTTATCCTGATTATATTTCCACAATACTCAAATTGTTTCTTTCTGAATGCTTACAGTATTTTCTCCTTGACCTGGGAACTCTGGAATTTGGCTACAATATCCTAGGAGTTTTCCTATTGTAATCTTTCAAGAGGAGATTGGTGGATTCTTTACATTTCTATTTTACCCTCTGTTTCTAGAATATCAGGGCAGTTTTCCTTGATAATTTCTTGGAAGATGAGGTCTAGGCTCTTTTTTTTGATCATGGCTTTCAGGTAGCCCAATAATTTTTGTATTATCTCTCTTTGATCTATTTTCTAGGTCTATGTTTTTTCTAATGAGATATTTCATGTTGTCTTCTATTTTTTCAGTTTTTTGGTTTTGTTTTATAATTTCTTGATTTCTCATAAAGTCATGAGCTTCCATTTTCTCCATTCTTATTTTGAAGGAATTATTTTCTTCAATGAGCTTTTGGACTTCCTTTTCCTTTTGGCCAATTCTGGTTTTGAAGGCATTCTTCTTCCCACTGGCTTTTTGGACCTATTTTGCCATTTGGGTTAGTCTTTTTTAAGGTGTTATTTTCTTCAGTATTATTTTGGATTTCCTTTAGCAAGCTTTTGACTCATTTTTCATGATTTTCTTGCATCACTCTTATTTCTCTTCCCAATTTTCCCACTACTTCTCTTACTTGATTTTCAAAATCCTTTTTGAGCTCTTCCATGGCCTATACCCAATTCACATTTTTCTTGGAGGCTTTTGATGTAGGAGCTTTGACTTTGTTGTCTTCTGGTTGCATATTTTGATCTACTTTGTCACCAAAGTAAGATTCTATAGTCTGAATTTTTTTATGCTGTCTGCTCATCTTTTCAGCCAAATACTTGACTTTTTAACTCTTTGTCAAGATAGGACTCTGCTTTCAGTGGGGGTGTGGGTGGGTGTTCTGTCCAGACTTCAGGGGTTTTGTATCAGCTGCTCAATCTCCCACCATCTGTGGACCCAGAACTATGGAAGTAATCCCTGCTGTTGTTGCTGCTGCCACCACTCCTCCCCATCCCCAGGGTTGAGGCTGGACCATGCCCCTCCCCAAACCAGGTCCAACAGGATTTTCCCACTGACTTTCTCTGCTGTCATTGGTGTTTTTAGGTTGAGAAGTCTGGAAGCTGCCACAGCTGCCAATGATTGAGTCCCCTGAGGCATACTCCAGTCCTGTCTGTTCTGGGCTCATTCCATGCCAGACAGCACTCTGCTCCTAGCCCTGGAGCAATATATTCTTCCTGTCATCCTTCCAAGTTTCTTGGGCTAGAGATTTGTTTCATTCTGTCATATTGTGGGTTCTGTAGCTCTAGAATTTGTTTAGGGTCATTTTTACAGGTATTTGGAGAGTTTTGGGGGAAGAGTTCAAGGAAGTCCATGATTTTACTCCACCATCTTGGTTCTGCCCATTTTCCTCAAGTATTTGAAAAGCTTTTACTGAAGACCTATTCTGCTTGGGCCCTGAGTACAAAACTAAGGGGGAAGAATGAAAGCTATAGAGAGGTAGATTTAAGCTCAAAATAAGGAAAATATTTTTCTTTTCTTTTTTTTTTTATTAATTTTTAACATTTATTTTCACACAATTTTGGGTTACAAATTTTCTCCCCTTTTCTCCCCTCCCCACCCCAAACCCGAGCTTTCTAATTGCCCCTGTGACCTATCTGCTCTCTCCTCTATCCTCCCTCCCTGCCCTTGTCTCCATCTTCTCTTTTGTCCTGTAGGACCAGATAGTTTTCTTGACCCCTTAACCAGTATTTCTTGTTACCCAGTGGTAAGAACATTACATTTGGTCCTAACACTTTGAGTTCCAACCTCCTTAGCTCCCTCCCTCTCCACCCCTTCCCCTTGAAAGACAGGCAATTCAATATAGGCCATATCTGTTTAGTTTTGCAAATGATTTCCATATTAGTTGTGTTGTATAGGACTAATTATATTTCCCTCCATCCTATCCTGTCCCCCTTTACTTCTATTTTCTTATGGTCCTTTCCCTCCCCATGAGTGTCGACCTCGGATTGCATTCTCCTCCCCATGCCCTCCCCTCCATCCTCCCCCCCACCCTGCTTATGCCCCTGTCCCCCACTCTCCTGTATTATGAGATAGGTTTTCCTATCAAAATGAGTGTGCATTATATTCTTTCCTTTAGTGGAATGTGATGAGAGTAGACCTCATGTTTTTCTCTTGCCTCCCCTCTTTATCCCACCACTAATAAGTCTTTTGCTTGCCTCTTTTATGAGAGATAATTTGCCCCATATAACTTCTCCCTTTCTCCTCCCAATATTTCTCTCTCACTGCTTGATTTCATTTTTTTTTTTAATATATGATCCCATCCTCTTCAATTCACTCTGTGCACTCTGTCTCTATGTATGTGTGCGTGTGTGCATGTGTGTGTGTGTGTACTCCCACCCAGTACCCAGATACTGAAATGTTTCAAGAGTTATAAATATTGTCTTTCCATGTAGGAATGTAAACAGTTCAACTTTAGTAAGTCCCTTATGATTTCTCTTTGCTGTTCGCCTTTTCATGGTTCTCTTCATTCTTGTGTTAGAAAGTCAAATTTTCTTTCCAGCTGTGGTCTTTTCATCAGGAAAATTTGAAAGTCTTCTATTTCATTGAAAGACCATTTTTTCTCCTGAAGTATTATACTCAGTTTTGCTGGGTAGGTGATTCTTGGCTTCAGTCCTAGTTCCTTTGACTTCTGGAATATCCTATTCCATTCCCTTCTATCCCTCAATGTAGAGGGTGCCAGATCTTGTGCTATCCTGATTGTATTTCCACAATACTTGAATTGTTTCTTTCTAGCTGCTTGCAATATTTTCTCTTTCACCTGGGAATTCTGGAGTTTGGCCACAATGCTCCTAGGAGTTTCTCTTTTTGGATCTCTTTCATGCGGTGTTCTGCGGATTCCTTGAATATTTATTTTGCCTTCTGGTTCTAGAATCTCAGGGCAGTTTTCCTTGATAATTTCATGAAAGATGATGTCTAGGCTCTTCTTTTGATCATGGTTTTCAGGTAGTCCCAGAATTTTTACATTGTCTCTCCTGATTCTTTTTTCCAGGTCAGTTGTTTTTCCAATAAGATATTTCACATTATCTTCCATTTTTCCAATCTTCTGGCTATGTTCTGAGATATCTGTCTTTCTCGAAAAGTTCTTAGCGTCCATCCGTACCATTCCAGTTTTGAAAGATCTATTTTCTTCAGTGAGCTTTTGAATCTCCTTTTCCATTTGGTTAATTGTGCTTTTGAAAGCATTCTTCTCCTCATTGGCCCCTTGCACCTCCCTTGCCAGCTGAGTTAGGCTAGTTCTCAAGGTGCCAATTTCTTCAAGATTTTTTTGGTTCTCCTTTAGCAGGGAGCTGATCTGCTTTTCATGCTTCTCCTTCATCCCTCTCATTTCCCTTCCCAGTCTTTCCTCCACCTCTCTAACTTGATTTTCAAAATTCCTCTTGAGCTCTTCCATGGCCCGAGCCCATTGGGTGGGCTGGGACACAGAATCCTTGATTTCTGTGTCTTTGCCTGATGGCAAGCATTGTTCCTCCCCATCAGAAAGGAAGGGAGGAAGTGTCTTTTCTCCGATAAAGTACCCTTCAATAGTTTTATTTCTTTTCCCTTTTCTTGGCATTTTCGCCAACCAGTGGCCTGACCTCTGAATGTTCTCCTCACACCCACCTCGCCTCCTGGTCCTCCCAGCCAGCGTTTGGGGACTGAGATTCAAATGTTGCTTCCCGCCTTAGGATTTTTGGCGGGGGCAGGGCTGCTATTCAGTGTGAGAATTAAGTTTAGGTGGTCAGGGGCAGGGCCGCCTCTCAGGCACAGTTCCCTCTGGGGGTTTATGCACAGACCTTCCACAATGGATCCAGGCTCCTGCCCGTTTGGGGAGCCCCCGTCTGCAGCCGCCTCTCAGCCCCCACCTCCCGGGGGGGCCCGAGCCATGGGGGCACCTCACTCCCCTCTCAACCCGCCAAAGAGATTCTCTCACCCACCCCCGTCAGTCACCTGTTGGTGGGGGGGCCCGTGCTGCCGCTGAAGATCCCGCCTCCGGAGCCTTCTCAAATCTGTGCCTCTCGGAGCTGCGGCCACCGCAGGTCCGGGCTGGGCTCCGTGTCTGCAGCGCGACGGACCTTTTGGGAGAGGTTTGCAGGTCCCTCTGTGGGTGGGGGGACCCGCGTGGCCGCTGGAGATCCCGTCCCCGTAGCCCTTTCGGATCTCCTCCCCTCAGTGTCGCGGCTGTGGCAGGGTCGCACTCCGCTTCCCCTCCTGGCGCCCAGTCCGTGGCGCGAAGGACCCCCCACGAGAGGTCCGCAGTTCTCTCCGGAGCAGAAATCTCCCTCGCTCCAATACTCCGTGGTCTCTGGGTGCAAATTCGCCCTGGCTTGGTCCCCTCTAGCCATTCTGTGGTTTGTGTGTTCGGAGCTATGTGTATGTGCGTCTTTCTACTTCGCCATCTTGGCTCCGGCAGGAAAATATTTTTCTAAAGATTAAACCCATCCAGAGGTAAAACAGAATGTGTTGGGAAACAGTGGAGGTCTTCAAACAAAGGTCATTTTGCTTTTTGGCATGTTATAAAGAGGATGGTCACTCACTGGGGATGTTATCAAAGAGATTCCTGGGCTCAAATGATTTAGACTTAATGGCTTCTGGGATCCCTTAATATATAAGCTTATAATTCTAGATAGAGGTGGAAAGGACCTCAGAGGTCATTGAACTCAACATCTCACTTCCTAGGTGAGAAAAGTGAGATTAAGTGACCTGCATAAGGTGATTAGATGAATTACCTGAGATGACTAAGGCTGTATCTCACCCCATCAAAGATATGATTGGAACCCAGCTCCTTTGACACTAGTCTCTCTGTAGTTCCTTGCCAGGGATGTTGGTACAATAAAGCAGTATAAGACAGGAAATTATTACACTCATTTTCATCATTATTAATCCCCTATATTTGGAATGAGGAGGCAGCATGATATCGAATAGAGAAAACTGTCTCTGAAGTTAGGAAGACCTGGGTTCATCCCTCTCTTGACATATATGGCTGTGTGATCTTGGGCCAATCATTTAGCCTGTCAGTGATCTAGGCCAATGGTGTCAGACTCAGATAGAAACGGAGGCTACTAAACTGTAGGGGTCCTTGTGGGCAGCGCATTGACTTAGAAAACCACATATTGACATTGTCTATGTTCTGTTATATTTTTTATTTATTTTGATCAATATTTCCCAATTATTTTTGAATCTGGTTGGCTGCACGAGGAAATGTTGACCCCAACAGCTCAGTGTTTGACAGTTCTGCTCTAGGCAACCTTATAATTTGCTAAGAAGTTGCTGATCTGCTTCAGTATAGGATGTTTCCCTTCTCAAGAGTTCTCTAGGGACTTACTTACAGGACACAGCCTTATTCACTTGGTGTATGTTGGTGCCACTTGTTTAGCCTTTTCAAACGAACCTTTATGATGTTTATATTTATACTCTCAAGTTAGAAAAAAGTCCACCAACAGACAGCAAATTGTGCGGTATCTCAGTCTTTTAAATGAATGATTTAAACTTCAAATAATTCTCCCACCCCAGAGCATTTTAGCAATGAAAATGATGAATGTGGTTAAAGGCGCACTTTAAAAACCTGGTTTAATATCTAGTAGGTCCCCAAGTGAGTCATATGAAGAATGTGTATCTCCACATTCGACAATATGTTTAAACAGAGAAATATGATAAGCTCTGCTATCCAGCATTGTTGGGGAGTGGGGTACTCTGGTTAATCAAATATTAGGGCTATAGAGAATTACCATATGTACCATACACAGATTAGCAATTTGCATATAATTAGGATGCATTGAAATACTCCATACTCATCTTGTACCAAACATAATTTAATTTATCTTTGATGATCCAAAAGTCACTTTAAGATCTTAAAGTGATTCAGGGTCATAATTAGGTACTTTTTATGATTATAATCTAGGATGATGGAAATAGTGGTAAATAGTGTATTTTGGTTGATAGCAATCTGGTTTTTGTTCTGTTTAGTTATACTATTTACAAACAGCTTACACCAGTGCTATCCTCTGATGTTTCATGGTGGTAAGAAAGCCTATAGCAAAGGAGCTGACCAGCCCTACCCATTAGAAACAGCTTCAAGTATAGGTCCAATGATAGACTCCATGTCTCTTGTCTAAGGATAAGGCAACAGTGGAGGAATTAGTGGTCAAAGTGCATGAACAATTCTGTAACCCTACCAGAATAATTTTAAATATTTTTCAGAACAGTTAAATCAATTCAAAGTTTAACTGGGCAAGTGAATTATAGTTATCCCTTCCATATCACAATGTTCACCATTGCAGTTTTATCATGGGTTCATAAGAAATGAATTCATAAGAAATGAAATGGGAATTTTTGGAGGAGTTTTGTGGAAGCCACAGATGATATATGAAGGTCAGCAGATAACACACAAAAAGTTTATAAATTCAGAAATGCATAGAATATATCTACAGTATTGTATAATATTGATATATTTAATCTTTTAATACCATAATAATTGAGACTTCTCTGGTATGAAGTGAGGGCAAAACATTTTTAGACAGATTTTCCAGATCATGGGGGCACCATGCCCCATTTTAACCATTTTAACAATGAGGTTTCCCATCTTTTCTACCTTGACGAAACTCTTCTATTTTGTAAATGAAGAGATTGAGGCCCACAGAAATTAAATGACTTGATAAAGGTAAACAAATAGCAAATAGTACAGCCATGGTTTAAACTGTGACATTCTCTGACTCCAAGTGTGCCACATGTGGTATAAACCACATTTTGTTACACTTTGAGAAAAAGGAGCATGAGATCATACATGTAGAGCTGAAGAACTCATGCTAAATGCACATTTAGACAAGATAGCCCAACTTCCCTTGCTGGTGAGGTTTTCTGTTTGGTCCCTGTGCCACTTTTCCCACAGGAATTTTATTAAATCCTCCCAATTTATCAGGTGAGGTTAAAACCTTCCACTATGAAATGGGTAAAGAACATGAGGCTGCTAGAGAGTTTACTTCCCCTGTCCCTACCCAGATCTGCCCAGTTCATATGATTTCCATTGCCAACAAAATGTCAAGGACTGAGTTTAGTCCTCAACATGGTCCTGAGCCTCATTGCTCTTCAGCTCTTCACTGGTGATTCATTGATGAGCAGATTGTCCTTCCTTTTAACACTCCATCCTTCTCAAGGGGTTCTTTTGGTTTTCCCCACCATTTGGTATTCCTTCTGCGACTAGGATTGTCATGTGCTTTTCCCTGTCTCCACTTTTCCTCAAGGAAGTGTTATAGCTCTTTGAGAATGAGATACCCAGGACTAGTGGGACCATCTCCAGTTGTCCTGATCTGTATCTTGTTACTAGACCCAGATGGCTCCAGAGGAGAAAGGGAAGCTAGTGACTTTGCACAGCCCTCCCTCACTGAAATCCAAATCATGTGCAAGCCATGGCATCACCTTCCTGATGTCATGTTTCTCTTCAGTAACAGCACCAGCAGTAGCAGCCACAAGAGCCACAACCCAGGGCTAACACATAACTACGCAATTTGATACCTTTCTAGGCCTTTCAGGTTTGCCCAGAATTAGAATGCATCCAAAACATTCTACTGAGTTCCGTTCTTTTCACTAAAGTACCATAGTCCTGTATTCTATATAAAAGGGACTGAGGAAGTAGCTGTGATGACTACTGATTTGCTCATTTTCTCAACTATAAGTCTGCGGTTTTTGCTATTAGTCCAACGGGTCAGGGCAGGTTCTTTTCCCAAGCCTCAATGTTCGCATAGGGCTCCCTAAGGGAATCAGCACATTTTATTAAACTCAGTGATTCATAGTGGAAAGGGACCTGAGAGTGCATGTAGTCAAATTTCTTCACTTTAGAGATGAGGAGTCTAAGGTTCATGGAGGGTAATCCATTGGTCACTATCCAAGGTCACAAGTAGATGAGATTCTAAATCAAGCCCTCCCATAGCAGAAGCAATTCTTTTCCCATTGTACTACTGCCTTTTGAAAGGTTTGTAAAAATACACTGTTTCCATTTATCTTTCTATCTTCCATTAACTTCTCCTCCCTGTCCCACCCCTCCACCTCAAGACCACACTATACTAATTACTTTGAGGCTCAGAGAAATCTTCAGAGGCATATTGGGACAAGAGCAAAAGCTGACTTTTGTGTAACACCAAATCAACCACATGAACTCATTATGTCTATGATCTACAAAGTTAGTGGTAAATGCATCTTGACCTCAGGCAGATATGCCATGAAATATCCACAAATCTTTGCTTTCAAGTATGGAAAATGATCCAAACACTTTTATTTCCATGGTTTTTTGGGATGTGATCTAAATCAAGAATGATAGCACCAATCTCACAGGGTGAGACCATGTGAAATAATGGAGTTAGAACTTTTTTCAAACATTAAAGCACCATATAAGTGGGACCTACTATTAAATGAAATTATTTTTCATTTCCTTTCACCCTCCTCTTCTCTCTTCCTTTCTTTCCTTTTCCTTGTTCTTCCTTCCTTCTTTCCCTTCTTCCTTTCTTTCTTCCCTCCTTTATTCTCTACTTCTTTCCCTTCTTTCCTCCCTTTTCCTCCTTTTTTCCTCCCTTTTCTCCTTCCTTTCCTCTTTTACTCCTTTATTCTCTCCTTATATTCATCCTTTCTTCCCTCCATCTTTCTTTCCTTTCTTCCTTTTCCCTTCCTTCTTTTCCTCCTTTCCTACCTTTCCTTCATTTCCTCCTCTCTTTTTTCCTTCCTTCCCCCTTTCCTTTTCCCCTTCCTTTCCTCCTTCCCTCTTTTCTTCCTTTCTTCTTTCCCTCTTTCCCTTTTTCCTTCCTTCATTTCCTTCTTCACTTTTTCCTCCTTCCCTCCCTGCTTCCTTCCTTCTCATTGCCTCTTTACTCTTCCCTCTTTCTAACACAGGAGAGAACCTTGGGTGAAAGACTGGCCTCTTAATTCACTCCACTGCCTATTTCCCTACACATGAATATTTAAGAGGCACTTAAGAATGGTTTCTAGACAGTGACAGAAATGGAAATTATTTACCCCAGGAATTCTGAATGTAATATTGTTGATTCATTTACATACACTTAAATGAATAATGTGTTGGTGGGCCAGGAGATCTTGGAATTGCTTTCCTCCATCATTTCCACCACTGTTTTCTGGGGAAGACTTTCTCCTAATTATTAGAGCCTTCTCTTGTCTTCATCTTTTCCTCTATTATACAAGGGATGCATATGGGAAATTAAATTCTTTAGGATAACAAATAGGTTCAAGTTATTTCTTTGCTTTGTGACTTGTTAGATGCCTCAAAAGAGAACATAAAGGGATTGAAAATAGGTGAATGTTTTCAGTAGCTAAATTAATATGTAATAAAAACAACTTGAATATAACTGTGCTTCCATGAACATTTAATTTGTATGTAATGAAATTGCAAATATTTCAAAAATAAGACAGAAGTGGTACAATTGAAATGATAAAACAAAAGAAAAGACAATAAGTCAGTTGATTTAAGAATGGAAGCTCTTCAGAACCAGGAGAACACTGTACACAACAACTGCAATATTATTTGATGAAGAACTGGGAATGACTTGGCTATTTTCAGCAATGCAATGATCCAAGACAATCCCAAAGGACTAATGATGAAGCATACTATACTCTTCTAGGGAAAGAACTGATATTGACTGAATATAGACTGAAGCATGCTATTTTTCCACTTTCATTTTTTTTTTCCTTTTATCCAAGTCTTCTTATACAAAAAGACTAATATGGAAGTGTTTTATATAATTGTACACATATAACCTATATCTGACTGCTTACCACCTCAGGGAGGGGAAAAGAGAAGGGAGAGAGGGATAGAATTGGGAACTCAAACCTCTAAATAAAAATGCTAAGTTTTTTTTAAAAAAACTAATGGAAATTTTGAAAATCCTGCTGGAGACATTTAGAAATTGGCTGCTAATAATGTTGGAAATATGGCTTTATGTGTGGGATGGTGTTAATGAAATGTTGACCTTAAAGCATAATCTATATTTTCTGAATAATAAAGATGTTAAAACATTTAATATCAGTGCTCAAATGGACTTTGGCTAAATTTGCTTACTGAAATGTGAACATACATACATACATACATACATACACACACACATATACACACATATATATACACACACACATATATTTTGAGGAGGGGGGTGTGTACTAGCTTAGAAATTTGTTAGAAATCTGGAGATAGAAAAATTGCATGTCCTCAGAGACTTAATCCATCTTTGCAGAATCCATCTGAATAAATGAGCCCCTTATTTAACTGGGAGCGCACAGTATATTCCATCTGCAGGCTGAATGATTGCTCCATTTCAAGCCTCCTGACTCCCATGGAACCATCTGGTATGTGCTAGTTTGTGTGAATAGGTGAGGAATCCTAGAGCCAAAGTCTTCTGTTAGTAAGAGAGTTTTCCTCCTCACAATCACAGAGCACATCAAAACTGGAACAAAACAAAACTCCTAACAATTCCACACAAACTTCTTTCATTTTATTCTTTTTTTCCTATCATTTATTTATTTATTTTGTATTTAAATTTATTTATTTAAGTTTTCAACATTCATTTCCACAAAATTTTGGGTTCCAAATTTTCTCCACATTTCTCCCCTCCCCCTCCCCCAAAATGCCGAGCATTCTAATTACCCCTTTCACCAATCTGCCCTCCCTTCTAACATTCCTTCCCTTATCCCCATTTTCTCTTTTGTCCTGTAGGGCAAGATAACTTTCTATACCCCATTACCTGTATTTCTTATTTCCTAGTTGCAAGAACAGTACTCAACAGTTGTTCCTAAAACTTTGAGTTCCAACTTCTCTTCATCCCTCCCTCCCCAACCGTTCCCTTTGGGAAGGCAAGCAATTCAATATAGGACATATCTGTGTAGTTTTGCAAATGACTTCCATAATAGTCGTGTTGTGTAAGACTAACTATATTTCCCTCCATCCTATCCTGCCCCCCATTGCTTCTATTCTCTTTTTTGATCCTGTCCTTCCACAAGAGTGTTGACTTCAAATTGCTCCCTTCTCCCACTGCCCTCCCTTCCATCATCCCCTCACCCTGCTTATCCCCTTCTCCCCCACTTTCCTCTATTGTAAGATAGATTTTCATACCAAAATGAGTATGCATTTTATTCCTTCCTTTAGTCGAATGTGATGAGAGTAGGCTTCATGTTTTTTCTCTCACCTCACCCATTTTTTCCCTCCACTGAAAAGTCTTTTATTTGCCTCTTTTATGAGAGATAATTTGCCCAATTCCATTTCTCCCTTTCTCCTCCCAATATATTTCTCTGACTGCTTAATTTCATTTTTTAAAGATATGATTCCATCCTATTCAATTCACCCTGTGCTCTCTGTCTCTCCCTCTCTCTATGTGTGTGTACGTGTGTGTGTATGTAATCCCACCAACTACCCAGATACTGAAATGTTTCAAGAGTTGTAAATATTGTCTTTCCATGTAGGAATGTAAATAGTTCAACTTTAGTAAGTCCCTTATGATTTCTCTTTGCTGTTTACCTTTTCATGCTTCTCTTGAGTCTTGTGTTTGAAAGTCAAATTTTCTTTTCAGCTCTGGTCTTTTCAAAAGAATGCTTGAAAGTCCTTGATTTCACTGAAAGATCATTTTTTCCCCTGAAGTACTATACTCAGTTTTGCTGGGTAGGTGATTCTTGGTTTTAGTCCTTTGACTTCTGGAATATCATATTCCATGCCCTTCAATCCCTTAATGTAGAAGCTGTTAGATCATGTGTTATCCTGATTGTATTTCCACAGTACTTGAATTTTTTCTTTCTAGCTGCTTGTAATATTTTCTCCTTGATCAGGAAACTCTGGAATTTGGCCACAATGTTCCTAGGAGTTCCTCTTTTTGGATCTCTTTCAGGCGGTGATCTGTGGATTCCTTGAATACTTATTTTGCCCTGTGGTTCTAGAATCTCAGGGCAGTTTTCCTTGATAATTTCATGAAAGATGATGTCTAGGCTCTTCTTTTTTGATAAAGGCTTTCAGGTAGTTCCATAATTTTTAAATTGTCTCTCCTGGATCTATTTTCCAGGTCCGTTGTTTTTCCAATGAGATATTTCACATTATCTTCCAGTTTTTCATTCTTGTGTTTTTGTTTTGTGATTTCTTGGTTTTTCATAAAGTCATTATCCTCCATCTGTTGCATTCTAATTTTGAAAGAACTATTTTCTTCAGTGAGCTTTTGAACCTCCTTTTCCATTTGGCTAATTCTGCTTTTGAAAGCATTCTTCTCCTCATTGGCTTTTTGAACCTCTTTTGCCAATTGGGTTAACCTATTTTTATAGGTGTTATTTTCTTCAGCATTTTTTAGGGTCTCCTTTAGCAAGATTTTGACCTGCTTTTCATGCTTTTCTTGCATCTCTCTCATTTCTCTTCCCAGTTTTTCCTCCACTTCTCTTACTTGATTTTCAAAATCCTTTTTGAGTTCTTCCATGGCCAGAGACTATTGAATATTTATTTTGGGTGTGTGGGATACAGAAGCCTTGATTTCTATGTCTTTCCCTGATGGTAAGCACTGTTCTTCCTCATCTGAAAGGATGGCAGAAGATATCTGTTCACCAAGAAAGTAACCTTCTATAGTCTTATTTTTTCCCCCTTTTTTAGGCATTTTCCCAACCAGTTACTTGACGTTTGGGTCCTTTGTCAAGAGTAGGGTATACTCTGAGGGTCTATAAGATCTCAGTTCCTCCAAGGTGGCACAATTAAGCATGTACACTGGTCTGGGAGTAGGAAGAGATTTTTGTGCCCAGAATCTTAGCAGTTTCCTCTCTACAGCCACCTGGCCTCCAGTTCCACCAAGCCAACATGGGGGGGGGGAGGGGGCTGATTTTCAGATAAGCTTGATGGGCAGGGCTGCCATTCAGTGTGAGATAAAGATCAGCTCCCTCAGGGCCTCTATACAGGGCTGAGGTAAGAATCAGCTCCTCAGTGTCCCCAGGGGTTTCTTGATCCAAAAATGGATGTGCACTGCTGTAGGGGCTGCCGTGGGAACTGCTGCCGCCTGCCCAATGTGGCCTCTGTGGGCTGCTGCCTGAGGCTGGAGGTATGGGAAGGCCCTTCTCCCTTCCCGGCCAGCTGAAAAAACCCTGTCACTGACCTTTGTGCCTGTGGGTTGAGGGATCTGCAAACCGCTGCTCCTGTGACTGGGGATTCGCTACTACTGCAACTGGAGCTTCCACCTCCAAGGTGTCCTCCTCTCAGAGCTGCACCGGGTTGTGCGGCCAAGACTGGGCTGAGCTCTGCTCTGCATCCAGTGCAACTGACGTTTCCTGTGGGCCTTTCAGGTCACCCTTGGCTGGAAATCTCCTCCACTCTGTTGTTCTCCATTTTTGCTGCTCCAAAATTAGTTGAGTGTCCCTCTCTACAGGTATTTTATGGGCTGTGCGGGGAGACCCTGCATATGTGTATCTTTCTACTCTGCCATGTTGGCTCTGCCCCCCTCCCCCATTATTTAAATGCAGGTTCCTATTCTTGGAAGAAAATGTCCAGGAATGAATGACTGCATTCAGAACAGAGGAAAGTCAGATTATCATTTGTAAAAGATTGTATTTCATACTATTCACAGTTCCATTTCCCACCCTTGTATTGGTTGGGTCAAGAGAACTCAAAAGATTTGTAAGAAGAGTTGTTTTCTACTTCATAGTTTTCATGAAATGGAGATGTTAATAATATGAAAGAACTACAACAATGAGATAAAGATGCAGTAAGCTAGATGATGAGACCCAAGAAAGAAGGGAAAGGAGAGAATTTAATAGAAAATGTAGAGGAGAGATCTCATCATGTGGGAGGTTAAATGAGAAAATGGGAATCTGACTAGATTATGGCATTTTTTTCCTTTGACAGGATTCCTGCTCTTTGGCATCACTGGGGAGAAAGGTAAATTTCCACATTTTACTTTGATTTTAGTTTTTACCAGATCTGTAATGTGTAATATTTTCTTTCATTCTCAGCAACTGTTTTTACTTCTTTTCTTTAAGTGTGGTACAGGAAAGGATGGATTACTGACTGCTTGGGCTTGGCATTGGAAGACCTGATTTAAGATCATTAGACCAAAGACTTAGAGGAGGAAGGGATCTCATAAGCCATCTAATCCACTCCCCCCCCATTTAATATGTAAGGAAACTGAGTCTCAGAGCAATAAGGTGATTTGCCCATCATCACATAGTGATTTGAACCAAGGTTATTTCACTCCAGGCAGTTGAGTTGCCCAATGAATAGAGCATGGGACCAAGAGTCAGGAAGACTCATCTTCCTGAGTTCAAACCTGGCCTCAGACACTTGCTAACTGTGTGACCCTGGGTATGTCAAGTTAACCTTGTTTGCCTCAGTTTCCTCATCTGTAAAATGAACTGGAGAAGGAAATGACAAGCTACTCTATCTTTGCCATGAAAACCCCAAATGAGGTCACAAAGAGTTGGACATGACTGAACAATCACGTCAACCAAATAACAAACATCTCACTCCATTCTTACTCCTTTAGCACTCTTACTTCAGCATATGGGAAGAGCTTATTTCTCCAGAGTTCTTCTTTGGAAAGAATAGTTCCTTCCATAATTGCCAGCTTTTCTAACAACGGAACCCTTTTTTAAAATTAAGAATTCTAGTCTAGTCTGTACGTGATGACTGTAATCTTGGACAAACTCTAGCTAACTGAAGCCTCTGGACAGTTCATATGTTTAGTCAAGAAGGATTCGAAAGTACTTATTATTAACGAATACATTTTGTAAGAATATCCCAGAATCTTCACCCTTCCCATCAAAAAAAATTTCTTTTTTGAAGAAATGTGCTCCTTTACAGAGCTGATTTTATTTCATAAGGCACTATTCTAATTTGCTCTACAATGTGAAATGCCGAAAATGGCTGGAAGGAGCTTCCTTTGTGTGTCTGGGATTCTTCCTTGGAGTGCTTATGGTGCCTGATTAAATTAGCAATCAGAGATGCAGTCATGGCTATTTTCTGACTTTGAGAGCCTTGATTGTGAATTATATTTACAGATTGCAATATATTTCTAAATGGGGCTCTTTGTGTTTGAGAACCTCCCCAGTTCTGCAGCCTGTGATCAAATCAAGTGTGACTGTGCTATACTGCTGGCTCTCTGATGGTCAGCTGAGCTGGGCAGTCTTTTGGTTTGAGTGATGAATTTAGCCAGGGAGAGATTTTGTGGTTGACAGTCATTTTCTTGATGGACTCTCTCCTAACTCTGCACATGTTATGTTTGAATGGTCAATTTTAATCTCTTAAAACAACACAACTTCCAAAGTGGTGTATTCCATCTAAAAGAGATTTGAATCTACATTATCAATAAGTATTGAATTCTTACTTTCACCACTAGGGGATGCTGATTGCTATTATCTGAGGAGCACCATCCTCCTCATATTGGAGATTTATATATGTCCTGCTGTGGTAGAAGTAATAAGTAAGGGATTTGTATGCTCTCGTTTCCAGACAGTCCTAGACCTTCTAGTACTTAGTTTCACATTTTAATATGGAATGGTACCATTTGCTGTTTAAAGGTATATAGATTTGCAACTCTCCCCAGCCAGAACTAGGTTTGAGCCTCTGTCCACGGGCCAAACTTTTCTTCTTTGGAATGTTTTATAAATAGGTGACTCCTTACATAATCTTGGCATGATATGATGTTAAGTTACTACTAATCTGGATCCATACCCTATGAGTTTGGTTTTGATATGGGAACAAAATGAGATGCTTGTAGGTTGTTCATCAATTAATAATAGGCTTATTTATCCATAATATAGAAAAGGATAATTAACAAGCATACTTCAGAACTGAGCTTGATTAGACTTGGCCTCCCTTTCCCCACTCCTCAATCTTCCTTTGGAAATGTGTCTGGTGAGCAGGGCTAGGTGTGGTAACTGCCTGCTCCTGGGACATCTATCAAATTTAAAGACCCTCTAGTCTATGTGGGTAGGCCTTTGTATGCCCTTGTTATTGTTCAGTTGTGTCCAACTCTTCATGACCTCATGGACCATAGCACTCAAAGCCCTTCTAGCCGCCATTATCTCTTGAAGTTTGTCCAAGTTCATGTTCCATTGCTTCCATGACACTGTCTATCCTTCTCATTTTCTGTTGTCACCTTTTCCTTTTGCCTTTAATCTTTCTCAACATCAGAGTCTTTTCTAATAAGGCATTTAAGCTTCAGCTTCAGTATTTGACTTTCCAGTGAATAGCCTGAATTAATTTCTTTAAGTAGTAACTGATTTGACCTCTTTGCTATCCAAGGGACTCTCAAAAGTCTTCTCTAGCACCACAATTTAAAAATGTTGATTCTGTGGAGCTCAGCTTTCCTTATAGTCCAATTCTGACATCCATTGCTATTGGAAAAATCATAGCTTGGACAATATGGACCTTTGTCCGAAAGATGATGTCTCTGCTTTTCTGCCCTTTTTCTGCCCTTAGGTGACTAGGAACTCATCTCATTAGAGCCAGAGGCTACCAAGAAACCCTGTCAATGAAGATACAACTTAAGCTTTGCCCCTTAAACCAGTCAAGTTTCTAAGAAAACTGTTGACTTTCAGCGGAAAATTAGCATAATTTGAATGAAGGAAAGGGTTTAGATGTTCCACCACACCATGGAAGCAGACAGACATGCTGAAATGCTAAATACAATGCCTTTAACCTTAGCGTAGACTCAATGAGTAAATGAACAGTACATAATAACAAAGAGACACACAAATAATAAATGAGCTACAGACCCACAGCTATCTTGGATAAGGTGATCTGGAGTTGTAGGCATTGCATGGTTTCATCTTTTCTTTGAGTAGTTAAAGAAATTTAACAAGTTTTCATAAATTGGTCATGAGGTATACAGATATAGAAACTCTGGAGTCACAGTCTACTCTCATTTATGTCATGGAAAAGTAAAATGAGGGCGTTGATGTGAACTTGGACTTAGGAAGGTCCCTGCTACTTGCTTACTAGTTTCAGCCTTTGACCTTTTCTGGCTGCCCCTGAGGCATTACAAAGCAGAATATGTAGTACCAGCAGCCAGGCTCAACAAGGAGTCAGTCCATCATCCTTTGTCTCTGGGGGCTCTTCACCCTGATCTTCATCACTTGCTCCTTCAGCCCAATGTTCCATTATTCCTTTATCAGGAGAAAAAGGTAGCCACAATGAGGAGTGTTATACTTACCCTGCAAGTTTTTGTACTCAGCCCTTTGTAAGATTTGGTTCCTCTGCCCAGGCAGTTTATAACCTAACTAGGGATACAAAACAATAGATAAAAAGTAACCAACAATAATATAAGGCAACCTAGAAGGAGCGTAAAATAAGTGGCACTTCTAACAGGTTGCATTTGGGTGAAATTTTGTTTTGTGATTTGAAAGTACAGGTGGTCTCAAACATGGAAATCAATGTTCATACAAGCAGCATCCTGGAATTGCAAAGGCTTAGACATTACACATAATGCTCACCCTTTGATAAGATTGAAGGAGTATAGCAAGATGAGAGATGATTTGAGGATATTGAAAACATACTTTGGGAGCATTCTCTATTCCCTTTTCTTCTTATTGCTTTTATTGATAAAATATGTACCTCCCACTCATCTATCCAGGAAGTTATTCCTCATATGAAGTAATAGAAAAAAGGCCAATAAACACATCAGCTATGTCTGACAGAATATGGAGTGTTCTACATCCGTAGTCCCCAACTTCTGCAAAGAGGGAAGGGAGTTGAATTTTCTCAATTCTTCGGTTCTTCCTTTTTTTTTACTTCCTTCCTTTCTTTCTTCATTCCTTCCTTCTTTCCTTCCTTCCTTCCTTCCTTCCTTCCTTCCTTCCTTCCTTCCTTCCTTCCTTCCTTCCTTCCTTCCTTCCTTCCTTCCCTTCTTCCTTTCTCCTCTTTTTTTCTTTTCTCTTCTTTCTTCTCTCTCTCTCTCTCTCCTTTCATTATGGTACTCATTGTATCTGTCTTAATCAATTCATGTAAGCCTTTCCATACTTTTCTGAATTCTTTACATTTGTACTTTCTGACAGAGTAATAAATAATCTTTCATTACACTCATGTATCACAATTTCTTTATCCATTTCCAAATCAGTGGGTATCTACTTTGTTTCCAGTTGTTTGCTACCACAAGAAGTCAATAAATATTTTGTTGTATATAGGACTTAGTGTTTCAGTCCTAATTCTAAAAGAAAATATATTTGGAGCATCATTCTATATACCTGAAATCAGACTGCTACTGAATTTAAAGTAGTTTTGGTTTTATATATAAATCTGAGAAGAACTTGATGCCTCTAAGGAGTCTGTACATTTTTATTACCTTTTGCCACATTTTTGCTCTATCCTTCTCATCAATAATTTGGCCAATCTGAAAATCAAAGAAGACAGAATTTGGCTAATTTTCCGCCCATGTAATATATATATATATTTTATTCTAAAAAAATACATTGAGGAGAGAAACACCAGCTTGCTGACAGTCTTCTAGTGGAGCTTGGCCAAGGCAGTTGTTGATCTCTTACAGCTCTTTGAAGAGTTAGCCCAGCTCTGAATAGACCTGCCCTTCTGTTATTTAACCAGCAATCTGCTCTCCCAATGAATGAAACAAAAGTAGAGAAACAGAATTCCACATTCCTGATCAAAGAGGAAACTTTTTCCAGGGAGCCTTATCCCATCCTTTCCCATTGACTGCAAGGTTTCTATTACCAACGAGGAAGTAAAGGAGTGGAATTTTAATACTGAACTGCTCCATAGGATGTAAATTATCAGCCTCCCCTTTTTTTCTTTTCCTGGAGCTTCTCATAGTGGAAATACTATGAAAAACCATTATTCTTATTATTACTAATGCTTAAAATTAACACCACCCTAGAAAAGTTTAAAAATATTTACCCTAAGGCAACAGAGTAACAATTACCATTACTCCCAACACAGCTACTTTTCCTTGATGTTTTCATCAAATGATGGGTGTTGTTATCTCAACAGCAACAGTGTTGTGGTGACTTTTGTGCTACCAACAAAGCAAGACTAAAATTTTAATTGTGAATTTTAAAAGGAAAGTAATTGCTTGGTGTTGGCTAATTCTATCTTTGTATGATGATAGCAGCTGCGTTTGCCTGCCTTGTGTGTGTTTTTTTTTTTAAACAGATGGCGTTATTTCTTATGGAGTGTTACAGTAATGACCGCTGTGACACTGAGGGAAGAGACTGTGACAGTATGTTAAGTGAGATATCATTGACAGCTCTGCTTAGCAGTGATTCATCACTATGCATTGTTGTTCGCAGTGCTACCCCACAAAAGAACTAATGTGGTCTTCAGTTGCGTTGGGAGGTACTGCTTCCAAGTCTAGGGATGGGTTGGTCCTTCTCTGCCCTGTCCTGATCAGATCACACTTGGAGTACTGTATTTAGTCTTGGAAACCATATTTTAGGAAACCATTAATGAGCTGAAGAGTGGCCAAATAAGGGAGACTAACGGACTGCAAGGTCATGCCTCCTGAGGAGTGGTTGGAAGAAATGAAGATGTGTATCTTGGAGAAAAGACTTGTGGGGGTTGGGTGGTACATGATAGATAACTTCTAGTGTCAGAATGGTCGTTCCCTGGAATATAGATTTAATTTATTTTGCTTGAAGCCAGAGGATCTAATAATGTGTGGAAGTTGCCATGAGGAAAATTTAGGTTTGTTATTAGGAAAAACCTTCCCAACAATTAGAGCTATCCAAAAGTAAAATGGGATGTGTAGGTTTCTTTCTTACTGGAGGTCTTGAAGCAAAGGTTGGGAGACCATTTGTCATACAAGTTGCAAAGTGGATTCTTAATCATGCACGGGTTAGATTAAATGATCTCCTTTTGAGATGCGCTTTCCCAGGCCCCACCAAATAATGATCTACTTCTTTATCTTGGGGAACCAGTACTTAAAATGAACAGAAGGTATTTTTATTTTTTTAAAGGAAGTTAAATGGTGCAATTAATGGAGTGCTGGACTCAGAGTCAGGAAGAGGTGAATTTAAAAACCTCAGACACTGAAAAGCAGTATGACTTTAGGCCTAACTTCTTTTATCCTCTGTTTCTCCATCAGTAGAACAGGGATAATAGCACTTAACTAACAGGGTTGTTGTGAAGTTCAAATGAGATAACATATGCCAAGTTCTTGACAAACTTTTAAGTACTAATAGATAGCTATTATTATTATTTTAAAAACACATTCTGTTCATTGAAAGACTTTATTCATTTTTCCTACTTTCCCCCCTTATTTCCTTTGATCATGAAAAAATACTAGATGAAAGCTGGAATGTTACCTAAAGTTACATTTCTAAATTAAGCATCATTATGTTTTGCCTTTTTGCCAAATGGAAGGAAGTGAAGTATATTGGAAGGCTCATTGGATGAAGAATCAGGAGGCCTAAGTTCCACTCCTGGCTTCATCACTCTCTAGCTCTGTGACCTTTTGTAAGTCACTTAACATTCTGGGCTTCAGTTTCTTCATCTATAAAATGGATGGAATTAACTAGGTAATGTCTAAGTTGTTTTCTCATTCCAAAATTCTGTGATTTCAAGGGTCTCTGAGTCATACCATAGAAGACTAAGTTAATAAAATGAGTCATATTCATGAAGGTAATGATTTCCATTGTTAAATTTCTTTTTAAAATCAAAAAAAATTATTTTTAATTTGGGGAATAAAACAAGCATTTTCATAACATAGTATAATAAAAAGATGATTGGATACAAAATTGCAAACCTGCTATTTACAACTTGCTATTTCTTTCAAATATACAACAAAATTAATGTCATTTTTTTCTTTTTTAAAAAACATTTGTTAAATTGCTGGAAAATGTTTTGTATCCTATTGGCATGGACCAATGGGGCATTGTTTCACTAGGAATTAGAGGCTTAAGTTCTGTTCTGAGGTCTGTCATTAGCTAACTATATTGACTAACTAACTAACTAACTATCATTACCTTGGACAAGTGATAAATCCTGTCTTAGATTCTCAGCTGCAAAATACCTGATCTGCCTCTTAGGTAAAAATCACTAGGGTTGTGTTGGAATGTGTTTTGAAAATTATAAAGGCACTATGCAAATGTATCAAAGTACTATACAAATGCAAAGCGATTATTAGATGATTTACTTACTGGTTGGATTGGGGTGCTCTGAAATTAATGAGCCAGAATTTATTAAATGCCTACAATGGGCCAGGCATTGCCAAGTGCTACATATATGAAGGGAAAGTAAAAATAGTTCTTGCCCTCAAGAAGGAAGACAACACATGCATATATAGGATATCCAAGATGCATACAAAGTTTATACAAGGGGGTCATAGTAGTAAAGGCATTGCAATTTAGAAAAGACCTCCTGTAGTAGGTAGCCCTGGAGATAAGTCTAGTAAGAAACCAGGGATACTAAAAGACAAAAGCATGGAGGATGAACATGCAAAGGCATGGAGATGGTAGATGGAGAGTGGAGTGTGGTAATGCGTAACAAGATTGAAAAGATAGGAAGAAGAGAGGTGGTGAAAAGCTTTTAATATCAACCAGGAGATAGTATTTGATCCCAGAGGTAATAAGGAACAACTAGAGTTTACTGAGTAAATGGGGTAACATGCTCACACCTGGGCAGCAATGAGGACGATAGGTTGGAATGGGCAGACACATCAAGCAGGGAGAACAATTAAGAGATCATTTCAATAGTTCAGGTGAGAGGTGATGAGAGTCTGGCCAAGGGTGGTTGTGTGAGTATAGAGAGAAGAAGACCCAGGTTCAAATTCTAGCTTCACCATTTATTAGTCATGCAAGTTGGGTATCCACTTTAATCTCTCTGAGGCCTTGTTCCTTTATGGAAAAACAGAGACATAATACTCTTACTCCATACCTCACACGATTGGTTGTTGAAGTGGATTGAGTTGAAAGTGCTTTGTAAACTCTGAAGAGATTTAGAAATGTGAGTTATGATAAAATGAGATTGTGTGCATAAAGCAAGGAGTCAGGAAGACTCCTCTTCCTGAGTTCAAATTTGGTCTTAGTAGACTAAAGTGTATACTAAGTAGACACTTAGTAGCTGTGTAACCTTGGGCAAGTCACTTAACCCTGTTTGCCTTAGTTTCTTCCTCTGTAAAATAAGCTGGAGAAGGAAATGGCAAAGCACTGAAGTATCTTTGCTAAGTCAATCCTAAATGGGGTCATGTAGACTGGAACATGACTAATTGATGACAACACCAATGACAAACCTTAAAGCCCCACTCATGGCACATGAACCATGTGGTTACTGCTGCTTTGTTTGCATTGTTTTTATCATTTTTATTTTATCATCCTCAAAAACCACTAAGTAATGGCTTTGGACACAGGATCGCCAGCACTTGCTCTTTCGATGCAGGAGCATCAAGCAACACCAATGATAGAGATATACTCTCTGAGGAGTATCATGTAAAGCACACCGGCACTCTGCATCATGTTTCCTGAACCTTGTACCATGTACATGTACCATTTATTATTTTTTTCATATATAGGCTTCTGAGCCCAAAATCAGGAGAAAAAACCCACCAACCGCCAAACCATATATATATATACTCTCACCACTTAGATTCAAATATTAGTGTGTAAGTCAAATGCTTATTAAAAGAAAGTCTTCATGGTGTTGCTTTTTCTACAAGCTAGTTTGCTTTTGATTTTCAGGAGCTGGTGGCTCATCATGTTGTTTTTGAAAAATTTTGTTTATGTTTTTCACAAGATAGGAATGAACTGTGGAGAAATAATAGTGGCTTTACATCTAGTCCAGTATTAACTTCCTTTTTTGAATTCTTTCCTTTTGGAGGGCAGGGCTACCAGCCTGCTGCTCAGTGACTAATAAACTTGATTCATCCTCACTCCCCACAGGGCTATCCTCCTTCTTACCACTGTTTGACATTTTACAGTTTAATTAAGATCACCCTCCAAGCAGCACACCACTAAGAGAATGACAGATTTTTTTCCCCTGCAACAAGATGCCAACAATTGGGTAATTCACTGTGACTGTTATTGTGAAGACCACTTGTCTATGTGCTACTCAGCCACCTAAGGGGGCCGTGCTTAGGATGAATGCAAGTGTGTGTGTGTGTGTGTGTGTGTGTGTGTGTGTGTGTGCAACACACACACACACACACACGAGGAAAATAATAGCCTTAAGCTCCTTCACAGAAGAGACTTGTTTATATCTCAGCTAGCTGGACTTGGTGAAGGACCACTGGGACACCTGGTTCTCCATATTACCTTTATAATCTTTTAATGACCCGAACACTTAACAGAATGGCAACAGATGTGATGCAAATCAGATTTGGTAGCTTATATCCTAACCCTTTCTGTCTCAGTTTTGAGGACTTTGTAATATAGGGCTCTTTGGAAGGGAAGGCAAGGAGTATAATAACTAAATGGGAGCCTGGTATCAATGGTGAGCCTATGCTGGGGCTTGAAATTAACTATTGGATTATGACTCCCCCTGCCTTCCCAAAACTCCCTAATATTTCTGTTGAATTTGACCATGAGTCTGGGAAGGCAAAGCCTCCTAATTACACCTTTCATAGATATGAGATATCTAGCAGAGGGCTGGTGGGGTTGCCCCTTCCTCTGGGTCTAGGTCTTCTTGAGGTGGTTATCCTGTCAGAGTCTTATATCCACTGCTACTACTTGTTCTCTCTAGGACTTAAGGAAGGGATGGGTGGCCAGAACTGGGGACTCTGAGAAAGGTAAGATGAAATTAAGGATGTACTTTCTTTTAAAGAGTATTTTATTTTGTTCCAATTACACATAAAGATAATTTTTAACATTGATTTTTAAATAAAATTTTGACTTCCAAATTTTCTCCATCCCTCCCCCATCCCAAAGACGGTAAGCAATTTGATATAGGTTATATATGTGCAATCATGTAAAACATATTTCCATATTAGTCATATGTTGTGAAAGAAAAAATAGAACAAAATGAAAAAAAACATGAAAAAATAAAGAAAGTGACAATAGTATGCTTTGATCTGCCTTCAGACTCTATCAACTCTTTTTCTGGATGTGGATTGTGCTGGTAAATATTTAAAAACTTGATCTCTGAGGGAAAAAAATGCACTCATATAATTTTAAATTTAATTTGCATTATTAGTATTTTCTCTGTCACTTTCTTAAGTATAGACAATTAACAAAACAATAAATCAAACTTTGATTTGCAACATTTGTTCATTCCTGAGGTATTAATGCTTACTCTGAAAATTTAACAATCAACCCTTGGGAGCCAGGTGAGTATACCACTGGATGAAATCCTAACGAAGTCTCTGAAAGTGGAGCTTGTCAGCACCAGGGAATGAGAGAGAAGAAGGATATGTCTGTGCTTGGATATTCAATATGATGTTTACTGGCATATTGGAGTCTCAAGCATAGTGGGACTTTGTGTTCAGACCCCTTTCTCCTCTTCTCTCCTCTGCTTCTACTCATCAAAGTTAAAAATCATTGTTTGCCTGTTGAAGTTCTCAAGACAGAAATCCCAAATCTCCTCCCTTCCCCTCCCCTCTCCTCTCGTCTGCATTTCAATCTCAATACTATCCCCACTCTCTCTGTTGTTACTCTGGTCTCTCTCCTAAAATTGTCTTCTGTTCTCTTATCTATACTCAGGTCATATCCACCACCAAAGCAGAGGAGTCAAGCCTGAGGCCCACTCCTGAGTACATCAGAAGCAGATTAAAATGTAGTTGGGAAATTTAACAATATAAATATATTTAATAAAATAAAAACCTAGATGACATTACATTTTAAAACTAAATCAATATGTGGCCAGTGGGGATGCTTAGGGGAGGATTAGTGGCAGATGCTTCTGTTTGATTTTGATTCCGCAGCACTAAAATTTGAGTACCTTCAAGAGAGGGCCTGTTTTCTATTTGTATGTTCGGCACCTAGCACAGCACCTTGCATGCAGTAGGGGCTTCATAAGTGCTCATTGAATTGAACTGAGTGGAAACTAGAACACTGGAGCCTGACACTGTCCTTCCCAGTTGAAGCCTGTTGATCCATCATCCTTGTAAACTGTCATTTGTGGGTATTTGTTTTGAATCTCTGAGTCCTCTTCCTCCTCCTTCTACTATTGTTGTAGCTAAAGCCATGGGAAGGGAACTAGGCCTGGGAGGTGAGACTGTTGTACCTGTTGTACTGAACAAAGTGGCAAGTTATTTATAGTTTGGCTTAAGCGGTTCTGCTAAAATAACCTGCAATACTACAGTATGTAGGGGAGTTTTCAGCAGAGCTAAAGAGTTATATAAAAATGAGGCAAAATGCCTTGAATCTGATGATTTTCTTTTCTGTTTTGCTAGAGAAATATTGGTTACCTTCCATCACTTTGTGTCTGTTTTCCATACCCAATATTTACGTGCTGTCTTTCCTGTTAGAATTTGAGTTTCGTGAGGTCAGAAGCAGTGTTTTTATCTGTCTTTGTATCTCCAATGCACGGCACAGTGCCTAGCAAACAATTAGTGCTTAATAAATGCTTGTTGACTGACACTAGCATTTCCCTGCACTGTTGTTCCCTGGCATTGGGTACTTGTTGCTTTGGGTGGAAAGCAAATCCTTTCACTAGAATAATAGATTTAGAGTTTCTGAGATTATTCGTTGTAACCCAGGGATTCTCAACCTGGGGCTGACTGTCTCCTCATGGGTCCGTGAATAGATTTCAGGGAGTCCTTAAAATTGGATGGGAAATAAATAAATAAATGCATGTCTGTATGTGTTTATATGCATGCATGTATATGTACGTATATGTGTATTTCACTAGAATTGAGTTACTTTGTAATCAGGTGTATTTTATTTTATGCATTGAAATATTTTATTCTGAGAAGGGGTCCATAGGTTCCACCAGATTTCCAAGAGAGTCTATGACACACCCACAAAATGTTAAGAACCCTTGGTCCAGCCTCTTTATTTGAAAGATGAAGTTACTAATAGCTAATATTTATATATAGCTCTTATGTGCCTGGTACTGTGCTAAGCAGTTAATGATTGTTTTCTTTTTTGATCTTCACAAGTATTTTGGGATGTAGGGGCTTTTATTATCCTCATTTACAGATGAGGAAATTGAGGATAGCAAAGGGTGAGTGACTTGCTCAGGGTCACAGAGCTAGTAAGTATCTGAGGTCGGGATTTGAACTCAGGTCTTCCTGACCCCAGGCTAGAGTTCTATCCACTGTAGCACCTAACTGCCCCAATAAGCTGGGACCAAGAGAGGTCACACAGATAGTATCAGAATTTGGAATTGGAACCTAGGCTCTCTGACTCCTGATCCAATGTTCTTGCTAGCATATTTTGCTCTAGGATCTGGTTATGACTACTGGTCCCTAATTAAGAATTCAAATTACAATACCACCTTAAGAGCGTCATGGTATGACACTCTCTCACACAAGTCAGAAAGTCAGGTAGTTTCCTCCTAGAGACTTTAGAAATGTAAAGGGAATTACATGAGACAATGTGTTCTTGTAGCACCCTAGGGAGATTAGAAATGCAAAGCACAGAAGTCTTCCTCATGGATTCTACAGTTCTGAGTCAGAGATAGATATGAGGCTCTGATAATATTAAAGCCGCAACAAATATTTAATTTTCTTATACTGTCCTCTGCCAAATATTGCACCTGCAAATGGCATTTGACTGAAGCTGAACTAAAAGGTTGAATATTGGTTAGGAACACAGACTTATTAACATTTTAACTTTTTTTTTCTCTCCACCCCCAACCACTGCTCAATACCTTTGTTCTTTTTCTTACTGTCAAATTCTCTTTAGCCAGAAGTTACGGCACTTCTCTATTTCTCTTTTCCATCTTTCACATTCTGTTCCCCAGTTTTGCCATCTGTTTTCCTTTCTGTTTGTGTCTTTTGTGTATATCCCTTCCGCTCCTCCACCATTCATTTTGGTTTCCCCACTGCTTTTTTTCTCATGGCTTTCCTTAATCAAACCAACTCTGCCATGATTTCTGGAAAGGGTGAGTCCATCTAATTGCCTCTAACTCCCTTCACTATTGCCACTTCTTTATAAAACAAAATAAGCCTCCCTGGCCTTGACTTCCCATAACGATGTCTCTCCCTACTAAAATGTACTTTCCTCAGGGCAGAGACTATCTTTGCTTTTCTGTTTGTAACTGCAGCACTTAACACAGTGATTGGCACATAGTAGGTACTTAATAAATGTGGTTGTTGTTCATTCATTTTTGAATTCTTTATCAGAACACAATCAGAGGATCTCAGAGGTAGAATTGGAAGAGAACTTGGAGATCATTTTGTTTAATCCCCTGATTCTAAAAAAGGAAGGAACTGAGCTTTAGAGAGAGTAAGTGACCCACCCAAAGTCACATGTGTAGTAAGAGTCAGAGATATGTCCTTAGACCCTAGAGTACTCTTTCCTCTGTATTTTACAACCTGCCTGAAATATGGAATTTCAGATCTGGAAGAGGCCCAAGTGACCATGTACTTCAAGCCAAATCTAACAATAATTCTCAAATCTAACAATAATTTCCAAATCTTACAATAATTCCCTTTAAAATATATCTGACAAGTAGTCATCTAGTCTTTGCTGGAAGGCCTCAACTGAGCAAGAAACTGGTACTTAACAAGGTAGACCACTTCATTTCTGGGTAGCTCTAACTGCTTAGAGCAAGCCTTATTTTTTCTTTTTTAAACATTGTTCCTAGTTTTGCTTTCCGAGGTGAAGTATAAGTTGGGAAGCAATTTAGGGTCAGTGATTTGCCCAGGGTCACACAGCTAGTAAATGTGGGAGGCTGGATTTGAACTCAGGTCCTCCTGACTTCAGGGCTGGTGCACTATCCACTCTGCCACCTAGTTGCCCCTCCTGTTTCATTTCTTACAGAAATTCTTGTTAAATGTGTAGCAAAGTTGTGTTTTCTTTGAGGGTTTGCTTGTGGATTCACTGTATTTTCTTCTTTTGGGTTTGTGTCTTGGACATTCCTGTTACCATAATAACTTTTTATAGGATTCTTTTTTGCTTTGTTTTATTTACTCATTTTACAGTCTTATTTCCTGAACTGGAACTTTCAGTCCTTTTGGAAACTTGTGGAGGTATCTAATGCAGGCCATCCAGCACATGAACTTTAAGGGAAATTTTTTAACTCAGAAAAAAAATGTTATTGTTGTTCATTTAATCATTTGTGTTTAACTCTTCATGATGAACCCATGGTCCATAGCTCCCCAGGCCGTTCTCTCCTGTACCATCTCTCGAAGCCTGTCAAAGTTAATGTTCATTGTTTCTGTGATGCTATCTGTCCATCTCATCTTCTTCTGCCCCCTTTCCTTTTTGTCTTCAGTCTTTCCCAACATCGGGGTCTTTTCCAATGAGTCCTATCTTCTCGTTCTGGGGCCACAGTATTTTTAAGCTTCAGCTTCAGTATTTCACCTTCCAATGAATAGCCTGAATTAATTTCTTTAAGTATTGACTGTTTTGACTTCCTTACTGTCCAAGGAACTCTTAAAAATCTTCCCCAGCATCACAATTTGAAAGTGGCGATTCTGTGGAGCTCAGTTTTCCTTATAGTCCAAATCATACAGCTATATATTCCCATGTCAAAAAGCATCACTTTGACTGTGTGGACCTCAGTTGGCAAGGTGATATCTCTACTTTTTAGTATGCTGTTCAGATTTACCATAGCTTTCCTTCCAAGGAACAAATATACAGATTTATTCAAGTGACTTCTATAGATGGGCTACATTCTAATGGTAACTCTAAAGATATTGCACACTACTAGCCTTCTCATAAATTGGATGGAATTTGATTACCTCTCAAGTCTTGTTTTGGCATGTAGATACTAAAACTTCTAGAAAGATAAGAGACAGAGAGTGAGTCAGAAGTAGGTAGACCCACAGATAATCCAGGAATAGACTACAGAGAGAGTACCAAGTAGCCTTCCTGTCTGCCATTTAGATCCCATGAAATTCTACCTGCCTATCCAGAAAAGAGAAAGTCCAGAGAGTCATCAGAAGAATTATGCCATTAATGGCATTCATCCCTGCTCACAACTTGCAGTGTAGTCAGACTATATAGCTTACCTGCTACTCTCCCTTTTTAAATATTGAAGGCTACTCCTTCCCTTTGGGATTCTAAACTCTATGCTAGATCTGAGCATCAGTGGAGATGTCTCCCTTTTTCAAGGGGCCAATTTGGTTTGAATCAAGGTGGCCTGGACTATTTAAACAAAAAACTGCCTGTGCTTTCCAGTTACATGATTCATGTTCCTTGTTCTAGCTAGACTTTGGAAGGAGCTAATTAGTATTTCCCTCCTCTACATTTCTAAATAGAAGTTAACAAGTTGTTACATTATATATATGTATATATATCTACACACACGCATATACCTCTGTGTATATAATATATATGTATTACATACACACATATAAAATTTTTGTTGTTGTTCGGTTGTTTCAGTTGTGTCTGACTCTTCATGACCCATTTGGGGTTTTCCTGGCAGAGACACTGTAGTAATTTGCCATTTCATTCTCCAGTTCATTTTACAGATGAGGAAATTGAGGAAAACAGGGTTAAATGCCTTGCCTAGGCTGGCTAATTAAGATTTCCTGATACTCCCTTCTTGACATTCATTACCTCTTAACTCAGTCTTTATAATTCCTCTTTTAGGCTACTATTCTGTAGTAGTTTCTCTTATTTTTAGTTGCAAGGCCTATAGGCCCATTTGAAATCTTATCCTCAATTTCAGAGCAACTACATCAAAAAAGTCTTTCCCCTTTTGGCTCCAAAGATTTCTCACTGGGTTTTTAGGTCTTCTACCGCTGACCTTCAGCAACTGCAGTTCTCTGGACAATCTATCTATTGCAGGTTCTGAAAGTTCTTTTCTGTCCATCACCTAGTCTTTTCTGTCGTGATTGATTTTCTTGGAGATAAATTTGCAGCTAGACATTATGATTGGTTCTTCCATTTTATTACGGCTTGAGTTTTTCCATTACAGAATGACATTTGTGTCCTGTTTTCTCTCGAGGCTGCAATACCCTTCTGAAAGGTTTCTTATTCAAAGTCTGTGCCAACTATTTTACCTCTGACAAAGTTCTCTTTTCTGGGATTCCCCTGGCTTCCAGTTCATTGGCAGAGCAAACACAAGCAATGAGCATTTTATGCCTTTTTGTCTGATCTAGATGCCTATTCTACTTATTCTAATGTTTTTTTTTTTCAAGTCATTGATTCACTGCCCGTCTCTTCCTCAAGGAAAGAGTTGTTTTTGAACCCACCTTCATAAAAATGGGGAAAAGAGACTTTTTTAAAAGTACAGTTAGTAAGAACAATTCACCTTTATCACTAATGGTAGAAGTATGGTACCCAAATTTATCTTCTTTTAGGGTTCAGAAACTGGCATTCTGGTCCTACTTTTGAGTGTGTAATGCTCCTATGATCAGGGTAAAATTTGCAACGGGGGATCTTGAGTGTAAGTTGGTCAATTCAATTGCTTTCTCCCCAAATTTCTATGTGTTATAATCCTATAGAGAAGGGATTGCCAACATTATCACTGACCCAAAGAGGGCTATTGCACAGCTTTCATTCTCTCTTTAGAAGAGGAGGCCCCCCCCTCCCCTGCTACCTTGCAGTTTGCATTTTTCACATGAAATTTGGTGAAATTTGTTTTGGATAGTAGATCTGAGTATTGAATATTTGCAGTGCCCTTTGCAGAAATGTTGATTATTTCTTTCATTTATTGTAGCAAGGTTTGTGAGTACCTTATTATTATGCCCATTTAGTAGATGAGAAAATGTTGATGATAAGTTTTAACGACCTTTTTCTACTCTTTCTTCTGGTGGTTGTCAGAAAGGACAAAGATTGTGTATCCTTGAAGTTTGGGATTTGTTGCAGAGCCAACTCCCTGAAGCTCCCTCTTCAAAGGATACGTTGGGGATGTGCAGTTGTCTGTGTCTGCTGTTTTTGGCTATTGTTATTAGGGAGGCTGCTCCTTGACTTCACACCTGGCATTGGCTTCATGTCATGGACACACCTGACATGAACTAACTCATATAATTTTGAGCTTTGTCTTGTTTATGTTCTATTTTCTAAGCCCTGCTAACACTTTATTTATTGCTTAAATGCTTCCTTTAATTGCTTTTAATTACATAGAAAGCCTCTTTGATACTGAAAACTGAAATGTTCCATTCTTAAATGTTTTTCCTTCCTTCTTTCCTGCCTTCCTCTCTCCTTCCCTTCTTTCTTTCCTTACTTCTTTCTCTTCTCGCGGATCCTGGTATTGACATAAAATATTATGAAAGAGACCTGGAGGGCGTGTGTGTGTGTGTGTGTGTGTGTGTGTGTGTGTGTTTTAAAGTACCAAGAACAAGAGTGGCATTGTCTCTATGAGCAGATGTAAGAAAAAAATGAGTCAAATTTGGGATTATTAACTTGGCCAAGAGCCTTTCAGCTATATTTTCTATAGCAATTCAAGGATGAGAGGAGGGGGAGGGATGAAAAGCAGACTGAAGGCTTTCCCCTTAGGCCCTATCAACCCACTGCAAACCAGACTTGGGCAGGATTGTCACTTAAAGAGAGGAAATAATTCTGATACTAATCTTCTTGGCTAAAGATAGCTTCCCCAAATTATACACAAAGTCTGACTATTTTCTATGGGAATCAACCTACAGTTCATACGAAGATGAAATCATATATTTTTCTTTTCTCACCCTCTCAGAGGTTATTTGAGTGAAAGCAGGGATGTATTTGGCCTATTATTATGCCTTGCTGTTCTGTAGAGGCAGAAAAGAGAGGTTATTAAGACCTAACTAGAGTACCCATAAAAGAGGAATATTTTCCTAAGATATAATGGATTAAAAACCAATCTTCTAATCACTTTTAGGATGATACTTTTGTAACAAAATGTCTTAAATACATAGAAAAGGTTACATACATTTTTACATACATATATTTACATACATAAGTTAAATACATAGAAAATGAAACATCTTATCTTCTTCTAAGATAAAAGGGGATGAATTTCAGAAGAAAATGGCTATAAGATGTAAATGAATGTTGCCATTATATTTCTCAGATGTTTTATTTAGGACAGAGAGTCAGTGTGGTACATTGGGTAAAATTCTGGATTTGGAGTCGGGCTGATCTAAGTTTAAGTTAACATTTTAGGATCATTATCTGTGTGATGATGGTTGGTGGTCAAGTCACCAAATCTCTCTGAGATTTAAGTTAATACTCTAAGTCTCTTAGTTGTAGATCGTTTGTGATCTGTTACAAATTTAGAAAAGATAGATTTGCATTTGCAGAGAATGTTTTTTTCAATAAATCTTCCCCCCTGTCTCTAAATATGGCTGTGAAGCAGAAACGTAGTACAGTGAAAAGAAAATAGAGTTGAAGTCAGAGGATCTAGATTAAAATCTTGGCTCTCTTACTCCCTGTATGTCCTTGAATAAGTCATGTCATTGCTCCTGTCCTCAGTATCTTCATTTGTAAAATAATATGGTTGGACAAGATGACTTCGGAGGTCCTTTCCTGCTCTAAATCTATGAACTTTTGACCTCCTTGGTTCAGATTTTTTTTGCTACCTTTAAGTGGTCTTTTTAGCAGCCTTTCCTCATACATCTAATTTTAACAGCATCATCTTTGAATATGAAAGTATTTTACAGTAAAGGATTAAAGATTTGTAGTGAGTTATATAAAAAATAAGGTTAAAACTCTACTTTAGCCTCATTTCTGGGCATCTTTCCATTCATCCTCACTTAATGGCTGAATTCTTATTAGTATGGAGACCAGTGGCCAATGTAATGACACCACTAGTGTCTCTCTCTCTCTCTCTCTTTCTCTCTCTCTCTCTCTCTCCTAAGGGGAAAAGGGGAAAAAACAATCCAAGGAGCCCCCACAAATGGGCTGAAACCAGAAGTTAGCTTATAAGAGCAAAAGTTTACATTTGTCAGAACAAAATGAAGAAGCATGGTAGAAGGCAGCAAATACTGGGTGCAGGGAAATAAGCACCACCGCCCCCAGTCTAATGGGTAATAGAGTCATTAATTCTGCTGATTAACTTGGCCTTGGGGTTCATGGAAATGACATCTACCTCTCTCTCTCATTCTCTTTTTGTGAGCGCAAACTGTGGAACGAGGGAGCATAAAAAAACAAGCTAATTAGAGGGGGAATCAGGAGAAAAGAAGCAGAGAGAAAAGAGAGACAGTTTGAACATTAATGAGACTTGTTTGGGGAGAGGATGTGACAGGCTCTTCAAAAGCATTATTGTCAAATGTGTCACTGTTTCATAGATGGCTAGAGCTACCTTTGAGCCTCATGCTGATAGTTAATGATTTGAAACTATAAAAAGATTGAAAAGGTAAAAGGGAAAATGTCAGACTCAACTGGATTTTAATGAGCCCATTTTCCCCCCAAGAAAAAGCAGCTCTGCAAAGTAGAGAAAGTTCACTTTCTTCCTGTTCCCTGCTCTCTTGCGTTTCCTTTCTTTGGAAGCAATAACTGTTTGCAAAGGAACAGTGGGAGAGGGAAATCAAAGACAAAAAAAAAAAAAAACTTAAATCCAACTTTCTACTTTTTTTCCTGGAGAAGATGGGTGGGAGCAGGGACAGCACAGGGGTTTAAATGACAAACAATAAGGGGAGATTGATGGGAGAGACAGCAATAGTTCTTGTTTGTTTTTTTGTGACGTGCTGAGCAGAAGCCGTCTTCACACTGTGAAATCTAACAAAGAAATCCAAAGTGATTACGCAGGTTCATTTGTCAGTATCACTGCTCCAGCTATTGCTGGGTGCGACAATGAGATGACAAGGCATTTATTGCTGATGGTTGGTTATTAGTCGCATTATAGGCAACATTAGTGCAGTCTAGGATGCATCGACCAGGGAGACAATTGCTTTCTGGCTTCCAAACTCAGCAGGGTAGTCTTGTCATTAAATTTGGTAGTACCAATTGGATTTTAAAAAAATAAAATAAAATAAACTAGAAAGAAACTTTGAAAATGAATTCTGTAACCTCATATTTACCTCCATGGTAATCTGGAAGATTTTGCTCTCTAAACTTCACAACTGATGTTTTCAGTCCCACATTAGCAGGCTGAGTGTGTATGTATATATCTCTATCTCTATATCTGTCTATATCCACGTTCATATACACATCCACATCCATATCTGTATCCGTATTTATATCTATCAATACATGACATGTGTGTATAATGTTTACACACGTATGTACACACATGCATATGTACAATGTAGACATCACACATATGTGTATAATGCTTACACACGTATGTACACACATGCATATGTACAATGTAGACATCACACATATGTGTATCTCGTTGCATTTATTTTGTATATAGTTGGTGTATAGTATATAGTTTTTTCTCCCCAGGAGAGCATAAGTTCTTTAACGATAAGGATTATTTTGTTTCTCTATTTTTGTCTCTTGTTCCTAGTGCAGTGTCTGGCAGATAACAGTGCTTGATAAATGTTTGTTGAATGAATGACTATACAGGAAGCTTCCATTCTGTTGGATAAAGAATAAGCTTGTATACAGAGCAGTAAGGTCCAAACATATTTGGGATAGTGCCTGGACATGAGATGATGGCAGAAAGACTTCCAGAGAAGAGCTTCCTTTCCTTTGCAGGGGGGCACTTCCTCTTCAATCTGAATTTTTAGAGAGCTGCCTCGAGCACAAAGAGGTAAAGTTAGTCTGCTCTGGGTCACATGGCCAGAGGCAGGTCTTGAACTCAGGACGTCCTGGTCCCAAGACCCAATAGAGCTTTTTATCCACAATGCAACGACACCAAATATATGTAAAAAATAGAAAGGAAAATTTTTTTGGGGGGCAGGGAGACTAATAACTGTAACAATTTGGAAACATCTTATATAGTTACTAGAATCAGGAAATGTCATATATATACGATTTTGTATACAGAATTGTATATTTACATAATTAAAAATTTCTAAATGGACATGAGTTGGAAAAATTATAAAGTGAAATTCTAAGTTTTTAAAGGCCTTTTATTTATGACTCTTGAGACACTGGATTCAATTGATTATATCATAGAGTATAGGTTTGAATTACTAAGTAGGTGCCATCCTATATTAACAAGCTTCTGATGAAGGACTATGAAAGAGGACAAATATTTCTTGGAGTTCTGGTAGCTCTGGTGTCATTGAGTGCAGGAAGCCTTCCCTGATTAAGGATCAGGGGAGGTGCAGAAGTGAGTTGTTAATTTTCTCTTCCATTTGAAATTACTTTGGGTTATATTGTATAAGCTTTGTGTTAATTTACCTGTGTACATATTGTGCCAGTAGAGTAGAATGTGAGCTCCTTGAGGGAAGAACTGTTTCTTTCTATTTTTTTCTTTTCCTTTTTTTCTCCCTCCTTTCTTTTTTTCTTCCTCTCACCTTTCTTCCTTCATTCCCCTCTTTTCTTCCTTCCTTCCCCTCTTTTCTTCCTTCCTTCCTTCCTTCCTTCCTTCCTTCCTTCCTTCCTTCCTTCCTTCCTTCCTTCCTTCCTTCCTTCCTTCCTTCCATCCTTCCTTCCTTCCTTCCATCCTTCCTTCCTTCCTTCCTTCCTTCCTTCCTTCCTTCCTTCCTTCCTTCCTTCCTTCCTTCCTTCCTTCCTTCCTTCCTTCCTTTCTTTCTTTCTTCCTTCCTTCCTTCCTTTCTTTCTCTCCCTCTCTCTCTTTCCCTTCCTTCCTTTCTTCTTTTTTCCTCCCTCCCTCCTTCCCCCCCCCCCCCTTGCTTCACAGAACAAATTCCCTTAATAAAAGGATTTATTCTGAGGCCCCTGAATTGTAAAGTTAGGGCTGTTATAGTACATGCCAGGTACTGAACTAATGATTATTTCTATCTTATATTAATAATTCATTATTGAATTAAGACTAAAGTTTTTTTTCCCTTTCTATTTCCGCATTCAGAAATCAGCCAGGTTATTCAGCCAGTCTTTGAAGTGCAGTACTGATAATGAAATGAAATCTTGGGCCAGACTTACCCAACTGGGAAGGTTTAAAAGGTAAAGAGATTTTGGTCCAGATGGATTCTGGCCCATTGTATTTTAGTCAGACAGGTTGAGTGGAAGTGGATTCTCCCTTTTGTCTAGATTGCTTTAGATGGGGGTGGTCAGGACATAGATAATTCTCTTTGTCTAAGACAGATCAGAGTCATATTCCCCCAGTCCCTCAATAGAATAATCCTATTTCTCATTATAATATTCATTCTGTCATTAATTGCTAACCAGTCAGACCTGATTGCCACCTGTCAGGAGTACCTACTCTTTCAAGGGCATGTAAACATCTGGAAGTCTCTAAGATTCATCTTTGGTTTATGAGAGATAGCCAAATGACTATCCTTATATTAATTATTTACTAGTCATAATTAATAAAATGATTCATTATGCAGAAATTATATCTCTTGAACTTTTTATATGTCATACTAAGACCTCAGGATACAAAGAAAGGCAAAAGTCCTATTCTCAAGGAATTCACAGTCTAATGGGGGAGATGACATGCAAATAGCTATGTGCAAACAAGATAGAGACAGGATGAATGAGTGATAATCATCAGAAGGAAGGCCATAGCTTTCAAGTGACCAGGAAAGTCTTCTTGTAGAAGTTCAGATTTTGGGTGAGGCTTGAGGGAAGCCTGGGAAGCCAGGAGGCAAAGATGAGGAAGGAAGAGAGTGTCAGGCATGGGGGACAGCCAGTGAAAATTCTCAGAGTTGGGACAGTCTTGTGAGAGGAACAGCAAAGAAACCAGCATTATTTGATCCTATAGTACTCAGAGGATTAAGATATAAGAATTGAAAGGTAGAAAGTAGACAAATTCTAAAAGACTTTAAAAAGCTGTTTCACAAATAACAAATGGTTGAGTTTTTGGACTCCAGCTTTTGACAGGTTCACTCTTGATCTAGTTGGACAGGAAGGACAGGGAGACAGCTTCAGAGTGGTTAATAATCTTATTTTGTTCTAGTCAAGTCTTCTCAATGGGTTGCTGATAATGGGAGCACCAACTCCTACAGTGTTGCCTTTTTACCCTTCTTGCAGGGGTGGGCAAGAAGGGGGAGCAACTACTCCTGTGATTCAGTACGGTCAGTCTAGACAGTGCACTCCCCTAAATCCCCTCAAGTCTCAATGGGGGCCAGTTGAGGCAGGTACATGCATTCCTCTGGGCATTATCTAAATCCCAAATGGGTTCCCCACTTACTGATCAGTGCCCACTTGCTTTATAAGCAACAGATGAAGGAATCTTGCCAACGTTAACCTCACAGGTTAACTTTAGCAATATCATCATTTGGCAAAAGCATAGTAAATACTATATTATGTCACCCTATATCTCACTGTGCAAGCTCAGTAGGACCGTCTATCACTATGATTCTAGGTATTACTGTCTAGGGACCTTGGGGCTATTCTGGGAGTTATTATCTAACACCTGGAAACTAGACATTGCCATGGCCATGGATCCTGAGAACCTAAACTCTAAAAAGGATAACAAAGTCTTCCTTACACACAAAAGTCAATCAGCAGCTTTTACATTTGATTCTTGAGGTGATAGGGAGCCAATGGAGTTCATTGAATAGGATAGTGGGGGGGCAGTGATAGGGTCAGGCCTGAGTTTTAGGAAAATTCTAGTATCTAAATATGTAAAATCCATGGAGGCTTCAAAATTCCTTCTCTATCTGGCTTAATTATTGAGAGAGAGCATTAGGAAGAATGGAGAATGACCAAAGAAGAATAATTAGGGGAAAAAATACCAACAGCAAACAATTAAAGTGAGTTCTCTTTGCAACAGAGATTGGCAATAAGAATTTTGAAAACCTTATTCCCGACTTGACCAGGCTAAATGCTTTACAAAGTTGCAAGTTTAAAGCCTTTTTTCTGATGCAGGAATGGAGGGAGCTCAGGACTCAGTGTGAATCCTACCTCGTACATTCATTAGCTGCATGATCATGGGTCAGGCTCTTCACTTCTTTCTTCCTCAGGTTGGTAGGAAGAAAGCGCTTTGCAAACCTAAAGACACTACTTAAATATGGACTATTATTATTGTTATTAAGACCAAACTCTTAGAAAACAAAAGCCTGTTTTGTTTGAGGAAAAATATCAGCAGGATGGTGAGGAATTTCTTCAAGTAACAGCTTTTTTTATGGTAATTCAGGGCACAAAATTGAAAAAAAGATAACAAATCCAGATTCCAAGGTTTGCAGAGCTAGTGGAGGTAATCTTATTGGGGAGGGGGTGTGGTGGCAAGTCTCTTCTTGGTGGGTGATCGTATCTAGCAGGGAATTTATTTATAGCCAAGATCTCTCACCTCAGGGGAGATGCAGTGCGCAGTTCATCTTTTTTTTTTTTCCAATTTTCCCTTGGAAATCTCACTTGGCCACTCTGAAATCACATGTTATCCCTTCCTTACAAGCCTTTACAAAACTTTCTGGAGTGACCATGTAGAGCAGTATATCAATAGAAGGTCAAGTTTTGCCCTTAGAGATTCACATTCAACTCAGCAAACTTAGAAGTTGGTTACAGGGCACTGATGGGTCTTTAGGAATAAAGAATGTTAATCTCTGTGAGACTTTGCAAAGAGTAGGGCCAGTGACTAACATGATAGAAAGGGGAGGGGAGGGGAGAGGGAAGAGAGAGAAAATGGAAAAGCAAAGAGAAAGCAGAAACAGGGGAGAAGAAGGTCCCTCAGCAAGATCAAGGAGGTTTGGTTTCACAAGGACTTAACATGGCTAAATTATAATGATAATAATTGTTGCTGCTGTCTATCCTTCATTCTCAAAGGGAATCACGACATCAGGAAGGTGTTGTCATGACTTGAAAGTGAATTGGGTTTAAGTGAGGGAGGGCTATGCAAAGTCACCAGCCTCACTTTCTCCTCCAGAGTCATCTGGGTCCAGTGGCAAGATATAGATTAGGATGACGGGGATGGCCCCAGATGACAATAAATATGATAATAATTGCTAGTATTTATATAGCCCTTTAACAACAGTAATAGTAGCACATTTCAAAAATTATCTCATTTAATCCTAACAACATGCTGGGAGGTAGGTGCTATTATTATCTCCATTTTACAGATGAGGAAACTGAGGCAGACAATGGTAAGTTACTTGCCCAAGTTCACTGAGCTAGTGAGTTTCTGAGGCTGAATTTGATTTGAGGTCCTCTTGCAAGTCCACGGTTTTATCAGCTGCATCACATATATGTTACATATATACATGTAAATGCAAATATTGGGGGGGATCAGAACGATGGTTTGAGAAATGAAGAAACTCTCTTTACCAAGGCAGATTAGCAATCTCTCCATATTGTCTATCTTAGAGACTTGCCTGGGGCACTGAATGATTGTGATTAGTTCTTGGTCAAATAGTAGGTATCGGAGGAAAGTCTTCTTGATTCTGAAGTTAGCATTCTCTCTACCGCATCATATTGCCATCTCATATCAGGAAGTTTGCCATGAGGAGAATGCGGGATGGGGTGAAGATCCAACCTCAATATATATAGGAAGGTCTGGGTTGGAGTTTTTTCTGAGGTGATAGATCAGGGTTATAAATAAGTTCACGGCTACATGTGATCGTTCTACCAAGAAGAGGCCTGAGCCCACAGTTGGAATACTTCAATGAGCTCAGGGACTGTTAAAATTATATTGCCCTTTGCCATAGTTTGTACTTTGAGTTATCACAAGGAAAGTTCTACACATAGAAATGAATGCTTTCTTCTTGACATACTCTGATTGTTGGATACTGGGAAAATCATTTAACCTCTAAGTAAGGAAATTCTCTAATATTGTGAATTGCCAAAAAATTGCCAATGTCTTTCATCTATCTATCTATCTATCTATCTATCTATCTATCTATCTATCTATCTATCTATCTATCTATCTATTACCTATCTATGTATCCATCCACCCATCCATCTATCCAGCTAGGTGATGCAGTAGATAGAGTGCCAGACCTGGAGTCTAAGTTGAAATCCAGCTTCATTTACTAGTTGTGTGACCCTGGGCAAGTCACTTAACCCTGTTTGCCTCAGTTTCCTCATCTGTAAAATGAGCTGGAGAAAGAAGAGCCAAACAACTCTAGTATCTTTGACAAGAAAACCCCATATGGGGTCACTATTGAAATGACTGAACAAGAGAAACATCTATCTGCCTTTTCTATTACCTCCACATCTATAATTTCTATTATCTCTTTCTCATCTCTATCTACAGTCTTTATCATGTCTCTCTCCTCCTTCCTTCTTTCTGTCTCTATTCTCTCTCCTTTTCTCTCCATCCTTCTCTCTCTCTTTACACACACACACACACACACACACACACACACACACACACACACACACACACACACATACACAAACATACCGATGTGTTTGTTCAGGCATACACATGCTTATATATGTATATAGATAGGTTTCTTTTAAAAAATTAAAACTTTTTAGAAGTCAAAGGAAAAATTGTTGAAGAAAAAAGAAGCTTGTTTCATGTTAAATAAAACCATACCAGTCAAACAGACAAAATCTGTGCCTGTGAGGAATGTTTGTCCCAAACGCAATAGCAGAATTTCATAGTAGCACATAAACGAAGACAATTATCACTGCTCACGTATGCATGCACACGTGTCATATGTTCACACATGGAGGGAGTCACTGGTGTGTGTATAGTGTGTCAGGAAGACTAGCTACAGTTTTGCCAATGGCATCAAGGAGGAAGGTTATTTAGCAATCACAAGGAGGGCCGGGTGTCTCTGAAGCCAGACTCCATGCAGGTGCAGTGTCCTGGTCATGGGCCAGCATTACTTTGCAATGCTGTTGGCTGTAACCACTTTTAAATAGAAATATGAACTTTATTTCAATATTTCTCCCTACTAGGTTTTCCCCCCTGTACTGTAAATCAGTCCTATTCAGAAGAGTAAAGTCTATGCCAAGGTTTCTGATGATGGATGGAACCCATTGGGCTGAAACTGTTTTCAACATTTAGAAAGAAATTCTTTAAGTTTGATGTGCTTTGGGTAGTTCAAATCACTGAGAGGGAGGAAACTTAGAAAATATTAACCACATGAATCAAGCATTTCTTAAGGTTTCAAGGAGCATGAAGGTAAAAGTAGCCTGAAAAGGGTGGGGGAGGAAAAGAAGAAAGTTTAAATCAGATATTACCAAATCAAAAGAAAACAAAACAAAGATGAACCATGGTTAAAAACAAAACTACCTCAGTATATAGTAACATTGAATTATAGGATTTCAGAGCCTGAAGCTTTCTTAGAAATCAATTCAGCCTCTGCATTTTACAGATGAACCAAACAGAGGTCTTGAAAGATGAAAGACTTCTCTAATATTATAAAGCATAGTTATCATCCCGGAAAATGACTAAAGGTCTCTGAATCTCAGTTTCCTTATTTGTGAAATGGTGATAATTATAACATGTGCACCTTACGCAGTTGTGAAGAAAGTGCTTTATAAATAATAACATGCTATGGGAGTGCGTTTTTACTCTCTGTTTTCAGGCAGGGCGGCATTATATAGTGAAAAGAATACTAGATGTTGAAGTTAAAAGGACTTGGATTTGAATCCTGATTCTCCAATGAAGAGCTGCAGAGAACAGAGCACTGCACCTGGAGTCAGGAAGACCTGAGTTCAGATCCAGCCTCAGACACTTACTAGGTTGTGTGACACTGAGCAAGTCACTTAACTGCCCTTTGCCTCAGTTTTCTTATCTGTAAAATGGTCATAATAATAGCACTTACTTCCCAGGGTTGTTGTGAGGATCCAGTGAGATAATTGTAGAGTTATTAATACTTAACAATTATGTTAAGAGATAATAATTGTATCTTGGTACATAACACTAAGTGCTATATAAGTGTTAGCCATTAGCAATTTTGGGCAGGTCACTAAGTCTCTCTGGGTCTCAGTTTCTTCCTCTATAGCATTCAACAATAAGTATTTATTAAACACATACTGTATACCAATTACCATGCTAAGCACTGGGGTTACAAAGAAAGGCAAAAGATAAATCCTGCTCTCAAGTTCTCAGTCCAAGGGGAAATGAGAAAAGTGGGTCAGATGATGTCTAGGGTCATTTCTAATTATGGGACCATAGCATAGGACCTGGAGCTAGAGGATATCTTAAGTGTCAGCTAGTTCAGTCTCTCATATCGTAGGTGAGAAAACTGAGGAGCAGCAGTGAGGGTCATAGAACTAATGAGTGGCATTGGCAAGATTTGAACGCAGCTTCTCTGATTTCAAATATACGGTGCCTCTAAGCCATTTAAATCCTTAAACTGCACATTAGATCATATCAGATCAAGTACTCTTCAAACATTTTCTCTTTTTAAGGCAGAGAAAAAGAAACATTTACCTAAAATCTTTCTTTTTTCATGGATGGAATCCTAGATAAGGAAAGCAATAGTATTTTTGTTGGTAGAGAGATTTCTTTGAGAAATGAAGAAACAATCCTAGCCTGAGAGTTAATGCTTTTCATTGAACCACTAGCAGAGTTTTTATTGACTCATGTTCAAATTAATGTTTTGTATGTTTATTTTCTATAGGGAGCCATGTGAAAGAATAAGTACTATCCTGGGAGTCAGAACCTTTGAATTCCAGCACCAGAAATGACTAGTGTGACCTTATGCAAAATGGCTAAATTAACCTACCTCAGCTTCAACTTTTTTGTCTAAAGAATGTGGAACCCCCCCCAAAAAACCAACCAACAACAACAAAAATCTTGCCTGCACAGCTTTGCCCTACAAAAAGCAGAAAGCTTCTTAGAAGGAAGGTGAGACCTTCAAAGCATTTTTGTTATGGAGAAGTCAGGGCTTTGTTCACCCTGTTTTTTTCTTTAGTGGTTTCCATCACAGAGGTCTAGGCTAGAATTTTCCAGCAACAACCATAGAAATATTAATTAGAATTATTTAGAATTAATTAGAATCTTAGAATTATTCCCAATGAGCATATCCATTTAGACACATAACAATAACAGTCAGGACAACAACTGCCACCTCTGGAACCTTGGCCTGTTCTCCCAGGAAAATGTGGGATTTGACACATTCATGGCTAAGTCCACAAGGCACAAAGAGAGAGGCCATCATTCCCCAGCAGGTGAAAGGAGGGGGAAATCAGCTGTGCTTAAGGAACATAACAAAACCCAGTGCTCAGCTGATAAGATGTGGATGATTTAAAATTTACACAGCAATTAAAAGGCCCCTCCTCATTTTCCACCCTCCTCCCTCACCTTCTGATCCTCATACCATGTTGTAAAACACTTGATGATTTATCAACTAACCTTAGAGGACATTGTGATAACCCTTTTCTTTTTGTAGTCCCGTATATTTTTCCAGGAGCAAGATTCTCTCCTTCCATCCACTTCAGATTCTTCAGCTTATACACTTCTCCCTGTTGGAAAATGGAAAAGTTTTCCACCAACAAAATAGGAAAGTAAACAAGCTTTATCTTTGGGGGTCCCCTTATTTTCATTTTAACCTCACACATCCATTCCACTCTCTTTTGCAATATTGTTCACCTCTCCCATTCCACATATCTCTTTACATTCCCTCTTTGCCAGGGCTTTGTTCACCCAAAAAGGCTTCAGTTTTTCTTTAGCAGTTTCCATCACAGAGGCCTAGGCTAGAATTTTCCAGCAATAATCGTGGAAATATTAATTAGAATTATTTAGAAGATTAGCAAAAACAGCCCCTATAATGGAGAGGCAGTATTTCATTATGGATAGAGGGCTAAGCTTGGTAGCAGAGGGATGCCTGGATTCAAATCCCATTTCTGGACCTTAATAACTGTGTGTCCTTCTGCAAATTATTTATGAGAAATGGTCAGTTCCTGCGATAAAAGGTCTGCTACACTAGTCAGATCCAGGCTGGTTTATAATCCTCACCCTCAGCTCGCTATCTGGGTAGAAAGGATGTGATAAACTTATTTTCAACTGTCTATCAATAACCAGAAAGGTGTAGCTTGTTAAGTCCTCAAAGAAGTATTTGCTTTTTATTGGGAATAGTACTTTAACCAAAAGAAATTACTCCCTAATGGTGTCATTTAAGACACTAACGACAAACTGACAGAGAAGATATTTGCCCTTCAAATCACATCAATTCATAAGGCAGATCTATCTCTGTTCACAGAGAGGAACAGGACTTTCTTGCAGGTTAAGTAGAGAAGAAAATTTTCTTAATAAAAATGTTACACTGAAATGTGTTTAAAGAGAGGGCTTTAGCCATAATTATAGCTCATATTGATTAAGTGTTTTAAGATTTACAAGACAATCCCATCACAACCCTGAGAGGCAGATATTTCAGTCACTTCAGACTCTTTGTAACCTTCTTTAGGGTTTTCTTGGCAAAGATACTGGAGTGGTTTGCCATTTCTTTCTTGAGCTCATTTTATAGATGAGGAACTGAGGCAAACAGGGTTAAATGACTTGCCCAGGGTCACATAGCTAGAAACTGAGGCCAGATTTGAACTCAAGAAGTTGAATGTTCCTGATTCCAAGTCCAGTGTTCTATCCACTGTGCCACCTATGTACCCCAAAGATACTTTCAGGTCTTCATAGGTAGAGGGAGTTTCCCTGGGTGGGGGTGATGGTTCACCCTTGTTAACAGCATCGAATTTTTTAAAAATATCTTTCCTAGTGAGACCTCTTTACCTATCAGAATACACAGTAATCAAAATCAGAATGAGTCATTTTATCAATGCTGCATGCCAACTAACCTGAAATTATTGCTTTTCTACCCCACAGGTATTTCCCAAAGTATCAACTAGCCAAAAATAAACCTTTTCCTTAAATATAGTGGCAACTGTCGATTTTAACTGCTCATCTTCATGTTTTCAGGTTACCACTACACATGATGTGTACAATGTAATGCATTAATTACTAGTAGTTTCTGGATCAGTGTTTTGCTGGTAAATGATTAACAATAGCTCTCTGAAAAACCACAATACATCTTTAAATTAAATCTGCATTTATTAACATTTTCTTTATCACTTTCTTAACTGTTTTATTGATCATTTGTTGATCATCAAATTGTTTGCCAATCAACAAAACAAGAAATCAATCCCTGACTTGTAGCATTTGCCATTGCTGAAGTGTAAATGTTCATAACAATCTGCCAGCGCAGTTCTAGTTCCCAACATTCCCTCCAAATTTGATGACTGTTATTTATACATTTTTTTCTAAAGGAAAGCAAAACTTAGCAAGAAATATCTTTTAGAGCATAAAAAAAATCTCCACATGGGTTTCTGTAGCTTCTTGTTTTCTATGGCTGATATGTTCTTGATGTGAGATGATTGCATTGTATGGAAAGTAGAGATTGTGTGGATAGAGTGCTGGGGTTCTCCTGAGAAAAATCTGAGTCAAGATCCTGCCTCAGATATTTTCTAGTTGTGTGACCTTAGGTAACTTACATAACCTCTCCAATCCTCTATTTTCTCATCTATAAAATTAAGATCTTGGAATTGACCTCTAGCTTTAGCTCTGAATCTCTTTTATTCTGAAGGTGAGTTGAAATCACTGAGACCTTGCTCCCTTCTTCTTTCTTTCTAACTTGTTTAAGGTCACGTTCTTCAGTTAAAGATAATTAAGCCCATTTAATTTCTTTTCAGTTGTTGGTTTTACCAACCATTTTTTAATTCATGCTAAAGCAACTTTCCAGAATCATGTAGTTTGGCTTCATTGTTATTGAGTTGTTTCACTCATTTCTGATTATTTGTGATCCCATTTGGGGTCTCCTTGGCAAAGATACTGGTATGGTTTGCTATTTCCTTCTCCAGCTCATTTTACAAATAAGGAAACTGAGGCCAATGACTTAAATGACTTGGCCAGGGTCACACAGCTGGTAAATGTCTGAGGTCAGATTTGAACTCATGAAGGCATCTTCCTGATTGCAAGCCTGGTGCTTTATCCATTGAATCACTCAAAAGTTTGGCTCTAGAGTAGCATTTAATAAAACTTGCTCATTCACACACTCACTTCCTATTCCCTCAGTCTCTCTGGGTCTGGTCATAGACTCACAGAATCCTCAGCTTTCCAAGGTAAGTATCTTTTTTGAATTTAAGGTAAACGATCATTTGATGTAGACTAGGTGCATTCCAAATAGTTTACCTTTGAATTCATCCCTAGGTTCCCCTCATTTGAAGATCTTGTGTGGGAGGCAGCATAAAATCAATAGCAATTGTATACACTTCAGTCAGTATATTGGATAAAAATATCTTCACAGACGACCTTTATAGGAGTTGTGACAAGTCCAGAATTGAAATACAGTATTTCTATTGTTTACTGAACTTCAAAAGATAGATAAACATTAAATACTAACAGCCAGGTCCCCCTGTCTGCTCATACTTCCAAACTTTATCAGCTTTGGAAAGATAGATTCAACTAAAGCTGAGGCTGTGATGAGACTTTACCCTGGCACACTCAGGTAAAGAAAAGGGGTCTATTGTCATGCTCTCCAAGGATGCTTTTCATAAGGAAATATATTTTTGTGATAGGGGCAATACCCATAACAGCTTTTTGGTGTAGTGGATGGAGCACCATCCCTGTAGTCAGAAGGACCTCAGTTCAAATGTGACCTCAGACCCTTACTAGCTATGCCTAAGTCACTTAACCCTGTTTACCTCAGTTTCTTCATCTGTGAAACGAGAAGGAAATTTCAAACCACTGCAGTATCTTTGCAAAGAAAACCCCGAATGGCATCAGGAAGAGTAGGATAAGACTCAACAACAAACTTGTTTTTCATTAAAAGCTATTCTTCTTTGAGATTTAATGGTTGAAGAGGACTAAGCTGGGTCCATGACATTAAGAGGCAGGAGTTACCTTCTTTCAAACTTGACCAATGCTCCAGCATGGCCAACAAAGACACAGGGAAGCTATGCTAAACTAAATCCATGCTGTGTCCTAGGTGAGTAGTCTTTCCATACTAAAGCTAAGTAAATCTCCTTTGATTCATTGTTAAATGGTTTACAAATATATAATTTCATTCCAATTTTGAAGCTGAAGCACCAGACCAGTCTGAATCAGGTCCAGTCTATAATACTTTTAGAATCATTGCTATTACTATAGCACTATACTGTTACATATTTGTTTTCTGATGGGTAACCTTGTCTTTTAAGATTAAAAACATGGTGGGAGTTCATGGTGGGGGAGACAGTGGCTTGTAAGGGCATTGTTTTCATTTTTGGAGATCAGTGGCTATGAGATCTTGAGTGTTAACTCCTAATAAAAGTCTTGGGAACCTGATAATGGCATACACCCAATGTTTTCTTCACTAGGATTGAGAATAAGTACACAAGGATTTCTCCAAAGTACTTACATGGTCTTTTTCTGGGTGAGGTATCAGTTGTTGTTCTAGGACCTTAGCCTAGTTCTGGCAGATTGTCCCAAGAGTAAAAGACAAAGAGGAATTTTTCATAGCATCTACCTTGGTGTAAAGGAGACCTGGCTGTCAGCCAAGTCAGGAAACTACACACAAAGTATAGTCCTCAGATTCCACTGATTTCCAGCTGTTTGGCTTTTGATCAGTACAGATCAGACACCATCTGAGAAAGCTGGGATTGGGGTCTCTCAGAGCCTTGCTTTTTACTTTGCAACACTCTCTCCCCATGGTCCTGTCTTTCTTCTGCCATCAGTCACATCTGTGCTTTTAGCCTTGTAACAGGTGTGTGTGTGTGTGTGCGTGTATGTGTGTGTGTCTGTGTGCATGTGCATGAATCTTTCTTCAGAGCTGAATATTTTTCAGAACAGTACACAATTTTGACTGTGCCTAAGTAGCTGGACATCGAAATGAAGAAGAAGCCTGGTTATGTCGTGTGATCACTACACTTCTGGGGTCAGGTTAATGTGCATAAGTTGGGCTTGAGAATATGGTTGATCTATTGATATAACCCTAGGACTAATGGCTAATTTGGACTTCAAGGAGTTCTGAATGGAGATGAAGGAGGGAAGCTATGAGAAATTCTTATTTCTTCCTCTGTGCAGGGCTATGTCTCCATAGTGTGGACATAGAAATTACCCATAGTACCATTGTAAGTTCAGGGTAGCAGAATTGGATAGGAGATTATTTATTAGAGTTTTTTTTTTAAATTATGAACTAAACCAGGAATGAGGAACCTGCAGCCTTAAGGCCACATGTGCAACCCTTTGAATTCAAACTTCACAGAACAAATCCTTTTATTATAAATCTTTTTATTAAGGGATGGATTTATTTTGTGAAATTTGGATCCAGTCAAAGGGTCATACTTGAGGACCTAGAGGGACACATGTGGCCTTGAGGCTGCAGGATGCCTACTTCTGGACTTAAACAATCATAAAGAAAACATTCTAATATGCAGAAAAGAACAATAAAGAGGATTGTATATGAAACTATGAACGCCTGTCAATCTACATTGTTTTTTAAAAATGAGACAGTACGTTATTCCCAAATCTCTTTTAGCCTTTTTTGAAAAACACCCATGGTAAACTATCCAAAGCCACTGGGACATCAAGCAAACATAGTTTTCTGCATGTAGTAGGATCAGAGATTTACAGCTGAAAAGGGTCTTAAATATCCTTTAGTGATGTTAATCTTTTTTATGTCATGGCCCCTTTTGACAATCAAATGCAGCCTTTGGATCCTTTCTCAGAATAATTTTTAAATGCAAAAGATAAAATATATAGTATTACACAGAAAGCCAATTATATGGAAATACATATAAGCTTGGTTTCAAGACTAGTACATTTGCATGTGACTCTTCTCCTTGGTGGAGAGAATGATGCCCCACTATGCGCCAAGAAGAGTGTTGTAGTGAGAGCTTTTGTGAATATCATCTCTTCTACTCTTCCTTCCTGATTCAAGAGAAGGAACACATGACTCCAGACACTCTTTAGGGAGAGACCCAGAGGGACTGAGAGAACAATCTTGGGAAGGGACTTATACACCACCAAAGCCTATCCCTGATTTCCAGATTGACTTCCTAGAGACTCTGGGAAATTTCCGCTTAGGTAAGACTGAGCTCTGTCTTTCTGTCTCTAAAGAAGGACTGGGATACTCAGCCCCCTCCACCCCCCCAACAGTGATCATTTACTGTATATATTGTCTGGTATATCCTTATTCATATAATTTCTCTGAATTATGTTTGCTATATGCTTGGACAAATGGATTTATTCTTTATTCACTGTTTGTTATTTTTTTGGTATAACCATCATTTGGTGGGATAGATTTGAGCCTTTGCAAATAGGTTTTGGCATACTCTTTAAGCAATGGCAACTAAGAAAGAAGTTTGAACCTAGAAGAAAATTCATTCCTCTAAACTATCAACATTTAAGGAGGACAGATAGATATAATTGTAGTCTGGTACCTTGTCTCTGAGGAAAACAGAGTGGTCACTTTTACTTGCCCCATTCCAGGCAGTTATCAAAGTCTCTCCTGAAGAAGGATGGGCAAGATTTTATGGATATCTTTCAAAGCCTCCAGAAAAGCCACATTTAGACAACCCAAATAGATATACAAAACCTATATGGTAACTCCCCACCCCCTCAGTTCAGTTACCAAAGTCAATTCTTTTTCCAGACAAGCCATCCTCTTTTCCTTCAATCGTCTCTTTTTCGATATGGTTACAGGATCCTTTATGATCTTGGTGCCTCTCTTAAAATATTATATCTAGAAAAGGTCATAATACTGTAGATGTGGTATGACTATTGCACAATATAGTGAAATTGTTTTCTATCTTATTATAAAAGCAATATTTCTATTAATGCAACTCATGATTATCTTAATTTTTTGACAGTTCTGTTACATTTTAGCATATCTTGCCTCTGAGCCAATTTTGTTATCCATATTAGGAAATCATCATCCATAGCCTCCCTCTGATGGGAGATTAGTACACTCCTATAATAATAAAAATTCTGTTTCTTCTTTCTTGATTTACATGCAAATATTTTCCTCTCTCGTTGTATCCTTAGATTTGTGGATTTCTATTCAGGAATTTACTTTTTGGTTATTAAGTTTTATTAAAATAATTTAATTTGATCAGATGGAGAAATGCAAAACAATAATAAATCAATACTCCAAATAAATTGCTTTATTGTTATATGATTAAATAACGAAACTAGTGAATTACTAGCAAAGCTAATGAAAATAGGATTAGTACTTCAGTATAAAATAAGACGTAATAGTAATACATGAATTTGAGGAATCTAATACTTATTTCAGCAGAACTTCAAAAATTAGAATATAATAGATAAGAAAGCCAAAAAAAATTGGTTATAAAGCCTCTAAAGCTTGGGCTCAAAATTGTTTTTTGTTTGCTTTACTCTGATTTGAAAAACATTTTGGAACCACTACTGACTTTTAAGAGTAATAACTATTAAAATGATGTTCAGGAAAGATGATTACTGCTATTGAAGGAAAGGAGAAAAGGTGTAGGCCAGGAGGAAAACAGTTGCCATAGTTCAGGGTCTCAATTTTGAATAGAATTCAATGCTTTGAAATTTGAGTTGATTCTGGATCTGGTAAAACCCTACCTTTGCCAATGCTTTGCTTTAATATCTACTGCCTCACACCACAATCCTTGAAAGGATATTTAGTTCAATTCAGCAATTGTATTGAAATAAAAAAATTTAATTCTTTTACATGTATTAGACTGCCAACTAGTACATTTAAAAAAATAAAGTCTTTGGAAAATAGTTCTTTTAGAAAAGGGAATTTTTTTGGGTAAATATTTATACCTCTAAAAGATTGTGATTTTAAAGTTTTATACATATTCACATAAATCGTGGGGATACTTAAAATTTTAGGACTCCTCCATCTTCATTCAGAATTTAAGATTTTTTATTCCTCTCATATAAATAGCATTGCATTTAGTAGGTTACTTAATATGCCTGTTAAATAGTGGAAGCGCTTTTAAATCGGGATATCTGTATGTTGAGTCAGATGGAGCAAAAGATAGAGCAATGTAGCGCTTCTAAATTGGAAGATTTTCTTCACCTAATTATATACATTATGAGTGATAGAGGCTGGAAACTCAAAGTCTTAAAAGTTCAACATCTTGATTTTCTTCTTTAGATCAACAGTTCTCAGAATATGGTTGGCAAACCCCTGAGTATCCCTAAGACCCTTTTAGGGGCTCTCAGAGGTCAAAACTATTTTTACAATAATTTTAAGATGTTCTTGTTCAAGTACTCCTCCTTTTTCCAACTACAAATTTGTATGAGGCCAGTTTTTTTCCATATACTTCAACCAAAACAACATCACAACAGATTGAATACAGAAATAGACATGAGGTGTCTTCAATTATCCCAAATGTTAAAGAGATTTGCAAAAATATACGTGTAAATCAATGTCACTCTTATCACTAATTGTTTTTGCTCTGGATAATGCAGTTATTTTTCCATAAAACATTATTTATGCTAATATGAATGATTTATTATTGCAGTTTTAAAAATGTTAGTTTCAATTTCTAATACTTAAATATTGACAGATAAAACCCACATAAACAAAAGGTTTTTTTGAGTCCTCTATGGTTTTTAAGAGGGTGAAGAAATATGAGACCAAAAAGTTAGAGAATAACTGTTTTGGAATAATCTTAAGCAAATATATAGCATTTAAAAAATTCAAATACAATAATCAATTTGATTCTGTCAAGTGTTCATTCAATTTTCCTCTATTCACTTAAAGAGTCCTAGGATCTAGTAGCTTAAATAAAACTCAAAGGCCTTACAATTCGAATTCTTTTTCTCTGTATTTATTTTATAGATAAGGAAATTAAGTCTCAGCAGTGGGACTTGTCCAATGTCACACAGAGAATAAGAGCAGCGGCAGGATTTGAACTTAGGTCTTCTGACTCCATAGTCAGTGCTCTTTCCACCATATCATGATGATAATAGTAAGAAAAATATGATAAAAGCTGACAAAGCAGAGAACAAAAAGGAACCACAGTTCTAATGTTTTTCCATGTTATTGTTCAGTTGTGTCCAACTCTTCATGACTCCATTTGGGATTTTCTTGGCAAAGATACTGGCATGGTTTGCCGTGTACTTCTCCAACTCATTTTACAGATGAGGAAACTGAGGCAAACTAGATTAAGTGACTTGCCCAGGGTCACACAATTAGTAAATATCTGAGGCCAGATTTAAACCAGTCTTCTTACTCTAGGCCTGGCACTGTGCCACCTAGTTGCCTTTACTTTTTTTCATACAAAAACATTATACAGAGTATTTGTTCCATCAATACTTCGGAGGCTCCTCTTGTCACCTTTGCTGCAAGGGAAAGGTTAACTCATTATTGAGCAATCATCATTGCTCTCTGCGATGCAAGTGGCCACAAGGGTAGCAGGTTGTCTCTATGGTAGGGTCTACAACATGCATTACCCTTCAGAGTCTTGGCTTTGTGACTTGTGCAGAGAGAGTGTGCACTTGCAGCCCCGCCTCCCACCCAGGAGTTTGTATTTGTTCAAGAAACAGCCTGGAATTCTCCAGTGATCTGAATCACAGATCAAACATCCCCACTGAACAGCAAACCCCAAGTTGTGGTTGTCCATCATGCATTAATCTTGTCTTCTGACACCTTGACTAGCTCATGCTTTTCAGCTTTTTCATATTTCTATTCATGATTCAACCTCTTTCCAATCCTTTTCTTTCCTTCACCTCTTGCTTCTGATTGCTATTGATCGACTTTTTCATGATACAGTGGAGCAGCATCCAACGAGACTTGCTCATTGGATTTTGAATTTGGTTGGCCCATATGTTCTTGGCCCTTTTCATCCTTACCCTTCCCCCCAGCCCCACCCCCTTCTTCCTCCCCAACCAACCCTCCTCCCTGGGGCCCCATTCTAACTAGATCTGTCAGACTGGGGATTCATAGGAGTTTGCAGGCTGAGAGAGGGCACAGCTCTATTCCCTCCCCTCCCCCTTCACCCCTGCATCCTGACCTGACTCCCAAACTGCCAGTTTAACAGGATGCTTGGAAGCCAGTCCACTGGAGTGTGCAGTAAGTTGAATTGCCACTGCTTCCTGCTGTTCCTGTGATAGATAGTACCATAAAATGGATGTGATGTGGATATTAGGCTCTGATTCGGTTCATACTGAGCTGTATTGATTGGTGTTGGTTCAGTGCTTGCTACACATTTTATCAATTGACCTTCCAGATTGTATCCCAGCCTTGCTTTTTTTTTTGCCTCTCATTCTACTTTATCTCCAGTTTTGTAGCTTCTAATTTTCTTTTAGTTGATTTCTCAGAGTATTTCTTTAGTTTTCTATTTCACAGAAAGACTTTTCTAATGGAATCATATTTCTTCTTCACCAGAATGGCTGTATAGTTTGTTTGCTCAACTATCTGTCTATCTGTCTGTCTATCTATCTATCTGTTTGTCTGTCTGTCTCTATCTATACATATCTCTGTATCTATCTGTCTGTATCTGCCTATTTATCCCTATCATCCATATCTATCATCTCTATCTATCTACATCTATCTGTCATCTATCTATCCATATCTATCTGTTGGGGGATCCATGCTCTTCTAGTGTAACAATTTCACTCTTGTTGTGGTTCAGTCAGTTTTCAGCCATGTGACCCCATTTGGGGTTTTCTTGGCAAAGATACTAGAGTAGTTCACTATTGCCTTCTCCAGCCTTTTACAAATGAGGAAACTGAGGCAAATAGGGCTAAATGGCATGACTAGGATCACACAGCCAGTAAGTGTCTGAGGCCAGATTGGAACTCAGGAAGAAGAGTCTTTTTCACTCCAGTCCTGGCACTCTGTCTACTGCACAACTTAGCTACGCAAATAGTGAAAATTTTCAATCTTCAATTGAACCTTCTGTATAATTGTGTAACTTACTGATGGTGGAAAAGAAAGTGTAAATTATCTGGGTAATTTACACAGGTATCTCTGTAAATCAGTAGTTGGTGACACCAGCCCTAAAGTGAACAGAGATAAACCATTTTAATCTGGAAGGAAGAGAGGGAGGGAAATGGGAGCTTTATTTGAAACTCTCTGCACTAACCAGATGATTATTACAAATCTTATCTTTGAACAGACTGCAGTTTTCTCACCTCTAAGATGAGGATCAATTGGTTTCTCAGGTCCTTTTCAACTCTAAGTTCCAGGAATCTATGAATTTAGATTCTGTGAGAGGCAGCCTGCCTTTATGGGTATAGAAATGGTTTTAGAGTCAGGAAAATCTGAGTTTATGTGTTTGCCTCGGATATATACTAGCTTCATGACCACCAAAAGGTGTCACTTAAATTCTGTGTATCTTAGGCAGTTCTCCAAGGCTCTAAGTTACAAATGAGTTGCTGAGGAATTACTGGAGTTTCCATACTAGACATTCCCTACACCAATGAAATCATAGGTTTGCCCTTACCTCTCCTACCCCTATTAAAAACAAACAAAACAATCATTGAAAAATAATATAATAAATCTATGCAAGCACCACTGAGTTTTAAAATTTCTTTTTTTAAAACTTACCCAGGGACTATCTTTTCTTTATGTTTCCCTAAAGCCTCCCATCTTCAACTCTTTTTAAATTAAGAAGATTACAGCTGTAGAATATGGAAAGTGAATTGAAGTAAGAAGAGACAAGATCTGGGGGAAAGGCAAGGGAAGAGAAGAAGGTGAGGAAGAAAGTGATAAAAGAAAAAGGAGAAATGAAGGGGGAAAGTGGAATAAAATCGTATTTAAATAAAGATGGAAGTTAAGCAAAAGTGGAGAACAGTGAGACCAAAGGAAAATTCACACACTCTTTCTGAATTGGAAGAGACTTCAGAAACATCTAGTCCAACTAATTTGGATAGTAATATCACTTTGTGATATCACCCACAAAAGACCATCCTGCTTCCTTTTGGAGACAACCAGTAACAGAGAATGCACTATATTGTAAAGTAGCCTATTGTAAGAATGCTTCATTTGAGGAATCCCAGGACCTGGGCTTGAATCCTAGCTGTCTCTTTTAATCTGTGTGACCAGAAGCCAGTCATTGACCTTCCTGGATGTTCAATTTTCTTACCTGCAAAATGAAGTAGTTGTTCCAGATGAGGTCCTTCCTGTACTGAAATCTAGGATTTCAATGGACAACCATGAGAAGGCCAAGTTCAAGAGGGGATCACAGAGCACTTCAACAAGTAAGTTAGGAAATAGATACCTACACACATTTCTTAGCTTAATAAAGTCTTTTTGATCTATTTGGACCATAAAATCCATTGGGGAGGTCTTATAGCAGGAGGACTCTTTGTTGTTCATCAATTTCCTGGGCTCCCAATCTGTATTTGGCATGATAGACCTCCAAAATATTTGCGGAAGTAGAAGAAAAAAAGTAGAAGCAAGGGTTATTGAAGGAGTGAATAGTTAAATGTTTGAGGTATTAAAGAAAAACATCCTTGGAGAGTAAACCCTACACAAAGAGTAGATGTTGAGCACACTGCTGTGTGCCTTGTCAAATACTCTGTAATTAACATTAATCACACATTATTTTAAAAGTTAGTTGGAAAATCTGTATAACTTAAACAACTGTTTTCAAATTTACCCATATTTCCCTCCCTGCCTAGAATTCCTTTACTTAATTCCTGTTTTTATGGCATTTTCACCCTTGAAAGCACAAATAAGTCAGATTCACAACTATTTTTGTGTCTTCCTTACTTGAAAGACACCATCTCTCTTATTAAGACTAGAGCTGAGATGGAGATAGTTGTTTGTTTAATAAGACCCACTTTGGTTGTGACAAGTAATTGCCATCTGTCAATGGCTCAGTGACCCATGTGAAGTCATTTCATCCTCTGTGTACCAAAGTTCACATCAGAGAAATAGTTTCCTTTATCATTACCATTGCACAGTATGGTTCAATGGAAAGAACACTGGTTTTAGAGTCAAAGGGTCTGAGTTCAAAACCTGCCTTTTTCACTTGTTTGTCATGTGATGTTGGGAAAGTTACTTCTCAAAGTCTTAGTTTCTTCATTTCTAAAATTAGGAGGTTAGACTAGATGACCTTAAAGTCTCTTTCATTTCTAAAATTTTGATTTTTATGATCCCATGATGTCACAATGCTTGTACCAGTCCCAGCAGAAAATCTCAGAATTAAAGAAAATAGAGACTGAACTGTCTTCTCCTCATACAAATATATGCCATAGACTAACATTGGAATAATTTCTTTTTCAGCAAACCAGAGATTCACAATGAATTTTCTGACAAAGAATCCACCTTCTAATGAATATGAGTTCCTTCAGTGAAAAGGGACCATTTTTTTTCCTACTGTATAAGACATCTTGGTTTGATGGTGGTTGAACATTCATTTATAGTTGTTTTCAGAGAGGGGAAGAGTCATGTTGATGTGTTGATGAATGCAATTTAGTTCTAAGAACATGCAAAGAAGGCCAAGTTCATGAGGGGATCATAGAGCAGTTCAACAAGTAGGTTAGGAAATAGATACTGACACACATTTCTTAGCTTACTGAAGTCTTTTTGGTCTGTTTGGGCCATTAAATCCATTGGGGAGGCTGCCCATTATATTAGCAAATCCAAGGTATCTTTCAAATTATTCTTGTACTGGTTACATGTTTTTTTCTTGCAGGGAAATGCACCATCAGATATTAGTTTTTCTCTTAGTTTTGATATCCAAACACTGCCTGCAGGAAGCTCACGTTGAGGCAGCTGGTGGTATAGTTGATAGAGCATTGAGCCTGGAGTGAGAATGACATAAGTTCAAATCTGACTGTAGACACTTCCTAGCTGTGTGACCCTGGGCAAGTCACTTAATCACTGTTTCAGTTTCCTCAAATGTAAAATAAGAGCAATGATAATTTCCACCTCCCAGATAGAACAGTGCCTAGCACATAGTGGTCATTATATTAATGGTATTCCCTTCTATAATTTAAAAAATAATTCCAAAATATTTATTGGTCATCTGCTGTGATACTGCCATATACTGAAATAGGGAGACTGTACGGTATAATAGAAAAACAGCCTCACTGCATCCAAGTTGGAGAATCTGGCTTGAGATCACAGATCTATTACTTACTACATGGGTCATCTTGGACAATTCCCTTCAGCTCTACATCTTGGGTTCCTAATATGGAAAATGAGAAGGTTGAATTCAATTCTTTTTAAGGTTCCTTGCAGCTCTATAAATTATGTTCCTTTAAAACAGGGGTTTCTCAGAATTACTGGGGGCAGCACAATTGACAGATATGATGCTCTCAATCTATACAAGGACTGTGGCTATTTGGGGGTTACATTGATGAGCAGAGAAAGAAAGTCAATTAGCAAATACTTTTGCTTCTGACACTACTTGTCTGTTATTAAAAAATAGCTCAGCACTCGGTTAATATCCTTGAGAAAAACTAAGTGAACAGCAGAAATTAATCTTACAGCTTAGAAAAAGAAAAAGAAACCTTTACAAAACTGTTGCCTTGTAGTCTTCTAATGCCTTCGATAAAGTTAAAAAAACAAACAAACCAACCCTAAATAAGCATCTGGGGAACTGGCTTCACTTCAATTTATTGTTCATTCCTGAAGTACCTTTACAAATGTATTTTTAAAAATCCCATTTCAATTATCTTTAATAAGATCAGCTTGTCTGATACAGATACAATATGAGAGGCAGGACAAAAACACTTGCACAATCAAATGGTTCTTTCTAAAGCTTTTGTGGTTTATTTTCTTAAAGTGACTTCAGGGTACTAACTGCCGTTTCCACGTCTTGCTAGGTACAGACACTTCTTGTTGGGATTTGGATACTATTCAAAGGAATTTATTTTTGTATTTTAAGGAGAATGCTGAATTTGGAGTTAGGGAGGCGTGGGTTTGAATGCTGCTTTAGACACTTCCTAGTTATATGATCTTGGGAAGGAATAAAGGAAAGAAGGAAGGAAGAAGAAAAGAAAGGAAGAAAAGGAGGGAAGGAAGGAGGGAAGAAAGAAGAAAAAAGAAGTAAGAAAAGTAGGAAGAAAGAAAGGAAAAAGAAAGGAAAAAGGAAAGAAAAATATGAAAGCAAGCATTTATTATGTATCTACTATGTGCCAGGCACTTTGCTAAACCCTTTAGAAATGTCATATTCTTTGTTCCCCAGAGTAACCCTGGGAAGTGGGTGCTATTCATACTCTAATTTTACAAATGAGGATATCGAGATGAACAGAGGTCAAGTAACTGGTCCAGGGTCACATGGATAACAAGTATCTGATGCCTGATTTGAACTCAGGTTTTTCTAAATGGAGACCCAGTGCTATTGACTGTGCCACCCTGAGCAAGTCATTTAACCTCTTTGAGCCTCACTTTCCTCATCTGTAAAATGGTAATGATAATGACTTTAGCACTTACTTCCTAGGGTCATTGTGAAGCTCAAATGAGCTGATTCATATAAAAACTTTGCAAATTTTAAAGTATCATATAAAAGCAAAAATAGTATCAGTAACTGTTATTAGTTTGATCTCCCCATCATGCTTTGTCTTCTCCCATTAGAAAGTAAGATCTTGGGGTTAGGGACTGTTTTGCTTATATGTATGCCATTAGTGCTTAGTATAGCACTGGCACATAATAAGCACTTAATAAATGCTTTATCATTCGTTTACCATTCATTCCTCATCTCTTCTCCTGAGGCCCAAGCTTACTTATTATAATGACACAATGTTTAATTTCACTTTAAGAGAGACACTGGTTAGCCAATGTGAATTGGCAGAATATGTTTAGAAGATATTTTTGAGAAGGAGATTTCTGGTTTTTTTCTTGCTTTTTGTGAGCCATCCTTTTCCCTTTCCCATTCCCAGCCCAGCCTCAAGAACTTGGCCATCTATTTTTTGCAAAGGTACTCACTTTTGCTCTGAATTATCTTAAATCTTAACAAATGCAAAAATTTTATATTATATATTTTCAGTGCATACCTGTCTCTACCTCAGTCATTGAACCATTAAGAATGGTTTTCATAAGCAGAAAAAAACCCCTGTTATTTGCTTCAGCCATTTCATAAACCTAAAATTCTCACAGTTGTTGTCTTTCTCTAACCACAAAAACAAACAAAAATTGCCATTCTCCCCAAATCCAAGTGTAGATCTTAATAGTGGTAATAAAACGATCTTCTGAACTCCTTTCCAAGAGTCACACCGCAGATATACAGATTTCTCACCAGGTTGACATTCAGTGGAAATATCTCTTAAGTTAATAATCAACCTGCAATCTCTTTTTGTGGTGGCAAAAATTGAAAACTGAGATGATACCTATCAATTGGGGAATAGCTGAACAAACTGTGGTGTATGATTGTGATGGAATACTATTGAGCTATAAGAAATGACAAGAAAGATGGTTCTAGAAAAACCTGGGAAGATTTATATGAAATGATGCAAAGTGAAATGAACAAAACCAGAACACTGTACACAGTAACAGAAATATTATAGGTCTGAGCCATAGTGAAAGACTTGGTTACCCTGATCAAGACGATCCAAGATATTCCAAAGATATCCCAAAGGACCCATGATGAAAACTACCCATCTCCAGACAGAGAGAAAACTGATGAACTCTAAGTGCAGATTGAATCATACTCTCTTCTCTTTATTTTTCCTAGATTTTTTTGTGTTTTCTTTTGAAACATGGCTAATATTAGAAATATGTTTTGTATGACTTCACTTGTATACTTGGAAAAATACTGACTACCTTCTCAAGGGATGGGGAGGAGCAAGAGGGAGGGAGAGAATTTGGAACTCAAAATTTTAAAAATGATTCTAATTTTTAAAAATGTAATTGTGAAATATTTAGTGAAATAAATAAAAATATATTTAAAAATAATATTGTGAAAAAAGTGTTCCAGGTGGGAGTAGGAAGAACGATCACAAAATAATACCTTACCTGGCGATGTGAAAAGAATGATGGTATAGTTAGGTGGATGCATCACATGTTGAACAACCATGATAAAGTACTATTGATTAATGGATCAATGTCAATCCCAGGGCTCTGTTCTAGGCCCTATCAAAGTCAGCATTTTTATCAATGACTTAGATAGAGATATTGAAGACATGCTTATTCAATTTTTGGATGACAGTGTTAGAAATGATAGCTAATATAGTGAGCTGCTGATTTGATGTTCACAATGATGTTGATGGGATAAAACAATGAGATAAAACCAACGAGATTAAATTTAACAGAGATAAGCTTCAAGTTTTGCACTTAGGCTAAGAAAAAAATGTTAATTACATAAGTATAGGATAAGAAAGAATTGAAAACATCAATTAATGTATAGAAGACCAGGGGATTTTAATTTTATTTTTTCCTCAAGCTAAAAATAAAGCAAATATGTGATATTTGCAGCAAACAAACTAAAGAAATTTTAGTCAATTAGTGAAAAGGCACTTATTAAGCATCTGCCATGTGTCAAACACTGGGGACAAATGCTAAATAATTAGACAATCCCTGCCTTGAAGGAGCTTACATTCTAACAGAAGAGGAGAACATATATAGGGGTATGGCAGTGAGACCACGGTGCTTTGGTCTGGGAAATAATGGAGATTGTAATGCTGTTCTTGACTGACAAGCTTGGATTCCAAAGTGGTCAAACAATTTAGAATTAAGAAATTTTAAAGCTAGAAAGAACTTTGAGGTTTGAATAATTGAAATTCCTCATTTTACAGATTAGGCCACTGAGGCCCAGAGCACTCAAACTGTTCTTCCAAGGTCACAGAGCTAGTTAGTGGCGAAACCAAGACTAAAATCCAGGTCATCTTATTTTTTATTTAATTTTATTTACATTATGACAAACATCTGGAAAAACTTAAACTAGCACTGTATATCTCAATCTTCTATTGATTTCCTAACAATTCCTTGAAGTCTAGCTTGCTTGCTAATTCTTCCGTGAATTCTTTCTTCATCCCCTGGGTAAGTGAAGGCCTTTCCCTTTGTAGCTCCCATAACACTTTGCTTCACATCTCTCTAAAACACTTATCGTAGTATATATTATTTTCCTCTCTCTGTATATATACAATCCTACTTTACTAAACTACAGGCTTTAGTGATGAGGGACCATGAATTTTTTAAACTTTAGCTCTTTCATCCCGTACATAGTGGTTGTCTAAATATCTTGCTGAATGTTGATTCAGAAGATAGAACTGGGATCAATTGGTAAAAGTTAACATGGAGGGAGAATTTATCACAACAACTTCCTAAAAGTTAGAATTGTGTAAAGATTTTTGAGTTAGAATGGACAATAGAGATGATTTAGTCCTAATTTCTTATTTTATTGATGAAACTGGAAGCAGAAGAGGTAAAATGATTTGCTCGTCAAATAGCGTATTGGAAACTAGCTTTCCTAACACCTAGTCTTTGGAAAAATGATTTGAAGATAAAAATTACATACCAGATGTGAAGTTTTGGAAAAGTACCAGGTACATTATATGTATACAATAAAAACTCTATTTTAAAGGCTCTTAGGCCACAAGGACCATGGCTACACTGTAGTCATATTTTTTATTTTTTATTTCTCTACATTTGTATATACTTTGGAGATTTTCTTTTTCTTCTTGGCTTGTATGTACCTACTCTGGGGCCATCATCCAGTACACTGAGAGAATTGGCAAGAACATAGTTCAAAATATTCCTGAATAAAGTTTTATTAAACTAAAAATAAGGGTACAATGGAAGCTTTGAACTAGTAACTGTTATTCCCAAAAATCTTTGCAAATTTCCAGAGTTTCTTGTGGTCCTTGATAAGGTCTCTTCTCATCGAAGTCATAGTTTTGCCTGTTGTCCTCTGTCAGCCATTGTTGGATGTGAAGTGGAATGAGGGAAGAGAGATAGTTTGACTTTTTTTCCCTCTCTCCTGCTTCCAGCTGTCCCTCTTCCATTTTTCCAACTCTGCTTCCCCTTTGAAGAAAAGCTTACTCTTTAGTGCCATCTTTCTCATTTAAGATGAGAATCAAGATCTCAAGATTTCTCCTTGATCACTACTAAGGGCAGCGAGCTGGTGCAGTGGATAGAGCACCAGTGCAGGAGTCAGGAGGACCTAGTTCAAATCTCACCTCAGACACTTGACACTCCCTAGCTGTGTGACCTTGAGCAGGTCACTTAACCCCAACTGCCTCATCCGGGGTTGCCTCCAGTCATCCTGAGGAATATCTGGGCACGGGATTCAGATGGCTCAGGAGGAGAAGTGAGGCTGGTGACCTGCATAGCCCTCCCTCACTCAAAGTCAAGAGCAAGTCATGTCATTTTTTCTCTGATGACATGGTCTTCTTTGGCAATGAAGGATGAACACACACATATGATCACTACTGCCACTGCTCCCCTCTCTCTACCTCATCTTTTTTATCCTCTTTCTTCTTTTAAATCCTCTAGGCACCAGCTGTTCCCCATTGCCTTACCTTTTTCCCATCTAAAGAAATATTCTTGAGGCTTTGTTTTGTGACAGTCCCCATAAGCGAGTACTTCCTGGGGGGACATTAGGTTCTCCTTTTAACCAGTACTTTCTAGGAAGTGGACTCACAGTGTCAAAGTCCTCTAAGCTAGGTGCTGCTGTCAATAGGTAAAATCCTGGTCTGGATCCTAATTTATGTGTAAGGAAAGGCCCATAGGGCCAGCCAGAGGTGTTGGGGAAAGCAGACTCCTTAATCATTCAAATGTCATAAATAATATGGAATAACTATGGGACCAGATCAATGTTTAAGTGTTATTGGTAAATGACAGGGAGAATGGGAGAAGGGAAAAGAGAAAAAGGGAAAGGAGGAAGACCCCTGAAAGACAACTCAGACACACAAGGTAGCATAGAATAACACTCATGTAAGGTTGTTGTGTTCAGGAGCACAGGCACTTGGGTCCATTCAGTTGGAAAGGCTTGATTTCGTGGAAGTAGAATGCTCCCAAGGAGGGGAGGTATGTTCCTAAGGAAGCATGTGCACCTTGTGTGTGTGTGTGTGTGTGTGTGTGTGTGTGTGTGTGTGTGTGTGTGTGTGATAGTTGGGGGTGGGTGCGAAGACCTGCTCTACTCCAAAGTACCCTTCTGAAAGTGGGATACTTAAATCCTCATCTTGGGGACCACCTCAAGCTGGCTAAGTTGCATGTCAAGATTCAGGTCACACAGTGGGATTTTCAAGGTACACAGGTGCAGGGAAAAAAGACAAATTTGGGGTTGGCAAGATATTATTTTTGGACATACAGCTGTATTGACCTTAAAATTATTATGTCAGCATATTTTTATGCCTAGATTTTGTAAGCTATCACCTACCTTAAGGGGTGACTGTCATGGTAGTCCCCAAACCACCACTTCTTATCTTACAACAGGCTTTTACCATTCTCCCATGATAATGGTAGTGGAACAGGGGGAGGGAGTTCTTAGCACTGTTCACAGGTAGTCATATATAGCAGGGGTCCCAGTTTTGAAGGAGGATTTCCACTGACCCATCATCTCTTTCCCATTAGACCAAGAGTCAGTGGAAATTTTCCTTCCATATGTATGGACATACCCAGCAAACACCCTGTGTATAACCAAATGGCCACATTATATTATTTTTTCCTTGTATGTGAACAGTTTAGTTTTGTAAAAGGAAATCAAAGTGTCCCATGCATAAAGTGCCTCATAAGCTATGTGATAAGAGCCTCATAAGCTATGTGATAAGATCTTGGTATACTTGTTCCCTAACAAAGCTCCAAAGGCAAGGGAAGAATGAAGAAAAAAAAGATCTCAGAAAAAAAATTATGTTTTTCTTTTGATATTCCACTTTCATTGGAAGGTACAAAAAAAACAGTAAACAAACAAGCAAATAAAACCCTTTAAAGTTTTGGCTGAAATGCAGATGGCTTCTCATGTACTCTAACCACAGTTGTAAGATGCATTTTCTAAGATAAAATTTGAAAATTCCCTATGTTCTGTTATTTACTTATTCCTGTCTAATCTGGTTGTAGGTTGGGGAACTCCAGCTATGATTCTTTAATCGAAGCCAGAGCAAAAATTGACACATTTCCTGGTGTAGCTAATGAAAGAGAGATGCTGCTATGTAGAAGACTCTTTGAAGCTTTGGAGAAGCCATTTTTTCCCCCAAAAGTAACAATGAATTCTAGGCAATGTACGAGAAAAGTCAAAGAGAAGAGATCATGCCTTGAATTGGATCTTGGATTATCTACAAAATGAACCATTTAAAATTAACTACCAAGGGATTTTCTTTAAGTGCCCAGAATCTCATTCTTAATCTAACAGAGTGAAATTTGGGAAAATACAGCTATGAATTGAAATCAAGTAAAATGCTAGTGGGGGCTGGTGATTGTGATTGGAGATCTTCCTTCAAAGCTCAACCAAGTGGAACTCTGGACATTTGACTGAGTCTCAAGCTAAGTTGCTTTAAATCTCAAACCCACATCTCACATTCACATGTGTGTTAAACTATTTCCCTCTAATCAAACCTTTTCTATAAAAATGCCATGGATCACTTTCATTTGTGACTCCTTGGCTCTTAGACTTCCCAGAAATAAAATCAAAGACTCTGAGAACCTCATAATTTTTCCTCTGATTTTAATTATTGGTGCAATATATAAGATGGAGAAATAAATAATCTGGAAAATAATGTAAAATGTGTACCAAATTAACAGTTTAAAGTTAAAGATTCTATTTGAATTATGTCGCAATCCACATTCCACATTCAGTTATATCCATACATTGCTCTGGAGATGGAACTAGACATTTGATTGTGTGCGTGCATGCATGTGTGTGTGCGTGTGCATATCTGTTTATTTCTATACACAAGACATCTTTCTAACAGTGGAAGTAGAACTGATGAGTACAAGATAGAAGAGAGGCTCTAGTGATGAATTATCAAATTTTCAGAAGTATCTCAGTTCATTTGATTTGTTCACAAAAAGCCATTACCAGAATAAATAGTATTTTTATACCTCAGGCATTTTGCAACCTTTGGTCACAGGATGATGGTTTCTTCAATATGTAAAGTTGCAAGCTGCTTTAAAAAATAGCATATGACATGACCAAATACCTGTATATCCCCCCTCCCCAAATACAATGGTGGGGCTATATATTTTGGCACTGAGAGGGTAATGGCACTATCAACCAGTCAACAGTAGAGTTGAGATATGAAGAATTATGCTACCCAGACCCAGAAGGGGTGATCTGTTTTAATAGTCAGGATTGCACAAGACAGATGAACATCTTGAAAAGATTCATGTAAGGACAGCTGATATGGAATCATCCCTTTCCATTTCTATTGTAATAACCCAAATCATGCCCTCCAAATCACTCTAGCTCTCTACTTAGATATTTAGATATTAAATATTAGATAAAGTGCTTCCTGTCTTAATATCTAAGAGGTGAGGAAAAATAGCTTGTGTACTTCTTTACTACTCATTCAGGCCTCTTTTCCCCTGACACCTTCTTTCTTAACTGCCCACTTCTTATAGTCTTTCTCTCTCTCAGTACATCATCTGTATGAAAGTACTCCTAGATTGGACTTTCAATGAATCAAAATGGAAATTTTTATTCTGGGAATCCTGGAGTTGTTGCCTCAGATTACAATGTGATAAATCTAGAGCTGGGAGGGACCTCAAAGGCCATCTAGGTCAATCCTCTTAGTTTAAAGATGAAGAAATTGAGATCTAAGAACATATAAATAGTGTCAGAGGCCAAATTTAAACTGTCCTTCTCTGACTGCAGAGCCAATATGCTTTCTGCTATAACATTCTGCCCCTTTAATTGATAGAAGATGACTGAGAGAAGTTCACATAAAGCCCTTGACTGCAAATTCTGTTTTTTAATAATATCTTTGGTGTTCAGGGATTCAGGTCACTGAACAAGTCCTGTAAGTGCAGCCTTCCTTTGCATTTTAGCAAAGAAATGCTTCTTAGAAAAGTAAAGGAATGATTTCTTCAGAAATTCAAAAAACTCATGCCTTGAGTGGAGTTAGCACTCCCCCATTGATGCAGCTAATCCCAGGTGAATTAGTAGATGGTCTTCTTTTGCTGGACCAAAAAAATATTCACCCAGTGGTCAATCTTATGGTGATGAACTCTGCTGGAGGACCTTACCTGTATTTCTTGGAGGAGCAATAGTCTAACCCAAATATCCTTCCAACAAGCTTCTCTAGTTTTGTTGGGCTTACCTCTTGCTTAACTTTTGCAAACCCAGAGTATAGGCCATGAATCACACATTAGTAGTGGAAATAAATAATGGTATTATTTATTTAACACTTACTGTTTACATGAGCACATAGCAGATTACAGAGTTTATCCATTCATTCGACAAGTATTTATTAAATACCTGTAATGTGCAAAGTACTACACTAGGTACTAAGGAAGCTACAGAATTCAGGGAAAAAATTATTCCCTGACCTCAATGAGCGTTTAGTCTACATTCTGAAACATAATTCTGACTGTCAGAGGTGATAATTTGAGGAAAGGACATCAGTAAAATCTCAGCCTCAACAATTTCTTGTCTATTTCCTTCCTTATAATTCATTCTGCCATAGCTCTACTCCTGACACTTTTGGAAATTGATGTATTTGACCAATATTATAATGATCATTTTACTCCAAGGCAGAAATAGAAAATTGGATTGACAGTCTTTCCACCCCCACCTTTTATAATGAACTTAATTTTAAACAGTCATTAAGAGCACCATCAAGTAATTTTGGAAGTTCTAATTGTGGAACACTTAAAGGTAGATTATTTTTATAAATAATCATTGCAAGAATTAACCTCATTGCCAACATTTTTTCTACACACTTATTTAACTTACTTAGTCATCATACTCCCATGCTGGGTTTATGAACTATTGAAAAACAACAACAACATAGTATTGGGGCCTCAGTTAGAGGTCATCTAGTGCAAGTCCTTCATTTGACAGGCAAGGGCATAGAAGGACAATACGGGACACTATTTTCAAAGGGGTCTTATTCTAGTCCCTGAAAGTAGTCTTAAAATGCCAGATAAATCCAAACATTACAGTTTTGTTTTATAAATGGCCCATGGAGACAACTTCTACATCTACATTTCAGATCTTGAATTGTGTCTGGCAAGGCAATTAATGGAATGTATAACATTCCAAAATATCAAAGCCAGAAAGTTGTCTAATTTATCCCTTCTAACTTTACATACAAGGAAATTCATGGCCAAAAAGATTAAATGACTTTTTTAAAGTCATATATTGAGTTATGGATGTCAGTTCCCTTCTACCTCTGCATGTAGGCTGGAAAGAAAGGAAAAGAATGCTCTTAGAAATGTTCATTGATGGCACTGACATTAATTTTGGTGGTGACTGAACAGTTTCTGAGAGTGTCAAATAAATTGGCCTCATGATAAGCTAGTTGAGAGTTCTAAAGGATGCTACTTAGAAAAGAACAGATAGCATTCCTGATCTCAGACAAAACCAAAGCAAAAATAAACCTTATTAAAAGAGATAGGGAAGTAAACTACATCTTTTTAAAAGATTTCATAGACAATGAAATAATATCAAAATTAAGCATATATGCACCAACTGGTATAAAATCCAAATTCTTAAATGATAAATTAAGTGAGCTATAAGAAGAAATAGACAGCAAAATTATACTAGTGGGGGACTTAAACTCTCCCTTCTCAGAGCTTGACAAATTCAGCCAAAAAATAAACAAGAAAGAAACTAGGATCTGTAAATAGATTATTATGAGAAAAGTTAGATATGACAGACTTTTGGAGAAAACTGAATGGAAATAGAAAGGAATTTCTCAGCAGTACATAGTAACTAAACAAGAATTGACCTTGTATTAGGAGATAAAACCCTCAAAATCAAATGTAGAAAGGCAGCAATATCGAATGTGTTTTTTTCAGAGCAAAAGCAAAAAATACAAATTCAATTCTACAAAGGGCAATGGAAAGATAAATTAAAATTAATTAGAAATAAAATTATCTAATTCTAAAGAATAAATCACAGGGTCAAAGAATAAATCACAGGTGCAATACTTTTATTAAAGAGGATGACAACAATGAGACAACATTCCAAAATTTATGGGATGCAGCCAAAGTAGTACTTAGGGGAAAATTCATTTCTCTAAATTCTTACAACAAAATAGAGAAAGATCAGATCAGTGAATTGGACATGCAACTAAAAAAACTAGAAAAAGAACAAATTAAAACCCCCCAGTTGAGTACAAAACTGGAAATCTTAAAAATCAAAAATGAGATTAAAAAAATTGAGACAAAAAAATAATTGAGCTAATAAATAAAACTAAGAGCTGATTTTATGAAAAAAAAATGATAGATAAACCATTGGTTAATTTGATTAAAGAAACGAAAGAAGAAAACAAAATATCCAGTATCAAAAATGAAAAGAGTGAAATCACCATCAATGGAGAAGAAATTAAAGTAATCATGAAATATTTTGCCCAATTATATGCCAATAAATCTGACAATCTGAGAGACACTGATGAATATTTATAAAAATGTAAATTGCCTAAATTAACAGATCAGGAAACTGAATACCTAAATAATCTCATCTTAGAAAAAGAAATTTAGTAAGCCATTACTGAACTCCCTATGAAAAAATTCCCCAGGGCCTGATGGGTTCACAAGTGAATTCTACAAAACATTTAATGAACAATGAATTCCAATACTATGTAAAATATTTGGAAAAATAGGTACAGTCCTACCAAACTCCTTTTATGACACAAATATGGTGCTGAAATGTAAACCAGGAAGAGAAAGAAAGAGAAAAAGAGAAAGAAAATTATAGACCAATTTCCCTAATGAATCAATGCAAAAATTTTGAACAAAATATTAGCAAGGTGATTACAGCAATATATTACAAGGAATATATGTTACGGTCAGGTGGAATTTATACCAGAAATTCAGAGTTGACTCAACATTATGGAAACTGTCAACATAATTGACCAGAGCAATAACAAAACCAACAGAAATCATATGATTATCTCAATAGATGTTGAAAAAGCTTTTTAACAAAATATAGCTACCATTCTTATTAAAAATAATAGAGAATATAGAAATAAAGGGATCATTCCTTAAAATGATAAGCAGTATCTACCTAAAACCAATACCAAGCATTATCTGTAATGGGGATAAGCTAGACAATTTCTCAGTAAGAACAGCAAGACATGAGGGTGCCCATTATGACCACTAATATTCAATATAGTGCTAGAAATGTTAGCTATAGTAATAAGAGAAGAAAAAGAAATAAAAGGAATTAGAATAGGTAGTGAGGAAACAAAATTATCGCATTTTGCAGATGATGTGATGGTATACTTAGGGAACCCTAGAGAATCAATTAAAAAACTACTTGAAATAATTGACAACTTTAGCAAACTTGCAGGGTATAAGATAAACTCATATAAATCATCAGCATTTCTTTATGTGACCAAGAGAGCCCAGCAGCAAGAGATAGAAAGAGAAATTCCATTTAAAACAAATGTAAGCAACATGAAGTACTTAGGAGTCTACCTGCCAAGAAAACCCAATAACTGCATGAGCACAATTACAAAAAGCTTTTCACACAAATATAGTCAGATCTAAACAATTAGAATAATATACATTGCTCATGGGCAGGTTGGGCCAATATAATAAAAATGACAATTCTCCCTAAGTTAATTTACTCATTCAGTGCCACACCAATTAAACTGACAAAAAAAGATTTTATACAGCTAGAAAAAATAATCACAAAATTCATCTGGAAGAGCAAAAAGTCAAGAATATCAATAGAATTAATGAAAAAAAAGTACAAATAAAGGTAGTCTAGCCATACCAGATCTCAACTATATTATAAAGCATTAATCGTCAAAACTGTCTGTATAGGCTAAGAAATAAAGTGATGGTTCAGCAGAATAGTACACAAAAGTGCAGTAGTCAATGACCATAGTAATATAATGTTTGATAAACTCAACGACCCCAGCTTTTGGGATAAGAACTTGCTATTAGACAATTGGGAAAACTGGAAAACAGAGTGGCACAAACTACCTGTAGAGCAACATCTTACACCATATATCAAGAAAAGGTCAGAATCGGTACATGATTTAACATAATGGGAGATACCATAAGCAAATTAGAAGAGCAAGGAAAAGTCTACTGTCAGACTTATAGAGAAGGAAAGAATTCATGACCAAACAAGCCATAGAAAGCACTACAAAATGTAAAACAGAAAATTTTGATTATGTTAAATTAAAAAAGCCTTTTACAAACAAAACCAACGCAACCAAGATTAGAAGGAAAGCAGAAAGCTGGGCAACAATCTTACAACAAATGTCTCTGATAAAGCCTTCATTTCTCACATATATAGAGAAATCAGTCAAATTTATGAGAGTACAAGTCGTTCCCCAATTGATAAATGGTCAAAGAATATTGTAAGGACTGCTGCTGTGAATGATTTTAAGGGTCTAACCACATAGTATAATGAACTCTCTATTCAACAACAAACTAAGCACTGTTCAATAGAGTATAACATTCATAGCAACATCCTTAAGTAAAACATATCACCCTATATATATCGTATAACAACAGCAACATTCTTAATCAATAACAAGAATCCAAGTCCTTTTTCAAAATACCATACCATCCATCCCAGGTTACAGTAAGAACAATTTTCTTAATATCAAATGTCCAAGTAAAGTCCTTTTTCATCTTAACTCAATGTTGACTTCCAAGTCCCATGGCTCTTTCTCCATGGGCTGACCACTCCCAGCTCTTGCCTGGGTTCACATGTGCCCAGGCAGCTCTCTGCTCTTGCTCTTTGTCCCAGCTCAAGGGACCTATTCCACTCCAAACTCTTCCTTCTTCTGTCTGATAGCAAGCTCCAGGGGCTCCTGCTTTCAGTTTCTGTTTCTAGGAAACAGAAAACTTAACAGAGCTATAACAATATTTATACACATTACCAGTGCCATCATCTCAATTCACTCATAAAGACCAACAGACAGGGCTTATGTCTGAGAAATCAGCACAGATCGACAGACAGGGCTTTTGTCTGAGGAATTAACATAGATCAATAGACAGGGCTTCGACATCACAAACATTCTTTCTGTTAGGCCTCTTCATAAACAAGTTCCCTTAGTCAGCTCACAATTACTTTTCTCTCAGCCCAGCTTCTGACTGCTCTCTCTAACACACACACACACACACACACACATGTGAATATATGTAATATATACTTATATATTATATATACATGTATAATATATACTTATATATTATATTATATATACATATATAATATATACTTATATATTATATATGTATATATACTAAATATACACATATACATGTGTGTGTATATATATATATATATATATATATATATATATATATATATATATATATATATATATATATATATATACCGTTTCTCATCAAAGACTATTGATTGAATCAAAGGCAAGACTCAATCAAAGGCACTTGATTGGCTAAAACTCAAACAGCAAATGATCTTACTTTGCTTGCCATTACAGATATGAATAGTCAGTTTTTAGATGAAGAAACCAAAGCTATCTACAAGCATATGAAGAAATGTTCTAAATCACTTTTGATAAGAGAAATGCAAATTAAAACATCTCTGAGGTACCACCTTATACCTATCAGATTGGCTAATATGTTAAAAAAGGAAAGTGATAAATACTGGAGAGGATATGGGAAAATTGGGACACCAATGCACTGTTGGTAGAGTTGTAAACTGATTCAACCATTCTGGAGAGTAATTTGGAGCCATGTCCAAAGGGCAACCAAACTGCATACCCTTTGACAATACAACTGCTAGGTCTGTATGCCAAAGAGATCATGAAAACGGGAAAAGGACTCACACGTACAAAAAAATTATGGTAGCCCTTTTCATGGTGGCAAGATATTGGAAATTGAGGGGATGTCCATCAATTGGGGAATGGCTGAACAAACTGTGGTATATGAATGCAATGGTATACTATGGTGCATAAGAAATGATGAACAGGCAGACTTCAGAAAAGCCTGTAAAGGGCCTATATGAACTTATACAAAGTGAAATGAGCAGAATCAGGAAAACATTGTACATAGCATCAGCAACATTGCATGACAGTGGACTATGAATGACTCAACTCTTCTCAGCAACACAATGATCCAAGATGTGTACAAAGAGCTCATGAAGGACAATGCCATCCATATCCACATAAAGAACTGATGGATTCTGAATGCAAATCAAAGCATATTTTTCACATACTTTATTCTTTTTACTGGTTGTTTCCTTCTGATCCATTTCTTCTGTCACAATTGTGATTACTATGGAAATATTTTACATGATAACACATGTATAAACTGTATCAAATTTCTTACTATTTTAGGAGGAGGGTAGGGGAGAGAGGGAGGGAGAAAAATCTGGAACTCAAAATTTTGTAAAAACAAATGCTAAAAATTGTGTTGATATGTAATTGGGAAAAAATGAAATATTATTTATAAATAATAAAAATATTTAAATGAAACAACCGCAACAAAAAGAAAAGAACACTGAATAAGGAGTCAGAGAGACCTGGGTATGACTCTTGGCCCTCTAATTTATTAATTGTGAGAATTCATGGAAGTCACTTAGTTCTCTGTGCCTGCCTCACTATTCTAATTTGTAAAATTGTGGTAAAAATATTTGCACCACTTACCACGTAGGGTTGTTGTAAGGATCAACAAGGATAGGGCATTTAAAACACTTTGCAAACTATAGAATGTTATAGGGATATGATGACAATTATAACTTGTCCTGTCCTTACAATTATCATTATCTGGACTATCATCCCATTGGGTTAGAGGAAGATTGGCATGAGTGTGGTAGACTTTGATTGCCTGAGATATGAGATTGTCACTAGCATAAGCACCACTTATGGGGTCTCTCAAAAAACACTTGAACAGCCTAATAGAGGAAGGAAAGACCAACCCTGATATACCTATGGAACAATTCACTCTGCCTCCCTTGTCCCATTGCCTCCATTTGCAATATCTGCAGATTGTGATAAGCAAAATGACCAGCATTTGCTTGCAGGGTCAAGACCAGGGCAGATGAGAGAGCCACTGACTCAGCCATTTGATGCCTATTTTGCCAGAAAATGTCTCTACATCCCTCATCTTTCCTAGGGCTTCTTCAAACACAGGGTAGACACCTCCATTTCTCTGATGACTGGGTCATTACTGGAAGAACAGTTTCCAAGTTCAGTTGTTATAATCCTAGTATTTGGCTTCAATTTACACAGCTGTGTTTCAAACAGCCTACCAAAGGTTAACAGTACCATTTTGAACTGAAAAAATGATAGCTTGGAAGTAATAGCACACGAATAGAATCTAATATCCTAGACCCTTAAAGGTCATCCAGTCCACCCCACCACCCTATTCACAAATCCTATCTAAGTCATTTCTTACCAGTTGTTTTTAGCCTCTGTTGGAATATCTCTACTAATGAGAAACTCACTACCACAAAGGCCACCTATTACATTTTAATAGCTGTTCTTTATATAATTCTTCCTTGTACTCTGCCTCAGATTTGTATCCCTATCATTCTATCTATTGTTATTAACTCTCTTCTCAGGATCCGTGTAGAATGACTGAGCCCCCAGGGAGAATTGATATATGCTAAAGATAGGAACCTGATCTCTGATTTCATTGGTAGAGGGTGATAGGAGAAAATTCCTTCTACCAAAGCAGGTCAGCACTTTCTCTACTACATAGTTATTTAGGACAACCAGAGCACTAAATAGTTGAGTGAAATTCCCACAATCACACAGCTAGTGTGTCAGAGGCAGCGATAGAACATTTTTTTCTGGTTTCAAAGCTGGCTTTATTTCCTTTATTCCATTTTCTTGAAGAAAAGAATTAGAAAGAGAAGGACAATTTCAGGCAATGAAGAGTTTTTAAATGTTTCAAAACAAGACATCCCAGTATCCATGTTATTAGAAACTTAGTTTTAAATCTGGGATGAATTTGACTTCTGCTATGGGCACTTGGGATAGAACACAGGGCTTGGAATCAGAAAGACTCATCTTTATAGTTCAAATCTGGTCGCAGACACTATCTATATGACCCTGAGAAAGTCACTTAGCCTTGTTTGCCTCAGTTTCCTCATCTGTAAAATGATCTGGAGAAGGATTTGGCAAACCCCTTCAGTATCTTTGCCAAGAAAACCACCCATGAAGTCATGAAGAGACAGACACGACTGAAAGACAACTAAGATGAAAGATGACTAAGCAGCATTTAAAAAAAAAGTTATTGTGACCCCCAGCCCAAGACCTAACATTTATATTAAGGACAGACAAGAAATTATACAATGTTGGAAATGTATTTTAGACTAGACCTTAAACCATTATCTTTTTGAAGTTTGGTTACTTTTGATTATTAAAAGAATTTAACATTTTTACCCCATCATTGTATGGCTACATTTCACATTGTCTGATTCTCTGCATGTAATATAAATACAGCTTTCTGAGGGGAAATATCCCTTTCTTGATCAGTATCCCACCCACTAGCAAAGTGGGAAACACATTCTCTCATGTTGGAGAAGAATGAAGGTTCATACAGGAGATAATTAGGTTTTGCTTCTCAGTACAGGAAGACAGGAGAGTGGTGAATAAATTGAGGGAACAGAGGTGGCGGAAGGAATGAGAGGAGATTAATATCATTATATAGCTACCATGTACAGAAAGGTGACAAGGAGACAGCTCCCTAGAAACTTGAACACTTCGGAAGCAAATAGAAAGACTGTGTTTTAATTAAAGACACCTTTAGTTTAGTATCTAACGAGCACATCTTGAAAAAGGCAAAATGCAATGTGTTTAAAGATGACACAAATATCCAGGCACCAAAATGAAGAAAACTCACCTTCTCTGACTTTAAATCACCCCACATGTGCCTAGTCACTCTTGTTTAAATAGGCTTTGATTTCCAGTTTTCCTGGATACAATCTCATTTTCGAAACAAATCCAATGATGAAGTGTCACGGTAAGGATGCATGCACAGATTCTAATTATTACTTTAAACAACCTGCTTTATGTAGGTTTCTACAAACATCTTTCCTTTTTAGGGGTATGGAGTAGATGAGGAGGGTAAATTTCACAGAAGAGATAAAATTATAGAATGTTAGAGCTGGAAGCATCTAGGAGAGATCATCTTTTTTAATCCCTTCATTATTTAGATGAAGAACATGATAGCCAGAGAGTCTAGGTGAGTTGCCCCAGCTAATGTCCACAAGCTGTATCTCTTGTCTTTTTTTACAGTTAATTCCTTAAGCCTTTCTACATGGTCCCCAGTGGTGTATTGGTAAATATTTAACAACTGACTCTCCAATAGTGCAAGACACACTATCAAGTTGAGTTTGCATTATCAACATTTTCTCTATAATTTTCTTAACTCTAGAAAATCAACCAAACATTATATCATGGCCTCTTTTGTAGCATTTGCCAATTTCCAAGGTGAAAATGCTTATACTGAAAGAAATTATCAATCAGATCTTGTGAGTCAGTTTGAGCTGGTTCCAGCATCCCTTCTTTTCGAATCTCTTCTGCATATACACCTATAAATAGCTTTATGGAGTGATAAAACTAGTAAGAAAATGCTAGATTTTCTAGTTTAGCACAAGATTTTATAGATGAAATCAAACACAAGTCAGTGAAGTGACTTGCTCAAAGTCACATGACTGGTTAGTGGCAGAGCCAAAACTGGGACTCAGACTTCATTTTCTTCTAGTTCAGGATGTTTTGCATTGAACCATATTGCTCTGTAATTTGAAGTTATAAAGATGTCCAACTGTTGCTCTTCACCTTAGTCATCTGGAGTTACAGAGATATCCAAATAGGTTTTATGCTCTGTGTTAGTTAACTTTTTTTGTTACAATGTTTGAGCATTGGGATAGATTTTCCATTAGTCTAATTAATTTTGTCACTTTCTAAAATATCCCCTGAATAAACATTAAAAGCTGCTATCTTACAGTAGCAAAGCTTCTGTTTACAGATCAAACAGAAGCAGAGGCTGGGGTTTTTGTTTCTATGGCAGAGAGAGTGCAAAAAGCAGTGACCTGAAGAAATCTGTCTGTGTGCAGGAGGGTCCAAGTTCCACTGGCTACTTTGGATCCGGAAAATGGAAATAGGCTAATGGGAGATGGATGGCTTTCTTGGTCATTAGAATAGTTAGTTTTGATATCCTTAAAATATAATATCAAGGATGTAAAGTGAAAGTGTTAATGAGGCCATTCAGTCATAGATGCCATAGCTTTAGATGGTGTACTTACTGATATATCCAATATTGTAGGATTGAGGGTGATTAATGCCTTGTGGCTTGTGGACAGCTCTTGGGTGCTGATTAAATTCTAAAGCAAAAATTCTTAACAATGCCCAGTGCAAATAGGAGAGATAATGTTGCCAACTGCCTATAAGAATCCTTTGTTTACCACAGTCATTTTTATGCACAACATTAAGATATACACCCCAAAAGAAAGCCCTATGGCCCTACTTTTCAAGCCCTATTTTTATTCAACATGATCCTATGCTACTATTTGTCATTCTATGGCTGTTTAGTTGTTACATACTGCATTTAACACATCAGAAGCAGTTTATAACACATACATGCATATGAACACACACACACGCACACACACACATACATGCACCCCTCTCTCGGAAAGGAAAATCCTATTTGGGACAAATGCCTAAAATGTCCTTTACCAATCGTCCCACCTAGTAAATGAATGCATATTTCTGGAGTTTACTAGCAAGACTAGTGACTGGAAAACCTCCAAGGGAAAAAAAGGACTCCTCATTTCTAAGTCTCTTTCCACAGAAGGATTTTTCTGTATGTAAAGATAGCATTCTTATGAACTTTAAACAGTGGTGTGTAGTAATGTAGAATAGTTATTGACTGAGACTTAAATATACTTCACAAATAGACATTTAAAATCACTCTCTGATTAAGTATTTTTATGTGAAGAATTTAAGGCAGATGAAATAATACAATTTTTTTATTGTCCCTTTTCTTTGCTCTTGCCTTATTCTCTTAGCCACCTCTCCCAATTATTCTGGATGTTCCTAGTTCCCATTCTTCCTAATTTCTCAGTCCTTTCCTTTCTACTTTTCATTTTATTATTCTTTGTATTCTCTGATTTCATTCTCATCTTTCATTTTTTAGTCCTCCCATTCTTCTGTTTTTAAATATTTATTTTTAACTTTTTATTCGCACTGTGTTTTCGTTCTGCTTTGTTATATCTTTAGGCACAGAAGACATAAATTGCTGCCACCAGAGGGCAATCTGATCTTACACACACACACACACACACACACACACACACACACACACACACACACACACACACACACGCACACACACACACCCCTCTGATTACTCTGTCTTTCTCTTTTCTCTCTTTCTCTCCATCACTTCCCAACCCCTCTCCATCAATTTATTTCTGTGTTAACTCTCAGAATATCTTTCAGCTTAGTAGTGTATTTGGAAATATAGGTAGTCACAGTCCCTGACTATGTACTTTACTTACAAGCACTGTGGGTAGGGCCAGTGACTAGAATATCACCTCCTCTTCTTCCTCCAGAACATTTAAGAGTGTACCCACAAAACAGATGTATATACAACCTTTCTGTATGCAGCCCTTAGAGAAATTACTTGGAATAATTTAATGATTATGAAAATATATAGAGGAAATGAAAAAATGTACAGTTCATGACTGGCAAAGTCTATCTGAATGTCTTTCGCATGGGAAGTGGCAAAAGCCCCATTGCTGTGGTCATCTTTAATAGACCCAGACATGATATTACTTAATTTTCCCCATCATAATCTTCAATTTAGAAGATGTCTTTCTTAATAGGGCTTGGGGAAATATTTAGTGAAAATTGAATAATAAAACTTTTCTTGTGTAGCCAATTCATGATTATTCATAGAAGTAGTGGCTAGGGAGCATAGAGCTGATTGAAGTCAGCATATAGATATTTAAAATGAGAGAACAAGCAAAAATCCCACAACTTATTTTGGTCATTGACTTCTCTGCATAAAAGCTAATCTGCATTTGACGATTAGCTCTGTCAATAATGAAATGTATGACCTTCTGTTTACCCACCCATAAAATGAGGAGAGAGTTGGACTAGCAGGTCTCTAAGATTTCTTACAGCTCTGTTGTGATTCTACTCCCAGTTTCATGTCAGTGTTGGAGAAGACTTATTCTATGCTTGCTATTAGGGGCAATGCAGGTAGTATTGAAATGTTGGGGGGAGGATTATCAGTGTGCCCTTCAAAGCACAATACCAGTTCAAGCTTCCCCCATTAGGACATGCTGTATATTCAGCTGCACACATTGCTTTGCATATAACATCAAATCTACTATCAGCTTCTTACCCAAACAAGCTTTTCAGTGTAGACATTCCAAAGTAGTCGAATAGTCTGGACTTAGTTGTATTTTCTCTTGGCTCCTGGTTACTTTGGATGAAAGGGCATTTGAGATATAAGCACTCAGACCTGTGATCTCTAACTTAGTCAATAGCAAAACCTACTCTGATTGGCATTTTCAATAAGGAGGGGTCATGATTGACAGTTACTGGAACAGGTTTTTCCCTTAAACAAGTCAGCATCCTCCCCACCCCCAAACCAAATCACAATTCCATCTTCATCACTTTTCCTCTCCCTCTTCTTAATGCTTCTCTTTACAAAATGGCAGGGGATTCTAACCTACAGAGTAGTCATAGGGAACATGTCTTTTTACTCTGTATAATATTACGGTAGTAGTACATAAATCTAGTTGCTAGATAAAAACATTAAATATGAAGTTTTTTCCCTTATTCAGTTATGCATAGAAGCAAACTTATTAAAATTGAACAGCGTATGATTCATTGAATGATTCAACTGTGAGACAAATTGAGTATGAAAAATGAGGAACGCATCTCTCAAAGTTCAGAGCTTCAGACTCAGCCTTAACCTCATTATAAAATGTCTCTCTAGAGAATTCTACTCCCACTACATATTTCCTTTCAGTAGCCCACCGACCCAGATTAATAATCAGTGTGAGTTTACTGTTATGATGATATGATATACTGTACCTTGTGCTCTGTTTCTCATTTTATATAGCATTGTGTAGTCAACCATTGCTAGTCATAATATTATAATTTTCCCCAATCACATAATAATTCAAAACAGTACTTAAGCATTTTCAAAATATTTCCCATATTAAAATCATACTACTGGCAAAATTGCTTAACATCAACCACATTTGGGGAACAGCAGGGATATGCTGGAGCCAGCTCTAACCTGCTTGGGAGGTCTGACTGTTAAAATGCTCAGTGTGAACATTTATAGCTAGCAACCACTATAGATCAGGACTTGATTTATTGTTTTGTTGATTGTCTAGACTTAAAAAGTGTTAAGAACGCAGATTAAAATTGAAGGCTTGTGCATACATCCTGCTCCTGCCTCCCCTTCCCCCCAGTCTGATAAATATTTACCAGCACACCCCTGTATTGCTGTGTAAATACTGCTTGAGCTCAGCAGGAGTGCAGTAGAAGGCTCAGGGAATGAAGTCATCCCCAGAGTGGAAGCCTAAAAGCTATAGATTAACAATGGAAGCAACAACTGTAACTGGCATGGAGAAAGAACTTTAAGCCTGTGAAGTGCTTTGCCTCCACTATTTCTTTTGAGTTTCATGACACCCCAGACTAAGGAGAAGGGGAAGGTAAACAGTTTGCACTGTGATGGAAGAAACTCTAAATCTGGTTTCCATTCCAAGTTTCACTTATTTTCTTGCTATGTGACCTTAGTAAATCACTAAACCTCTTTTCCTTTGTTTTCTTATCTGTAAGATAAGCATAATTCTCAATCAACTAACATTTATTAAGCTCAGTGGATAGAGTGCTCACCCTGGAGTCAGGAAAACTTATCTTCTTGGGTTTAAATCTGGCTTCAGATACTTAGTATTTGTGTGACATTGGGCAAATAACTTAATCCTGTTTGCCTCAGTTTCCTTATCTATAAAATGAGCTCTAAAAGGAAATGACAAATAACTCCTATTTCTCTGCCAAGAAAACCCCAAATGGAGTCACAAAGAGTTGGACATAACTTAAAAAAAAAAAAAATGACTGAACTTTCACTTGAACTTGGTACCAGCCACTGTGCTAGGCACTGGGGATCCAAAAAAGGCAAAAGACAGTTCTTGCCCAGAAGGAACTCACAGTCTGCACTACTAAGATCAGATGGAAATTGCTTGGTAAACCTTAATATGCTTTATAAACGTGAATTGTGATTATTGAAATGGGGCCAAAATGTTTATGGGCCAAAATGTTTATATTTCCTACTTGACAGGGCTGAAGTAAACATGAATAAAGTAATGAACAGTCACCTGATTTAGCCTTACAGATTGCTTAGAAAAGTTACCAAGCTGTAATATTTTTTAACCTTACAAAGTTCTCACACTTATTAGAGTCACGAGCACTTGGGCACTTGCTTTGTGTAAGAAGGTTGAAGGGGCACAGTATTTGTGACTTTTGTTGATGTGTTAAACTGGTTAAAATGCTTTGCTAGTTGGATTTCATATGAGGCAGTTAAACTCTGAAGTCAAAACTAGAAGAAAAGGTGAATTATTCATTGCAAGAATGGAACCCCACCATCTTTGGATACATTTTTCCAAGAACAGCACTTAACCTAAAGCAAGTAAGCAGAAAATTTATTGTTGCTTACTTATTTAATTATTGTTACTAACAATGATGTTAGACAGGTAGATGATTCAGTGGAAAGAGTACCCAGCTTGGCAACGGGAGGACCTGAGTTCAAATTTGATCTCTGACACTGTAGTGCTAATGAGAGTTAAAGATCTCCCACACCTTTAATGGAAGCTTGATTAGGGGTGATTTTTTTTTTTTTTGTTGGAAGACCCACACCTTTTGTTAATTTCTAATGAGGCACCGATTCTCAAGAGTTGTGATGCCCTCTGGCTCTGAAAAGTGTATATATAATCTGAGGTGAGGTTTTACTTTGGGACTTAGTTTTTGGAAGAAGGTTTGTGTGACAAATGAGACTCTGGGAAGCTGTTAAGGAGTCCCCCAGCTTTGAAAACCCATATGTTGATGCTTCTCTCTCTGGGAACCATGTGTCTTTTGCTTATGGTCAAGTAATTGGAAGCCCTGTCTGTTGATCTTTATTTCTCTGTATTTTCTCTGAAGTTCAAGGTGCTCACTTTCCCGCCTGAAGTGAATGATATTTGTGCTTGATTAAAGTAGATTGTTGACCCCTAAAAAGTTGCTTTCTTTTTAAAAAAGCAGGTCTAAGAACCTGCACAGCAGGGCCTCCTGTGTACGTTGGGGTCCTTGCTGATGCAGACACTTACTAGCTGCATCTTAACTTCAGCCTATTTCAGTTTCTTTATTGTAAAAAGGAGATAATACTGGCACTTCACTTATAGGGTTATTGTAAGCATAAAATGAGACACTATTTGCAAAGTATTTATCAAAGCCCCTGGCACATAGTAGGCATTTCATAATTGCATCTCTTTTCCCCTTCTACTGCTCTCATAACGCTTAGGAAAGGTTTTGAGATTTACAAAGTGCTCCCTGTGAGGGAAGTCATACCACCATTATCATTCCCATGTATTACCAAGGCACTGGTTATGCAAATGATTGCTTATATTGTAGGAGAATGTTGCGATTGTGAATTCCTAATTATAAGCTTTGAAGAGGAAGGATCTAAATAAGAACAAATATCTTATAGTTATTACTATAAAATTATGCCGTTGATGAGGAAAAGTTTTGAAGTATGATTTAATTTGACATAAAAATTCAAGTACTCATCTACAGTATCTTTGATCTAGCTATGACTTTATTATTATTATTGTTAATCTTGTTGGCTTCTATGTCAAGAAATCCTGGTAGAAATACTGTTTGTAAAGCACTTTTAAAAATTTAAGAGTGGCATGTCAGCTATTGCTATGAATAAGAATAATACTTATTTTGTTAATAATAGCAGACATATATAATACTTATAAGTTTTGAAAAGTTCTTTACAAACAATATCTCATTTGATCATTGGAACTGGAAATATCTCAGACTTCCTCCAAATTTTGACCCAGTTTTAATTGTTTTAGCACTCTGTTTCCAGTCTTTTTTATATCTATGTTGTTTCTTCACTGAATGCAGACCTTCTGACTTTGGCTCTGATTTTTTTCTGATCTCCTCATCAACTAGAGGATTTTCCTGTAGTTCAGTTGCTTCAGTTATGTCTCACTCCTCATGACTCTGGGATTTTCTTGGCAAAGATACTAGGGTGGTTTGCCATTTCCTTCTCCAGCTCATTTTACAAATGAGGAACTGAGGCAAAATGGGTTAAGTGACTTGCTCAGAGTGACACAACTAGTAAGTGCCTGAGGCTGAATTTGAACTCAGGTTCTTCTGATTCCAGGCTTGGTGTTCTATCCATTGTACCACCTAGCTGCCCCAACTAGAGGAAATGAGAGGGAAATTAGAAAACAAGAGGCTCACAATCCAATAGTATTGTTTCCATATGCATTTTGGTCTTTCTGATGTGATTTCAATTGTGGACTAAAATGAAGATGGAATGAGGTAGAGTGTGTGTGTGTGTGTGTGTGTGTGTGTGTGTGTGTGTGTGTGTGTGTGTGTGAGATGGAGGGAGGAGCCTAAGCGTCTGATCATTACGTTGAGTTTTGTTATAACCATGTAGAATTCTGGTGAGTTTCATTTGCCAAGGGATTCCATGGATAGGGTTAAGGATATTTTGGTTGAAAGAAGGATTTCCTAAAGGACTGTTCCTTTGAGATGAAGGATTGCTGCATTTCCATTCATTCATTGTATTCTGAGCAGTCTGGGGTTGGTGGCTCTTTGAGATGAAAACTGTGGTTCTGTATACTTGTCCTCAGCACTCTTGAAGAGATATAGAGTTAAAAGGTCCTTTCAGTTGTCTGCTCTCACAAAGGAGAGAGAAAAAAGCAAAAGAAATGTGTCCTAGAGCTTAGACATTCCTTTTGTAGTTTCAGTCAGATCAAGTAGATGACATTTTTGCTTATGTGGAAAAATCTTTGTTCTAAAAACTTTTAGATGATTGAGTTCTAGAATGCTGCAGCATGCTCACTCCTTTGAGACACTAGGCCTAATTAATCACTTTATCAGGTAATTATTTTTCTGGTAAAGCCTATGATGAATTGAATTGTATTAAACAAACAAAAGTTAAGGATAATTTGGGACAAATGGGGTTGCATAGTGTGAACTCATAGATAGACAGCTAGGTGGTGCATAATGCAATAAATATTGCAATAAAACTACTCAGAACATGATAATATAGAAAACAAAGCACTAGATGCAGTTATATGGTGCAATGACTAGAGCTCTGAGCCTACAATCAAGAAGAACTGAGTTTAAAATTGGCCTCAGCCACTAGTTGTGTGACCTCGGGCAAGACACTTATCGCTCTCTGTCATATTTTTCTCAACTGTAAAATAAGGATAATAACAACACCTGCATCTCAGGGTTGTTGTGAGGATCAAATGAGATAATATAAAGCACTTAGCAAAGTGTCAGGCACATAGTAGGTTTTTAATGAATGCTTTTTCTCTTCTCTTTTGTACCTTCTCAGTAACCTAGAAACAGAACATTGAATGTTGTATACATCGTTAGTCATACTCACTTTATTGGATATTAGTGCTTAACTTTTTTGGTAGTGTTGCTATAAAGGAATTATTTTTTTTGGGAGAGGGTGAAGGTAGTGATGTGAGGTATTACCAGAAATAACTATGAAAGCAAAATCCATAAATAAAAATTATTTTTAAAATATATCACTGAAGACTTCTTGATGAATTTTATATAAGGTAAAATAAATAACTCATGGCGCATGATCCAATAAAATAAGCGTGTTGATCATTTCATCTTGAATTTTTGAAGCCAAAGACTTTTTCTTGATCATACTTAGTGGGTATTCAAGATTTCAGCCAATACCAAGAATAATTTTCCATGATGATTTCTCTGTTGAATTTGATTTGAAACATAAAACAAAACCCTACTTGAAGCTCTTTACAGGAATCATCTTCCAAGATCTGTGTTCCTTCTGTGGCATATATTTGCTGTATTTCTATTCTTGTCTGTGCTGTTTAGCATTTTTTGTCAGTGACTTGAGCAATGGCCTAAATATAATTTGCAGATGGCACAATACTGAGACAACAGCTAACAAGTGAGTTTGTAGAACTGAGAACCCAAAAGGTCTTATCAGGCTAGAAGGTAGGACTAAATCTAGTACGACAAAATTTAAGAGGGCTGTATGGGTTCAAAAGAATCAAGGATAAGATGAAAGAGTTACAGTCAGGTAGCAATTAAAAAGTTTTGAATTTTTAGAGGTTTTCAATCTTTGCATAGTCAATGGTGTGACATGCCAAACTGCATTTCAGACTAAATGATGGAGAAGCTTTTTTCGCATGACGTGTCCACAAAATGGCAGCCTGTACTGGTCAGACTACATTTGAAATATTGAACTGAATTCTGAGTGCCACATTTTAGGAAGGATATTAATAAGTTAGAAGATGTGTAGAGGAAGTTGGTCAGTATGGTTAAGTGCCTTGAGCTTGTGCCATGTGAGGAGTGGTTGAAGAAATGGAGCTTGGTTGGCCAAGATAAGAGATGATGAAAGAGGAACGTGATTGTTCTCTTTATGTGAAGGGCTATTATATAGAAAAGGAACTAGTCTGATTCTTCTTTGTCTCATTGACCCAAGAGGGAAGAATTAGGAGTAATGGATGAAAGATTCAGAGAGTTAGATTTAGACTTGATATGCAGTTATATTTCCTAATAGCGATCCCCTTCCCCAGATGGCATGGGCTGCCTTGGTAAGTAGTGGGTTTCTTCTACTTAGACACCTTCAAACAAATGCTTAATCTGTGGTCATTTGTTGAGATTGTTGTAGAAGAGATCTTTGAATAGTTATGAGTTGTATTAAAAAACTTCTAAGGTCTCATTTAATGTTAGGATTCTGTGATTCTGCTTATTTCCCCCCAATTCTCTATCTGTAATTCTCCATGCTGCCATCTAGTGAACAGTATTGCTTTTGACTGACCATTTGGGTTTTTAACATTTACAACTTTGTCTGTTGAAGATCCCTGGGTAAAATTGTTCTTAATGGGGCTGATCTTTTTTCTCCTTCTAAACATATAAAAACAGTATTTGAGTTTGAAGAAGATAGCATTGAGATCAAGATGTTGATGTCATTATTATTATTTCTGGACCTATAATTTTATTGGTGTGAGGAATTTCCAGTAAGGAAATATCATCTTTCAACTTATTGCCACAATTGTTCTATATCTTATAACCTTGGCTTCCCAGACAAGGTGAGAAATGGTGAACTGAGAGGTTCATGACTTAGCCAAGCTCACTCATTTGATATATATCTGAGGGACTTGCACTAAGGCTAATTCTCTATCCACAATGCCAAGCTGCTCCCTTGACCAAGCTACAAAGTAGTTTGTTTGAATCATGTTTAAATCTGTTTCCTCACCTTGCCCATATTTTAATCACTTCTCTATAATTACAATATTTCTCTCATTTTTTCTCCTCTCCCTGATCTGTAATGAAGGTGTGAAGGCGTATGTACACTCATGCATGTACCTGTATACACTAAGACAGAAAAATATCTGTGCAGAGGCTTGGTAGGAAGTTATACCCATCTACATGTGACTCCCTCATGGCTGCTCCCCTTGCCTTCACACCTGGAAGCCTCCCTGCTTGTGCCCTTTTGAATCTATGGTTAGTCCAGTTACCTGTAATTCTAGCTAAAGTATATGGTATTGTTCTGAGAAATGCTGAAAGCTTTTGTTAGTCATCCAGTAATATCAAACACCATTGCTCGAATGTTCAACATTTCTTCTAATTAATGATGTGAAATGTAAAAAAAAAAAATGCCTTTCTTGAGTTTCTCAAAGATGGCAATAATGAATCTCTGAAGGAATAGCCAAGGGACTGGGGCTAATTAAAATGCAGCAGGGTGTAGAAGTAAAGGTAGCAGCAGCTCCCCATGTATGCCACGTCTCCAGCAATCAGCAGTCCCCAGTCTACCCACACTAATTGACAGGAGATGCGGTGCTACCGAGAGTGCACACAGCCAACGTTAATGGAGTCAGCACACGCTGCTCTTCCTGCCTGATTCGTCTCATTATCGACCTTGAACTGGCCAAGGTCAGAGACTGGGGCTGCTTTCATCACAATGACAGGTGTCTGAGGTTCCTCTTTTTGTAGTCTCATAATTTGGCAGTTGTCTTATCCTGTACATGAATTAGTGATCTGATGCTTGAGATGTGGTGGGGGTGGTGGAGTGGTAGAAAGAATGTGTCAGTTCTGCACAGAGCTTGAGTCTCTCAATGTCTGTATTAACAACATTGCTTACACGCAGGTTTAAAGCTGTATTTCTCTCTTTCCTCTCCCTTCCCCAAACCCCCCTGGCCCTTTCAACTTGTACCACTACTGTGGTAAACATGAGTCTGGAGGGAATGCTTTCTTTGGAGTCAACCAAAGGAGTATTTTCCCAGAAATTTGGTAACTGGAGAGCCAACTGACCACTAAATTATTAGAATTCACCAGCCAGTTTCTTTCTGCCAGGCTGACAATGACATCTGACATGCTTTCTGGTGTGGGTGCATTGATAATGACTATCCTCTGAAGATACTTGAAATCATTCCATCAGTTCACATTCACTGAGCAACCCACTAAGTGCTGGGCACTGGACACAAGGCAATGGGCTAGTAAAAACCAGAATGTGGGAAATGCAGCCTAGAAGACTGGTACCAGTGACATAAAATTTATACATGAGGAAAGGACTAAGTGTATTTTCAAAGGGACATATGAATAAGTTCATAATATTGTTATACAAATAGAATTCACAAGCAAAGTATACCATTAAATTAACAAAATTAAATTAACAAAATAAATTAACAAAAATTAAAGAACATTTACGAAGCTAAACTTGAATACAAGTTGAGTAAATAAATGCAGAGGGGATACAAAGGGTACAAGTGGGTAGAATGGGGTTGTAATAACCAGAAAAGTCTTTTTGGACAATGCAGTTTTTGAAATCAATTTTGAAGGAGGGGAGGAACACACGCACACACACACACACACACACACACACACACACACATTCATTCCAGATGGAAATAATGATTGTGTGCAAAGGCACAGAATAGGAATGAGCAAATTATATCCATGGATAATGTAGAAAAAAGTAAACCTATCTCAAATCCTTGCTATGTGGAGGAGATAATCAGAGCTCCAAGTGCTTTACATACATTATCTTCCTTGAGTCTCATAAACCCCTCTGGGTTTGTAGTGTGAGGATTATTATCCCTACTTTACAGAGAATCGGATAGGTTAAGTGATTTGTGGAAGATCACAAAGCTGGTATGTGATGGATGAACCAACACTTTAACCTAAATCTTCAGTACTCTTCTCATTATATAGCTCCTTGTGTGGGATCCACTAACATTGGTTGATCCTTGGCACTTGCCAAATCCTTTGATCATTATCTGTCAAGTCTTGTCAGAGTGCTTGAACTAGAAAGCAGCTGAGAGGTAATCAAATGGTCACAGTCTTCCAAGTAGGGATTTCTTTCAGTGAAATAGGATTCATAGAGTGCTGTCTCTGGAGCTTAGAAGACCAGGAAGAGAGATCTCAATAGTTCTTATGCTGTTGTATTGCCACGCATGATAAAGATGGCTCAGTGGGCATCTTGACTTGGGCAGGATGAGAAAGAAGCAGATGCAAAGCCTGAATAAGGCTCTTTTTCATGGCTGCTTTTTTCTCCTTCCTCCAGCAGGCCCAATTCACCATTAGCATTGTCCAGTTAAGGCTGTCTACACAGAGGTAGAATGAAATCGAAAGTTGAAGCCATCATTAGGGTAATTCAAGTAAAAAAAACCAAACAATTGCTGAGGGGGGTAAAATAAGGTCTCCACATTTACCTGAATTATTCAGACTGACTGACTACATTGATCAGTTCACAGTATAATTGCTCAACTCTCCATTCCATTTTGCTAAATGGGAAGGGTTTGCTTTTAGTTTTTCACAGCCAGAGTGAGATGTATGTGTGAAGTAATTTTACAGATAATATAGACAGGTGTCCCTTTCCCTCCAAACTCAATCACCAAATTAACGGGATAAACGTCTGCAGGTAATATGAACCAACTGAATTCAAGAGCACCTATATGGGACAAAAGGAGCGAAACATTCGCTTTCTTTTGGACTCCTGCTGGTGTTCATAAAGCTACTCAACAAGGGCATTTGATGGCCATGCTGTGTCTTTCTGTTGAAACACCTGGGTTATATGATCTTCCTCAATAATACAACTAATTTTGTTGAAAATACCACTCTTTATATATCCAACTGTTATCTGAAAGTGAAACAAAGCTCTATGATTTTCAACTTACATTTAATGAAAACATTAAGTTCCATTTAGCAATGTAAATAAAATACATAAGTTCAGATGAATTATAGAATGGGTAAGGACAAGTAAGATTAGGTAAATCAAGGATGGTTTCCTGGACAAATAAGGAATCCCTTTCAATGGATGTTATTGCTAGGATTAGCGATTCACTTAAACTGTTTTTCTCAGTTTCCTCACCTGTAAAATGGAGATAGCACTTGCTTCACATGGTTGTTGTGAGGATCAAATGAGACATTTATGAAGCACATACCAGATTGCCTGGCACATGGTAGATTCTGTATAAGTATTCCCTTTCTCTTCCCTCCATGATAACTATTAATAATGGTCTTCTGAAGGTAATATCCCCAGTTTTTCTAAATCATTAGTGACTCTAACAATTCACACTTCGTACTAGATAGGACAAGAGGGAGTCAAAACCATGACAGAATGAAAGGATAGAGATTTTTAGGTAGGTACAGCCTTTTGATTGGGGCAGCTAGATGGTGTAGTGGAGATAGTATAGTAGATAGAGGGCTGGGCCTGGAGTCAGGAAGACCTGAATTCATATCTGGCCTCAGACACTTACTAGCTATGTGATCCTTGGCAAGGCACTTAACCTGTTTGCCTTAATCCTCTGGAGAAAGAAATGCCAAAAAGTTTTTTTTTTTTTTTTTTTTGCCAAGAAAACCCAATGACCAGTATGGTTCTTGGGGCCATGAAAAGTTGGACAGGACTGAACAACAACAACAACTTTTTAGTTGTTGGAAAGTTGTGTATTCTTAGAATTGAATTGTAGCACTGGAGAAGACTTGAAAGTACTTTGAACAACAAGGAGATCAAACCAATCAATACTGAAAGAAATTAACCCTATTCATTGGAAGAACAAATGCTGAGGCTGAAGCTTAAATACTTTGACCACATAATGAGAAGACAGGATGCATTAGAAGTCTCCTTCTGGGAAAGATTGAAGGCAAAAGGAGAAGTGAATGGCAGAGGAGGAGGAAGATAGACAGTGTCATGGAAGCAAGCATGAACTTGGACAGACTTCAGGAGACAATGAAGGACTGAATGTCCTGTTGCGTCTTGGGATCTTAAAGAGCTGGACACAAATGAACAATTGAACTATAGCAACAAGTCTTTTGACATCCTTCAAAGCACACTGTATCGATGTCCATTTGACTATCTCTTTGCCAACTCTAATCAAATTTACTAGATCAATCACTCAGTTTCCTATTTGACTTTACCTCTATAGACAAAGTGAAAGTGCAAGTGTGTGTTTATCCTTCGTTGTTGAAGAAGACCATGCCATCAGAGAAATAATGACATGACTTGCACTTGACTTTGAATGAGGGAGGGGGGTACAGGTCACCAGCCTCACTTCTCCTCCAGAGCCATCTGAATCCAGTGACCAGATATTCATCAGGATGACTGGAGATGACCCAGGATGAGGCAATTGGAGTTAAATGACTTGCCCAAGGTCACACAGCTAGTGAGTGTCAAGTGTCTGAAGTGAGATTTGAATTCAGGTCCTTCTGACTCCTGCACTGGTGCTCTATCTACTGCACCACCTAGCTGCCCCAGTCAGAGTGAAAGTAAGCCTAAAGTAAAGCTATTTAAAGGTTTCTAATTCATGTATCTGTGAAATGATTCAAACTGAATAGAATTGAAATGCCCTTTAGAGATCATCTAATCTAACTCCCTCAATTTTTAGTTTAGGAAACTGAGGCCCCCAAAGTTAAGCAATTTGTCAACATGGACATAACTAATAAAAGGAAAGAAGGGATTTAAATGCAGGTCCTCTAACTCTTAAGATCATCTCTCTTTCCACGACACCAAGTGGCCTTTCTCTATACAAGACTCTTATTCATTCTTTACAAAGAACTAAGTGTCAAGACAGAAAGTGAAATCAATTTCATTTCAAAAGTCTTAAGGAAAATAAATGTACTGCACCTAAAAGGCACTAATATGATTAGAGGTAAAAGTAGCATATATCAGATCCTTAAGTGTCCTCTTCAGGAAAGAGATTTGAGAATAAAAACAAATGAGCTTTGTACTGTGACCTTCATCCATATTGGAGCAGATATATCATTAAACTTGGTCACATATGTGGTTCATTCAGTGTAGTCTACCCTCATGACTCCCTTTTATATATTACTTTAAGGTTTATTTTATTTATTGAGTTTTAAACTTTAATAGCTATATTTAAACACTAAAGTTTATTTTTAAAACACTTTTATCACAACCCCCTCTCCCAAGTAGGTAGGGAAAGTTTTATAGTCAGCATTTTACAGATAAAGAAACTGAGCCTCTGTGATTAAGCAATATCTGTGCTCATAGTTGCACGCATATTTAACAGCAAAGACAGTATTCAAACCTCGGTCTTCTGAATACAAAGTGGGTGCTCTTTTCATTATACAAATAGAGACTCCCAAGGGCTTTCCATGAGTGGGCATCCTTGAAGCCTTAGAAGCAATCCCAAAGTGTAGCCAAATCTCTCTTTTCCTTAGTAACCATTTACAGCTTTTTCCATTTCATTCATCCAAACACATTGTAAATTTGTATTTTCTGCCTATACTACCTTTTATATTTATTAACTGCTGTGGGAAAGGAGAGAGTGGCCAATGGTATTAAGGGATTTTAAAATAAAGAGAATGGGAGAAGAGGGCATTTATGGCTTAATTTTTTAGTAAAGTAGGAGCAGGGTCCTTACCAAGATACCTAGAAAGAGTTGTATGGGGGTGGGTAGAAGACTAAGGAGAGAAGAGAGCATATGAAGAGTAAGATAGCAAATCAAATATGGAGGAATGAAAGGACTGTCTTGTAATAGTGAGGGCCTAGCTGATATTGAATTACATGGATTTCTAATATACTCAGTCTAGTTGTGACACTTCCTTCAGTTGTGTCCAGTGGCTCACAAGTAAGACTGAAGCAGTTTCTTACAGCTGAATAATATTTCATTGCATTCATGTATTAAAATTAGATTTTTCATTCTCCAATCAATGACTAACTACTTTGATTTCTAGTTCTTTGCTACTGAGAAAAATTCTGCTCTGCAAATGTCGCGGCAGGGGTTATTTCAAGTCTTTTTTTTTTGTCATTGGTCTCCTTTGGATAGGTACCTAGCAATGGAATCTTTGGATAAAAAGTAGTTTAGTCATTCTTTTCCCAAAATTTCAAACTGCTTTCGAGAATGGTTTTATGAATTCACAGCTTCACCAACCATGCACCAGTGTGTCCATCTTTCCCTAACATTTCCCCAGTATTGACTATTCTAATCTTTTATGACCTTTTCCAATTTTCTGGGTATGAAGTGAAATCTCAGCATTGTTTTATTTGTATTTTCCTTATTCTTAGTGATTTGAAATATTCTTTTATATGGTTTTTAATAATTTTCAGTTTTTCTTTTGAAAAACTGAACAGTTTGTTTGCTTTACCACTTAGCAATAGTTTTTGGTCTTATATATTACTGTTAGTTGTTCATATGTAATTCAGAATCTGGGGTTACTATTCCACACTCCATTTAGTAGGGTGGATCCATCCAGGAGCAGGCTGGATTCTCAGATGGTGGCTGGATAATTCTCTCTTTCACATTTATAGGGATTACTCTGAGGGACTATGGCTATCTTTTAAAAGCTTTTTTCCTAAGTCCCCTCTAGTATACTCCTGGAATTATTAGTTGATATTAATTAGCCAGCCAAGCTCAATTTGCTCTCAGAAATGGATATTTATTTATAAACATATATATAAAACAATGGTATAAAACAATGGTTGGTAAAAAACAAAACAAAACATCTCCCTTTCCCCCTAAGCATTCCCAATAGAATCCAGGGGAAAGTGATTTCAAGCACAACTTCTAGTTATTGGAAGTCCTTTTTTCCCCTTCATGGGATGCTCAAGAAGTTTCCCTCAGGCATAATATAGCTTTCTTCTGGGCTGTGTAGCATACTGAAGCTGCCTTTCTTCAGTGCTTTGTCCTAAGCTTCTAAAGCAGACTCCAGGTAGGGCTGTTCCATGACACTGCTAGCATGTCCATGAGAAGTTCTAGATCTTTTGACTTTTTCAAGTTCACAGGTTTGTCCTCTGGCATAGGATTGCAGTTCTCAACTAGTTTCTTGTTTCTATTCAAGTCTCACAGGGTGTGATTATCTCTTTAATCAATTCCAATATATTTCCTGTTGAATGGATTTTATTCCTTTCAAATTGATTAAGGACTTTTTTTGCACATATTTAATGCTTTGAATAGGCTGATGGATTTAATAGAGATATTCTCACCTGATTATGGTATCAGGGTGTAGAGAATCTTGTTAGCTGCTTTAAGTAGAGTGGAGGTGATTATTGATTGATTGATTGATTGATTGCACAGGCATCTTGCATAGGTTAAGAGTATGGAATGGACCTGTGATTTTATTGGTATATAGGGAAGTACTAAAGTACTTTGCCTAAGTTCACACAGCCTGTATGTGTCAGAGATGGAATGGGAACTGAAGTTTTTCTACCTTTGACCCCTACTCTATGCTCAAAACTTATGAAAGATATTTGATACAAAGTTGTTGGGTTTTTTTGCCCTCAGATGACTCCTTCCCTTTTTGTTATGGTTGCATTGATTTTGTTTATGCTAATGCTTTTCTATTTTATGTAGTCAAAATTATCTGTTTTGTCTTTTGTGAATCACCTCTATACTCTGGTTGAAGTTTCATCCTTTACAACTGTAAATATATCTCTTCTAAATTTTTTGTTGTGTGATTTTTAATATTCAGGTCATGTATACATTTTGAATTTATTGTGACATAAGACATTTCTCCCTCCACCTTGAGAAGGTAAGCAATTTGATTTAAATTATACCTGTGTAGTCATGAAAAGAGTGTTTCCATATTAGTTGTGTTGCAAAAGAAAATAGAAACAAATTTTTTTTCTGAAAATGACTTGCTTATCATTTCTTGTAGCATAATAGTATTTCATTATACTCATATACTACAAGTTGTTTAGCCATTTCCCAATTGAAGGGAATCACCTTTATTTCCAATTCTTTACCACCACAAAAATGTTTTCTTCAATCTTTTTGGGATACAGGTCAAGTGATGATATTGTAGGGTCAAAGAGTTTGCACAGTTTCTAGGCCTTTTGTCATCTTTACAAATTGTTCTCCAGAATGGTTGAACCAGCTCACAATTCCACCTACAGTGCACATGTCCCAGTTTTCCATATCCCCTCAAGCTCTTTCATTTTCCTTTTCTGTCATGTCAGCCTGATAGATGTGAAGTGTTATCTCAGAGTTGTTTTAATTTGTATTTCTCTGGTCAGTAATAGTTTAGAGCATTTTTTCATGTGACTATTAATAGTTATAATTTCTTCTTCTGAAAACTTACTGTTAATATGCATTGACTATCAGCTGGGAAATAGCTAATAGTTTTATAAATTTTTCTTAGTCCCTTAAATATTTAAGAAATGAGCCCTTTATCAGAGAAACTTGCTGCAACTGACCACTCTCTACCCCCAGTTTCTGGTTTTCCTTTTAAATTTTGGCTACATTAATTTTATTTGTGCAAAAACTTTTAAATTTCATGTAATCAAAAATTCTTATTTTATTTTCTCTGATTCTCTTTCTCTTGTTTGGTCATAAACACTTTCTTTATTCATAGATCTGACAGGTAAAATTTTCCACAATCCCCTAATTTACTTATAATATTGCCCTTTATTGTTCAAATTATTTATCTGTTTTGACCTTATCTTGGAAAGGGGTGTGAGATATTGGTCTATGCTTAGTTTTTTTTTTTTTTCCCCAAAACTGCTTTCTAGTTTCCCCGGCAATTTTTGTCAAATGTTGACTTCTTACTTCAAAACTTGAATCTTTGGGTTTATCAAACACTAGATTCCTATAGTCATCTACTACAATGTACCATATACCTAATTTATTTCACTGATCTACCACACTATCTTTTAGACAGGGCCAGATTGTTTTGATGATTACTGCTTTGTAACATAGTTTGTAATCTGTAATTGCTAGACAACCTTCTTTTACATTTTCCCCATTGATTCCTTTGATATTCTCAGTCATTTGTTATTCCAGGTGAATGTTGGTACTATTTTTTTCCCCTAGCTGTCTAACATAATTCTTTTGTAATTTCTTGGAATTTGAAGTTTTTGGTGCTTCCAAGGTGGTGTGAGCTGGAGAGAGGTGAGGTCTATGCTTTCTTTGTCTGCACTCTGTTTCTTACTCATGAAGGGCCCTTGATTTCTTGGCAATGTAATTAATACTGCTCCTCAGAACCCTTTATCCCTTTGGACCAGAAATAATAGGGTCTCTGATCCTGTGTTACTGAAGAGATATGCCTCAGTGCTTCCACTCCTTCTTGACTGAAAATGTTCTTCTCAGCCCCTGACTGTGATCCAAAAGTAGGTTTGGGCAATGGAGTTGGCAAATATAACCTGGTCCTGTGACCAGTGCTAGCACATGGGAACATTATGATCTCTTTCTGACAAGTTTCCAGGTCCCCTTAGCATATCTCATTTGAGAGATCCTGAAGCTGCTACTTCTCTCATCACCTAGTCTTGTCCCTGGTATTTCATCCATGTGGGCTTTGGGCCCAGACTCTTGCCATGTGTTACAGATTTCTCTTTCTGACTTCTGTGTTGTCTAAGGCTGGAAGAATGTCTCACTCTGACATGTTGCTGGCTCTGTTGCTCTAGAATATTAGCATGAGATATTATTTTATAGTTGTTTGGAGGAGAACATTGGGAGAGCTCAGCTGAGTGCTTTTTCTACTCTGCTATCTTGCTTGCTCCCAGACACAATGCATTTATTTTGATGGGTACTTCCCTTTCTGTTATTGTTACTTGAATTTTGCTATTCCTAATTAGAAAAGCTGTTTTATGTAAGTTTATTTTGTATCCTAATAGTTTATTGAAGCTTTTAATTATCTCAATCTCTTTGTTTATTCTCTGGAAATTTCTATGTGTGAATTGGGGGTTTGTGGAGAGCTAGTACCTCTGGTGTGAGGGCTTGCTGAGACCTTTTCAGGGCTGCTTATCCATCTTTGGTGTCCTTTGTCACTGAAATATCACCTATGGCTCTAAGAGGGTGGTAGCATGCACAGCAGCCATACTCTCTTGGCTGATGGTCTAAACCAGGTTGAAAGTAATTGACAGCCCTCAAATCCACTGGTGAGTCAAGGGGATGTCTACCCCTAGCATGTGAAGACTTCACTCAGTGGAGTGAGCAGATGAGAACAGTTTGTTCCAACTGCTATGAAGGCAACTGAAGCAGGTGCTGTGGGGTATTTAAAGTTTGGTCAGACATTGAAGACCCCAAGGTTATCCACTACATCCTGGGCCATCACCAGTTGTCTTGACTTTTCTCTTGCACTGGAGAACATTGATTCTGGAAGAAAGAAAGAAACTGATGGTTTTGTCCAATTCTGCCTCATTTAAATCCAATTCATTTTCCAGTCAAGACATTACCCCATGATGCCATTACTCCTCTTTCAAAGGAAGGAACCACAAACAAGAAATACTTAGGTATACCATCCTATTATCAGGAAAAATGAATAGTTTCTTTCCTCCTTCTATATCTCTCTTTGCCTACCTCTAATTTCTTTTTAAAAAATATATAATATTTTACTTTTCCTCAACTACTTATTAAAACAATATTTAAACTTTTAAAAAAGTTTTGAGTTCCAAATTCTATCCCTTCCTTGTCAACCCCCTCCCTGAGACAGTAAACAATAAGACAGAAGTTATACATGTGCGGTCATGTGAAATATTTCCATATTAGTAATTGTGTACAAAAAGATTCAATTAGAAAGACAGAAAGGAAATGAAAATTAGTGTGCTTCAGTCTGTATATAGATAATATCAGTTTTTTCTCTTGCATAGATAGTATGCTGTATCATTTGTCTAAGAATAGCTAAATCATTCACAATTTTCCATCATACAATATTGCTATTACTAGGTACAATGTTCTCAATGTTCTGCTCACTTCACTTTGCATTAGTTTATATAAGTCTGTGCAGTTTTAAAAAAAATCATTCTGCTTGTCATTTCTTATAACACAATAATATTCCATCACAATAATATACCATATCTTTTTTAGGCATTCCCTAACGGAGGGCATCCCTTTGATTTCCAATTCTTAGTCACCATAAGAGACCTGGTGTGTGTGTGTGTGTGCTGGGAAAACTGGAAAAGAGTATGGTATTAAAGTATTAAAGATATATATATATATATATATGTATATATATATATATATATATATATATGTATATATATATATATATACATATATATATATAGCTTTAATTTCTTCATCTGAAAACTGCTTATTTATATCCTTTGCCCATTTATCAATTGGGGAATGACTTGTATTTTTATAAATTTGACTCAGTTCTTTGTCTATTTGAGAAATATCAGATACAGTTGCAAAATTTCCCCCAGTTTCCTGCTTTCTTTGTCATTTTGGTTTCATTGGTTTTGGTTGTGCAAAAATTTTAATTTTCCATAATCACAATAATCTATTTTACATTTTATAATGCTTTCTATATTTTCTTTTGTTCTAAATTTTTTCCTTATCCACAGATTAGACAAATAAAATATTCCATGCTATTCTAGTTTGTTTATGGTATCACTGTTATGGTGGGAAATATTTGACTATACCTAGTTTCTGCCATATTCTTTTCCAGTTTTCCCAGCAGTTTTTGTGAAATAAAGAGTTTTTGTTCCAAAAGTTTGGATCTTTGACAGATAACTATGATCATTTACTATAATGTAATGTGTACCTAATTTATTATACTGATCTACCACTCTATTTCTTAACCAGTAACAGATTGTTTTGATAATTACTGCTTTATAATATGATTTGAGATCTAATGCAGCTAGACCACCTTCCTTCATATTTTTTCATTGATTCTCTTGATATCCTTGACCTTTTGTTCTTCCAGATGAATTTTGTGTAATTTTTTTATTACTAATGCTAACATTTCTAGATTACAACTGTGTAAAATGATAGTATAGAAGGAGTACTGATTTGTTTTATTTCTACATATAGTGAGAAATGTCCTAGTTTTCCCATACAATGGGGAAATGTATATGTATGTGTGTGTATATGTGTGTTAACTGGTCTTCCCATGGCACTCAAAATCTCTTCTTCAGTTGGAAGTTTAGCTAAGGAAGTACTGACTTCGGCCTGAGGTAAACGGCCAATGGTCTCAGCATTGACTGATGATGGTCTGTTGAGAACACTGTGGAAATGTTCAGCCTATCTCTCTAGGATCATGTCCTAATTACTAATCAATGTGGCTCCATCATTACTGAGTAGTTGTGATGCACAATAGGTTTTTTGTCCATAAATAGTCTTCAGGAAATCATAAAAGTGCTTTGGATTGTTACTATATAAAACTGAATTTCATCTGGCTTCTTACTGAGCCAGCAATCTTGTGTCTCTCTAAGCTTTGCTTGTACTTTACTTTTGATGGAATTAAATGCTGCCTTCTTAGAGATGGATGAACTATTCTGCTGGTAAATCCTGTGGAGTTCTCGTTTTTCATTTAGCAGCTTCTAAATTTCTCCATCATTTTCATCAAACCAGTCTTGGTGTTTGTGAGTGTTCTGACTCAGATGAGTAAATGCAGTGCTGTATACTTAATCTCTGAAAGCTGCCTACTTCTTTTCTGTCCCACTGCTGCCAAGTGTGTGTTGGCTCCACTTTCCCTCCAAGTTAGCAACAAACTGTTCATGCTCACAGAAGAGCTCTAATTTGTTGACAATTCTTCTGGTAGTCATTTTGCCTTGGGAGCAGTGCTTTTGATGAATGTGAATATTTATCTTGGATAGGATAAGTCTATGATTAGTCCAGCACTCTGCACCACACCTTACCTTTGTCACTCTCACATCTTATCTGTCTCTTCTCCTTATAATCACATAGTCTGCAAGATGCCAATGTTTCCTGTGAGGGCATGCACATCCATGAAGTTTTATTGCATTTGAGTAAGCAGAAAACAGTGTTGGTGATGAGGTCATGTGATGCACAAGTCTTCAGTAGCAAGCGACCATTGCTCTTGCTGTTTCCAACTCCATTCCTCCCTAGAACTCCCTGCCAAGTCTGGTAGTCTGAGCCTACTCTAGCATTGTCACCCAGAATTATAAGATTGTTCTCTTTTGGCACAATGATGATAAGAATCTCTAGGTCTTCATAAAATTTTTTTTTGACCTCATCAGGGTTTGTTATGGTGGGAGCATAGGCAATAATGATGGTGGCATGACATTTTCCTGCATGAGGCAAATCTCATTGTCATGAACCTGTCATTCACTCCTTCTGGCAGGCATACCAGCTTACTGACTAGATTAGTTGTGATTGCAAAACCTATGCCAGCTTCACGGCCTTTAATGAGGCCATTCCAGAAAAAATGTGCATCCAGGCCCACCTTCAGTAAGCTGACCTTCATTTGCCAGCCTTGTTTCACTTAGGGCTACTACTGAGTTCTCTTGCAACAAGAGCAGTTTGTCCTTCAGGTCTACTGGATTTTTTTGTTGTCTATAAGTGTGTGCACGTTCTGTGTGCCAATGGTGAGTGGAATCATCTTTGCAGATGTTTTTGAACATTTTGTACATTTTTTTGTGTGTTTCAACTGCAGAGTGGGGATTCCTCACTTGCCACAGTAATCAGGCCAGGGTTGGGCAAGCAGATAATTTTTAGGGCACTTTTAGGGCAGTCCTCTTCTTCACACCAGGAGGTGAACAGTGCAATCCTTAAAAGGCTGCTCGGACACCCAGAGGACTTCTGAATCCCACTGCTGCCTCCAGTGAGAAACAACACTGTGGCCTGGATTGTCTGTGTGCAGAGTTGTGACTACAGCTCCCAGTGTATCCACAGCTGTTGCTTCATCACTTGTCTGTCACCACAGGGCTTTGAGATAGGTAAAATAGCAAAATGGTATGGGTGATGTCTTCTGATAAGTGCATTAATTGGATTTAAGTGAGGCAGAGCTGCATGAAGTCGTCAGCCTCACTCTCTTCCAGAGTCATCACAGTCTGGTGGCAGGACAGTATCAAGACAATTGGCAATGGCTCAGGGTGCAGTGGATGACCTTGGTGTCTTCAATGTCTAACCAAACTCTAAGCGCTCCACATTGCCTGCTTCAGTTGCCTTCATGGCTATTGGAACAAATTGTTCTTGTCCACCCATTCCACCAGGGGTAGATACCTCCCTAACTCACCAATGGATTTGAGACCCCTTGCTTACCCTTAACCTGGTTTGTCTCATCTGCCAAAAAGCATTGGCACAATGCTTTGCATATAGTTTATCGGGGTGGCCACTGCATATGCTGCAGCTTCTTGGAGCCACAGGTGAGAGCTAGGTGGAACAAGTGAACCCTGAAGGTGGAAAGGTGCCCTGAAAAGGGCTCAGCAGCCATCACAACAGAGGTTCACTTACATTGGTAGTATACTTTCCAAAGATGAACACATTGATAATGAGGTTGACACATGCATTGCCTGAGCTAGCTCAGTGTTTGGGATGCTCCAAAGGAAAGTAAGGGAAAGAAGAAATATTAGAGTGACTGCCAAACTGAAGGTCTACAGAGCCATTGTACTGACTTCTGTTGCAGGCCTGTGAAACATGGATAGTCTATCAGTGCCATTCCAGGAAACTGAATCGCTTCCATTTGAACTGTCTTAGGAAGAGCCTGAAGATCACCTGGCAGGATAACGAACGAGACACTGAGGTACTTCCTTGAACTAAACTGGCAAGCATACAAACCATGCTTCAGAGAGCACAACTCTGATGGGCTGGCCATATTTTTTGAATGTAAATGTATGCTTGCTTAAAAGACTATTTTATAGAGAACTCTCATGGGGCAGGCGATCGATCACATGGTGGTCAGAAGAGGTGATACAAGGTCACTCTCAAGGTCTCTCTCAAGAATTTTGGAATTGATTGTGGGACATGGGAGACACTGGCACAGGACCAGTGGCATGCCCACACCATAGAAGCTACTATGCTCTACGAGCAAAGCAGAATTGAAACAGCTCAAAGGAAATGTAGGGTGCAGAAATTTAGAGTATCCATCTCAATGTTCACATGGACTCTCTCTGTCCAATCTGTGGTAGAGCATTCTAAACTCGGTCTGATGATGCTCATTCTGAGCATGGTCTGATCAGCCACAGCTGGACACATTGAAACTTGACATTATCATAGTGATGTCATTTTGGTTCTCTCTGAGAAGGGAGGACAACAACACTAATGTGTGTTAAAGTTGTATCTTGTTCTGGTCCCCCTGAGAACCCTCCCCTCTTCTAGTCAGTATAGTAAATATATTTTTAAGCAGTCATTGTGAAGTAACAATACAGAGAAGTAAAATTGCAAAAGGGAACCTAGAAGTAATGTATAAACCACCCCAAAGATCAAAGGAACATAAATTAAAAACTGTATCATATATTAACCAAGAATCACATCCTAAGACCACGTGCTAAATTAAGGGAAGCCATCTATGCTTTGCTGTTAGGTCGTTTTGGTCCTCTGATATGTGAATCTCATATAAGTTTCAGACATCAACAGTAAGATCAGCAGAACCAAATGTTACTGATAAATTTGAGATGATGTGAATATGTTAACTTTAAAGTGTTACTGATGAATTTGAGATGATTTGGATACGTTAATGAATTTACCCCAAGGTGGCACAGGGAAGAGTTAAGTTAGCCTGTTCTCTCAAAAAGAAAAAAACCCTATAAAATGAAACCTTAAACTCCTGCCCACTGAGTACTCTTTTATTTCCATCAAGTCCATTCTGCCAAGTGCTCCCAACTTTAATCCATGGTAATGTGAATGATTCTCGGTGTATCTCCCTCTCCTTATCCTTTTTCCATGTTGTTTGTCTTTCTTCACCACCATCCCTACGTTGTTTGTCTCTGTACCTCTTTCCCCACTTGTCTCTGTGCTTGCTATACTGTGTGCCTCTACCCTCTATTTTTCATTAAAGTGTGACTGCAGCCTTACTTCCTGCTTCCGTTGTAGTCTTTCCCAATAAGTACACAAAGAACTTGGTGTGCCTGTACCATTTCATGTTTTCATAAATTAATTAGTGTATCTGGAGTGGACTTGTACCCTCTGGGAATGAAAGATATGTGGAAGGTGGGTTTAACTATTATTTTTTCTTTATTTATTAATTGGTTTTGGTGACCAACTAGTACTATGGTGAGATAAGGAGCAAATTTCAGGAACAGCAATATCACTCTCTTAATCTCACTGCTTACTGGCCTGGCTGCTAGCCTACTGTGAGGGAAGTGACCTTTGTGGAGAAATCACTTATTTACTGTCTTTGTATTTGCTACAGATCCTGACTCTTCCACAGCAACAATTTTTGAAGAAACAGAAAAAAAAGTTCTTACCACCAAAGTTTTTAGCCATGTCAAAAGGCTCAATATCAGAAACAGATAGAATTTTGTTTATTAAAAATCATTAAAGAAGATGGGTTACCATGAGTCTTGCTGATGCAAACTAAGCTCCAATGGACCTATTTATTGGCCTAGCAGCTGATATTTCCTGTTCCTATTCAATTAAGAGCTCCATGAGAGTAAAGGATTGTGCCACTTTTCTGTATGTATTTTTAGAGTCTGGTACAATGCTTTGCACATAGGAAGTGTTTATAAGTTATTTTTCATTCATTTAAAAGTTATTTGCCTGTAAATCCACGTAGACAGAGTTCTCTCCCTGCCTTTACATCTAGTTCAATTTCCTTTACTGAGATCAGATTATTTCAAGATATTATATTGTTTATTGGTTATTAATTTGAATTTCTTCCCTTTTTTGTTTAATCAGTTTGACTAGAGTTTTTTTCTTTCTTTAAAGATATTTTTTAAAGAACCAACTTTTAGTTTTCTTTGTTAGTTCTTTAGTCTTTTTGGTTTTTGATTTATTTCTTTCTCTTCTAAATTTCAAGATTTCCTTATTTTGTGCTTATTTTGTGTTTTCTTATTTCCTTGCATTCTAATTTTTAAGTGGAAGTTCAGTTCACTATTCCTCTCCTCTTTATTTTTGATTAATGTATGAATATTCTTTCTCTTGAAGACAGTTTTAACTGCATACAAGAACTTTTGGTATGTTCTCTTATCATTATCATTTTTCATTATTTCTAAGATTTGTTCTTTGACCTACTCAAGATTTAGGATTTCATTATTAAGTGTCCATCTAGGCTTTTATAATTTACTTGTATTTCCTGATTTGATTACTATTTTTAGTTGCATTATGACCTATAAGTGATGTATTCATTTTTTTCACATTTATTTGCAATTTTTCTGACCCTTAATAAATGATCTACTTTTATAAAAATAAAACTCAAGTTCTTATTAAGAAATAAACAAATTAAATTACTTAATGAATATAGTATGTATACATATGTATATATACATATACAATTACATATACATGTAATTATGTGTATATGCAATTAATTTAGTGATCCCATTTAGAATTGCTATAAATCTTATGGCTTTGAATTCTCCAATAGTTTTTTTTATTCCATATTTTCCTTTTTGTTTATCTTCTTTTTATATTTGTCTAGCTCTCAAAGAGGAATATTAAATTTTCCTACTGTTATTGTCATAATCTTTGTCTTTTTTCAATTAAGTTCAGTTTTATTTTATAAATTTAGATACTATTCCTTTTGTTTCATATATATGTTTAATAACAATATTGTATAATTATCCATGGTCCTCAGAAACACAAGTTTCTTATTTATTGCTACTGATAGTATGAATTTTGATTTTTGTTTTTTCTGATAGAATGATCACCCCTCCTGTGTTTTTGTATTTATCACAGTTTGGATTAAACATCATTAATTTTGTCCAAGTCTCTCATTTTTTTCTTTGTATGAAATTACTTCTTTGATGTATTCTTGTAAATAAAATACCATTTTCCTTTTCCATTCTGCCATTCTTTTTTGTTCTATTGGATTATTTAGTCAATTAATATTTATAGTTTAATTAGGCTTGAGTTTTCCTCCATTTACGTCTCTTTGTAGTCAGTATTTTATCTCTATGAATGACTGTCTTAAACTACTTTTCTGCAAACCTTTCCCTCCATAATTTCTTTCCTTATTTACCCACACATTACATTTTAAACCCTTTCCCCAAGATTTGGGGTTTTGCTTAATTATGGATTACTTTTTTTAGTAATTTTATTTACTGATCAATTTTCCCCTTTTCTCTTTTTTTCACTTTCTCAGGTGACATTAATTCAAAATCTCCTTTCCTCTTCTCCTCTTTAATTTCTTTAATTTTTTTCTCCTGCATATTGCTCTAAGAAAAATTTCATTGTTTTGTTCTCTTTATTAATTCTTTTCCCTTTCTGTCTATTGTGAAATTGTATTTTCTAATTCATGGTCTATATTCTTATTTATTCCTTCTATAATCTTATTGTGTTCCTCATATAGTTAAAATATCCTTCCTCTAACCAATCTATATATTACTGCCATCACAGATCTTGCCCCATTGTTTCACAGAATTCTCCCAGAGAAGTGGTCTTCCAATGCACAAATGCCATAGATTAAACTCATAATGAGGTTTATACCTCCCATGTCACGTAGACATTTCTTTTCCCATGGAAGAACTCTTTCATGACCCTCTCTCTTCCTTATTTATTTGATGCATCCCTTCATTACTGTAGCTATGATTCCTCCATTCGGTTCCCTCTACTATTCTATTGAAGCTCACTTTTCTTTCTGAGACTACAAAAATAATCATTGACTCACTGTTCATGCATGGACCTCGTGGGGGAACTAGACCCATTCCTATTTGTTCTCCACTTCCTCTTTCCCCAATTCTATCTCTTATTCTAATTTTTTCCATAAAATATCTATATTTGTGTGTGTGTGTGTGTTTGTGCATGTGTGTATGTAGGGTGAGTTCTCATTGCTTCAGCTCTGCCCTCTCACCTTCATTTCTCATTTCTTTGAGTTCTGTTTATATCCTTATCTCTTATCTGTCTTTTGAAAATCTTTTTTCTTTTTATGTCAATTTTTCTCTTTAAAAAATAATGTCTAAAAATGGGTTAATTTATTTAATTACTTATTTTTTTCTTGGAAATTATACTGATTTACTTTTATTAAATTTTTATTGTTTAGTGTTTACAAGTTTATTGTTTGGTGTGTTTACGAGATTACACATCTGTTTTTTTAAAAAATCTTTCAGAATTGTCTCCAATGACTTTCTTTTATTAACCATCCATCTTTTTCATTGATAATTAGGTCCATGTTTTAAGGCATGTCATTTTGGGTTGAAATCCTTTGTTGGTCAGTATAAATTATTCTATTCCCTTCTACAATTTCAAATGGTTGAAGAATTTTATTTGAATTTCCTTTCATTCATATTTTAAAGTCTTTCTATTGTCTGTTTGTAGAATTTGTCATCACTGCGAATGTTAAATTTAACCACTATCTGTCTTGGAGTTTGAAGAACAGGGTTTTTTTTTTCCCCCTGAGCCAGCCATTGATTCTTTTGATTAGGGAAAGGAATAACCACTTATTAAGTACTTACTTTGGTATAAGCAATGTGTTAAGGAATTTACAAAGATCTCATTTGATCCTTACAACTACCCTGGGAGGTAGGGGCTATTATTATTATTATTCCTATTTTATATTTGAGGGAATTGAGGCAGAAGGAAGTGACTTTCCCAAGGTCACACAGCTACAAAGGGTCTGAAGCTGAATTTGAATCGATCTTCTTGATTCTAGGTGCAGTTCTCTATCTACTGTGTCATATAGCTATATATAGCTCACTCAATTTGGTATATATATATATACATGTATGTATATATGTATGTATGTATGTCTAGTGCTTTGTTTTCTGTATTTTCAAGTTCTGAGCAGTTTTCTTACAATATTTACCGCATTATACTACTCATTTAAAAATTTGTCATATTTGTCTTGGAAACCGACGATACTTCAATTGTTTCTTTGTGTTCTGTCTTCAAGGTTAATGACTTTTATAGACATTGAGAGTTCTTTTCTAAAACATTGATCATTGGGGAGGAGCCAAGATGGCAGAGTAGAAAGATAGACCTGTAGAAGTTACCCCACATAGCCTATAAAATTCAGGCAAAAAATGATTCTAAACAAATTCTAGAGCAGCAGAAGCCACAAAACGACAGAATGAAAGAGATTCCAGCCCAAGATACCCTGGAAGGCTGACAGGAAAGGTCTATCACATGGGCCATGCAGCATGGCAGGGACAGGACCTGGAACAGGCTTCACGGAGCCACTGGCAGCAGCAGATCCCAGATTGCTCAACCCACAAATGCCAAAGACAGCTTCAAAAGTCACTGAGATAGCTCCTTCACCCAGGAGAAGGGAATATGGTCTAGACCACTGTCAGCAGCCACTGCAGTGACAGCATCCATTTTTGAAGCCCTTGGCCTAAAGCCCCTGGGGGAATTGAGCCACTGATCTGAATCTCAGCATTGAGCTTGACCCTGGGGTGAGGAGGAGCGCTAGTGTGGTGGAGCTGAAGGCAGTTATGGAGAGGGAATTCTACTCTCAGATTCTGGGCAGAAAAGTTTTTGGTTGCTCCCAGACCAGTGTGCAGGTCTCTCCCTCGATTGCGCCACCTTGGAGGAACTGAGAACTTACAGGTCGCCAGAGTATACCCTCCTCTTCACAAAGGACTGAAAAGTCAAGTAAATGGCTGGGAAAATGTCCCAAAAAGGAAAAAAAAATAAGACTATAGAAGGTTACTTTCTTGAATAGGTATTTTCTTTCATTCTTTTGGATGAGGAAGAACAATACATACGATCAGAGGAAGACTTAAAAATCAAGGCTTCTGCATCCAAAACCTCCAAAACAAATATGCAATGGTCTCAGGCCATGGAAGAGCTCAAAAATGATTTTGAAAATTAAGTAAGAGAGGTGGAGGAAAAATTGGAAAGAGAAATGAGAGTGATGCAAGAACATCATGAAAAACAAGTCAACAGTTTGCTAAAGGGAATGCAAAAAAATGCTGAAGAAAATAGCACCTTTAAAAATAGGCTAACTCAATTGGCAAAAGAGGTCCAAAAAGTAAATGAGGAGAAGAATGCCTTAAAAAGCAGAATAAGCCAAATGGAAAAGGAGGTTCAAAAGCTCATTGAAGAAAATAGTTCTTTAAAAATTAGAATGGAGCAAATGGAAGCTAATGACTTTATGAGAAACCAAGAAATTACAAAACAAAACCAAAAGAATGAAAAAAAATAGAAGACCATGTAAAATATCTCTTTGGAAAAACAACTGACCTGGAAAATAGATCCAAGAGAGACAATTTAAAATTAATGGGACTACTTGAAAGCCATGATCAAAAAAAAGAGCCTAGACATCATCTTTCATGAAATAATCGAGGAAAATTGCCCTGATATTCTAGAACCAGATGGCAAAGTAAATATTGAAGGAATCCACCGATCACCTCTTGAAAGAGATCCAAAAAGAGAAACCCCTAGGAATATGGTAGCCAAATTCCTGAGTTCCCAGGTCAAGAAGAAAATATTGCAAGAAACAATTTAAGTATTATGGAAATACAATCAAGATAACGCAATATCTAGCAGTTTCTACATTCAGGGATTGAAAGGCTGGTATATGATATTCCAGAAGTCAAAGGAACTGGGATTAAAACCAAGAATCACCTACTCAGCAAAACTGAGTATAATACTTCAGGGAAAAAATGGTCATTCAGTGAAATAGAGGGCTTTTAAGCATTCTTGATGAAAAGACCAGAACTGAATAGAAAATTTGACTTTCAGGCACAAGAATCAAGAGAAGCATGAAAAGGTAAACAGGAAAGAGAAATTGTAATGGACTTTCTAAAGTTGAACTGTTTATATTCCTACACAAAATCATAATATTTGTAACTCTTGAGACTTTTCTCAGTATTTAGGTAGTTGGAGGGATTACACACACACACACACACACACACACACACACACATCACATGTATAAACAGAGAGCACAGGGTGAATTGAATAAGAAGGCATCATATCTAAAAAATAAAATTAAGGGGTGAGAGAGGAATATATTGGAGGAGAAAGGGATAAATGGAATGGGGCAAATTATCTCTCATAAAAGAGGCAAGAAAAAGCTTTTTCAATGGAGAGGAGATGAGAGGGGAAAAAGTGAAGCTTAATCTCTCACATTTTGCTTAAGGAGGGAATAACACACTCACTCAATTTGGTATGAAAATCTATCTTACACTACAGGAAAGTAGAGGAGAAGGGGACAAGTGGGGTGGGGGGATGAAAGAAGGGTGGACAAATGGGAGAAGGGAGTAATTAGAAGTAAACACTTTTGGGGAGGGACAAGGTCAAAAGAGAGAATAGAATAAATTAGGGGGCGGAATATGATGGAGGGAAGTATAGTTAGTCTTACACAACATGACTATTGTAGAAGTCTTTTTTGTAAAACTACACATATATAGCCTGTGTTGAATTGCTTGCCTTCTCAGTGGGAATGGGTGGGGAGGGAGGAAGGGAGAGAAGTTGGAACTCAAAGTTTTAGGAAGGAATGTTGAGAATTGTTTTTGCATACAACTGGGAAATAAGAAATACGGGTAATGGGGTATAGAAATCTATTTTACCCTACAAGAAAAGAGAGAAGATGGGTATAAGGGAAGGGAGGGGTGTGATAGAAGAGAGGGCATATTGAGGGAAGGGTTAATTAGAATGCAAGGTGTTATGGGGTGGGGGAAGGGCAGAGATGTGGAGAAAATTTGGAACTCAAAATTTTGTGGAAATGAATGTTTAAAACTAAAACTAAATAAATAAACATTGAAAAAAACAACCAGAAAGAATTCAAGAACCAAGGAATCAGTGTTAAGATCAAACAAGATGTTGCAGCAACTATATATCAAAGAAGAGAAAATCCTGGAATATGATGTTCCTAAATGTAAAAGATGAAGTCTTACAAACAAGAATAATATATTGAAAAAAACTGAGTATAATTTTCCAGGAGCAAAAAGGATTTTTAGTAGAACAGAGAACTTCTAAGCATTCTTGATAAAAAAGACAAGAGTTCAGTAGAAACTTGGAAATATAAGTACATGAGTCAAGAGCAACCTTAAAAGGTAAATATATTTGAGCAATTGGAAAGGACAAAATAATGAAGTGCTTACATTGTAATAGGGAGGAATTTTATAATACAGTTATGTATATTATATATACGTGTTATACAATTATATATATGCAATTATATAATATAAAATTCGGATGTTTAAGGGTTTCAGACAGAGGTAAATAAAGGAAATACAGGGCTTAAAATATTGATCATTCTAGATTTCCTTCCATTTCAATTTTTAAATATCAAATCTATCATTCTTTCCTTTGATTCCATGGAGAAATTCTTTTCTGTGCACTGTTTTTTTAAAATTCTAATTGAGAGCTTCCAGTTCTGACATACATTCACTCCTAATATGCTCTTTCATGGATTTCAAGAGAAATGAAATGGAATTCTCTATTGCTGTTCCATGTTCTTTTTGGTGTCCCCAAGATTCTTGATTTAATTAAGCATTGTTTCAATTTTATTTGAAACAATTTGAAGCAAATTTTATTTGTTAAGAGAGCTTTGTAATCTCTTTTAGGATTTAACATTCATTTTCTGCAGAATGGGGAAAGGCTTAAGCAGATGTTCTTGACAGAGTTTCTAAAGATGTAGGGTTACATATCCTAGAGGTTTTATCAGGCAGAAAGTAGTAAATTATCTCCACTATACCTCACATATCTGGGAAGAGTTGAGTTTTGTCTCTTGTTGCTGGTTCAGGGGTAGAAAGGGGCTGAGATTTGTAAGAAAGGTAGAAATCTGAAGCATGTAGGGATCTCAACAGGGATCACAGGCAGAAGCCCAACGATCAATTTATGCATCCTACTTGAAGTGTAGAGGCTGGTGTGGATGGAATACTGAAAGAGTACTTTAAGAATTTGTTTCCATGTAAGTATTTTTATGGTGATAGGTCTCTCTTTTTTGTCCTATAGACTGAGCTATAATTGCTCTAGATCTGGACAGAGTTTCTTCATTTCATTGATTTCAGCAAATATTTGTCAAACACATTTAAATTTTTACATTTATTTTTGAAAAATTTGAGTTTCAAGTTCTGTCTCTTTCCAATTTCTTCTGAGAAGGCCAGCATTATTATATTGATCATACAAGTGAAGTCAGACAAAACACCATATTAGCCATATTGCAAAAGAAAAGACAGACATACAAAACAAAAAAAAAATAAAGAAAATGAAAAACGTATGCTTCAGTCTGTACTTAGAGCTAATCAGTTTTCTCTCAGGAATTAGCTAGCATTTTCCCATCATATGGGTTTTTTTTTTTTTTGGAATTGTCTTGGTTCATAGTCTTGATCAGAGTAGCTAAGTCTTTCACAGTTAATTATCATACAGTATTGTTGTTACTGTGTACAGTGTTCTCATGGTCCTGCTCACTTCACTTTCCATGAATTCATATAAGACTTCCCAGGTGTTTTTTTCCTGAAACAATTCTTCTCATCATTTTTTATATAACAATGGTATTCCATCATAATCACCTGCTCCACTTGTTCAAGCCATTCCTCAATTGATGGGCCTCCCCTCAATTTCTAATTACTTGCCACCACAAAAAAGCTACTATCAATACTGTTTGTCCAAATAGTCCACTTTCCCTTTTCTTTGATGTCTGTCAAAGAGTACGCATTGTTCTATAGCTCTTTGCACACAGTTCTAAATTATTCTCCAGAATGGTTGACCAGTTCACAACTCTGCCAACAATGAATTAATGCTTTAATTTTTCCAAATCTCTTCAAGAATTTGTCATTTTCCTTTTCTGTCATGATAGTCAACCTGATAGAAGTGTAAGTGGTATCTGAAAGTTGCTTTAATTTGCATTTCTCTCTAAGCAGTGATTTAGAGCTTTTTTCTAACATGACTTTTGATAGCTTTGATTCTTCTGAAAACTTCTTGCTCATATTCTTTGAATTACTCGTATTTTTATAAATTTGGCTTAGATTCCTTAATATTTGAGAAATGAGGCTTCTATAGAAAAACTTGAGGTAAAATCCCCCCCTCCCCAGTTTCCTCTTTTTCTTCTAAATTTGGCTACGTTAGTTTTGTTTGTGCAAAAGCTTTTAAAGTTCATGTGTTGTTACAGTGGATAGATCACTGGGCTAGGAATCAGAAAGACTCCTATTCATGAGTTCAAATTTAGACTCAGATACTTGCTAGCTATATGACTCTCAGCAAGTAAATTAACCCTGATTGCTTCAGTTTCTCATCAATAAAATTGCAAATGCAAATAGCAAACCATTTTAGTGTCTTTGCTAAGAAAACCCTGAAGGGACCATGAAGAGTTGGAAACAACTGAACACACACACACACACACACACACACACATACACGTACACACTCAAAATTATATATTTTACTTTCTGTGATTCTGTCTGTTTGGTCAAATACTCTTTATCCAAAGATCTGACAACTTCATTTTTCCTTGTTACCCTAATTTATTTGTTATATCACCTTTTATGTCTAAATCATTTCTCTATTTTGATCTTATATTGGAATATGGTGTGAGATATTAGTCTATGCCTGGTTTCATTCAAATTCCTTCCCAATTTTCCCAGCAATTTTTGTCAAACGTTGAATTTATCAAAGAGTAGATAATAATGATTATTTACCACTATGTATTGTCTGCCACATTTTTTTCCAGCTGATCCACCACTCTATTTTTTAGATAGTACCAGAATGTTTTGGTGATTACTGCTTTGTAATATGGTTTGGAATCTGTAGACTGCCTTCCTTCACTTTTTTTTCCTCTGGTTTCCCTGGATATTCTTGATCTTTGATTCTTAAAGATGAATTTTTTTCTTTTTAATCCAATAAAATAATTCTTTGTTGGCTTGATTGATGTGATAGTGGATAAGAAAATTAACTTAGGTAGAATTATCTTTTTTAATTACATTAGTTAGTCTACCCATAAGCAATGAATATTTCTCCAAATGTTTAGCTCTTGTCTTTATTTGTGTGAAGAGTATTTCATAATTTTGTTCATATAGTCCCTGGGTTTGTTTTGAAATGTAGGATCCCAAATATTTTAGGTTGTCTGTAGTTATTTTAAATGGAATTTCTTTTTCTTGCTCTTCCTGCTGGATTTTGTTGGTAGTATATAGAAATGCTGATAATTTATGTGGGTTTATTTCGTTTCTTGTAACACTGCTTAAGATGTCAATTGCTTCAACTAGTTTTTAGTCGATTCTCTACAGTTCTCTAAGTATACCATTAGATCATCTGCAAAAAGTGAAATTTTTTCCTCATTGTCTATTTTTATTCCTTCAATTTCTTTTTCTTTCTTTATTGCTGTAGTGAGCATTTCTAATACAATATTAAATAATAGTGGTGATAATGGACATCCTTTCTTCACCCTGAACTTATTGGGAATGCTTCAAATTTATCTCCATTACAGATAATATTTGGCCTTGATTTTAGATAGAAACCATTTGTCATTTTAAGAAAGGCTCCATTGATTCCTAGGCTTTCTAGTGGTTTTTATAGGAATAAGTATTATATTGTGTCAAAAGCTGTTTCTGCTATTGATATAATCATATGATTTTTCTTGATTTTATCAGTGATACGATCAATTATACTGATAGTTTTCCTAATATTGAACCAGCCCTGCATTCCTGGTATAAATACTACTGGTTTATAGTGTATGATCTTTGGAATATATTGCTGTAATCTCCTTTCCAGTATTTTATTTAAAATTTTTGTATTGCTATTCATTAGGGACATTTGGTTATAGTTTTCATTCTCTGTTTTTGTTCTTCTTGGTTTAGGTATCAAAATCATATTCGTATCATAAAAAGATTTTGCCCGGACTCCTTTTTAATTTTTTCTTTTAGCTTATATAGTGTTATATATCACATTCCTTAAATGTTTGGTACAATTCACTTGTAAATCTGTCTAGTTCTGGGGATTTTTTCCTCAGAAATTCATTTATGACTTCATCAATTTCTTTTTTCTAAGATAGAGTTATTTAAGTATTTTGCTTTTTTCTGTTAATCTGGACAGTTGGTATTTTTATGAATATCCATCAGTTTCATTTAGATGATCAATTACTGTCATTTAATTGAGCAACATAACTCCCAACAGTTGTTTTAATTTCATTTTCATTGGCAGTGCATTTACCTTATTGAAGTTTTTTTGAATACTGGTAATTTGATTTTTTCTCTTCCTTTTTTATCTAAAATTAAATTAACCAAGTGTTTTATTTTATATTTTTCATAAAACCATCTCCAAATTTTATTTATTTGCTCAATTTTAAAAAAACTTTCAATTTATCAATCTCTCCTTTGATTTTTATGATTTTCATTCTATTGTTATTTCATTCTATTGTTAATTTGTCATTTTTCTAGATTTGTATTTTCATGCTCAATTAATTGATCTGTTCTTTCTCTCTTTTATTGATGCACACATAAAGAGATATCAGTTATTTCCTAATAACTGCTTTGGCTGAATCCCACAATTTTCAAAATGTTTTGTTGTCATTCTTTTAAAAATTAAATTATTGATTATTTCTATGATTTGTTCTTTGATTCACTCATTATTTAGGATTAGATTATTTAATTTCCAATTCTTCTCCATCCCTTTATTGAAGATTTTTTTGTTACATTATGGTCTGAAAAGCATTCATTTAATATTTCTCCATTCTGAGGTCTTTATGTCCTAGTACATGATCATTTCTTTTGTTTGAAGGTACTATGTACAGTTGAGAAAAGTGTATACTCCTCTTATTTCCACTCTATTTTCTCCAGAAATCTATAATATCTATCTTTTCTATGATTCAATTCAACTCTTTAATTTTTTCTTATTTATTTTCTGTTTAAATTTATCTAGTTCTAACAGGGGAATGTTGAGTTTTCCCATTAGTATTGTTTCATTATCTATTTCCTCTTGAAATTAATTTATTTTTTCCTTTCACTTCTGGATGCTATGCCACTTTGTGAATATATGTTTAGTATTGCTATTACTTCATTGTCTATGGTTCATTTTAGCAAGATGTAGTTTCTCTTTTCATCTCTTTTAATGAGGATTATTTTTACTTTTGGTTTGTCTGAGATCATGATTGTTATGCCTGTCTTTTTATTTCAGCTCAAGCATAATAGATTCTGGTCTAAGCCTTTATTTTAACTTGGTTGGTGTCTCTCTTGTTTCCCTGTAAACAACATATTGTTGGGTTATGGTTTCTAATCAATTCTATCTGTTTCTGTTTTATGGATGAGTTCATTCTATTCACATTACAGCTATGATTTTTGACTGCTCACTTCTCTCCATTCTATTTATTCTGTTTATCCTTTGCTCTCTGATTTTTTCCTGTCTGTCTTCTAATGTCTGTTTTGTTTCTGATCACATTTTTCCTTTTTCTGCCCTTCTTTTTAATGCCCCCTTTCTCTTATTTTCTTCCCTCCTTCTTACCTGTTGAGTAAGATAGATTTATTTTCCTTTTTGAGTTATTATGTCTACGTGCTCAAACATAAATACACATACTTCTTTGGACCAATTTAGATGACAGTGAGATTCAAATGTTGCCTTCCCCTCAGCCCCCCATTATTTTCCCCTTTTATCTAGAAGCTCTTCCTTGTTTATCTCTTTCATGTGAAACATTTTTCCTATTCTTCCTCTCCCCGCCACTTTCCAGTGTATTCCTTTTCCCTTTTTCTTTTAGACAATTCCAACATAATGAACTCATTCTTATGTCTTCTATCTATGTAGAATTCATCTATCTACCCTAATAATAGTAAAGTTATTAGGAGCTACATGTATCATCTTCCCATATAGAAATGTAAACAGTGTAACTTTATTGTGTCCCTTATGATTTCTCCTTAATATTTGTCTCTCTGTGTTTTTCTTGAATTTTGTATTTGAAAGTCATATTTTCTACTAAGCCCTGGTCTTTCCATTAGAAACACTCAAAAGTTCTTTAATTAAGTATCTCTCTCCCCCATCCCCAATGCCCTGAATGATTATATTTGGTTTTGCTAGGTAGGTTATTCTGGTTGCGATCTTAGCTCTTTTGCCTTCTGAAATACCATATTCTAAGCTCTATATTCCCTTAGAATGGTAGTTGTTAAATCTTGAGTGATCTCAACTATTTAAATAGTTATTTTCTGGCTGCCTGAATCTCTTTTGGTCAAAGAGAAAAATTTTCTCTTTGACCTGGGAGCTCTGGAATAAGGCTTTGACAGTCCTGGGAGTTTTCATTTTGGAGTTTCAGGTGGTAATCAGTAGCATCTTAACATTTCTATTTTATCCTCTGCTTCTAGGATATCAGGGGAGTTTTCCTTGGTAACTTCTTAAAATATCATGTGTAGGCTTTATTTTTCTGATCATGGCTTTGAGGTAATTCAACAATTCTTAAATTATCTCTCCTCGATATATGTTCTAGGTCAGTTGTTATTCTAATAACATAGTTCACAATTTCTTCTATTTTTTCATTCTTTCCATCTTGTTTTACTATTTCTTGATGTTAGGTTAGTGGTGACTAGGGAAAGTGTCTAGCCTGTAACCCTGTTGCTACTGTGATCTAGACTTCTTTTCTTTATTTCTTTTATGAGTAAATAGTTTATAGACTATCAGAAAACCCTGTAATTAGATCCACTTAGTGCAATGTTTCATCCTTCTTGAGCCTAACAATTTCTGATGTCTAATCCTGATAAAAATTCTTTTATTTTTAAAATTACAGATCCTCCTTAATAACAAGTAACATAAAACAACTAAGGAGACACCTCTAAGAAAACACCTATCAAAGTCCTGTGTAAGGATAAAATCTTTGTAATTGGAATGAAAAGATCTCAGTATCTTTAAAGAATGTGCAAAGCAAACACAAGCAGATTATTTTGGAGGATTTTTTCTTTTAATATGAGGCAATTTATCAAATATTTCTATGCACTTGTGGTAATTAGAATATATGTAGGTTTTTTTCTTACATCTAAGTTTCTTATAAGTTTACTTTCTCCCTCTTTCAACTTAATATCTCATGGAATAGCTGTTCCTGAAAGAGTTACCAGGCAGTGAAAGATCATAAACTGGTAAGGAGATAGTGTAGATAGCTTTAAGTTAGGTCTTTAATTTTGTGGAGGCAGCATAGGGACTCCATCTATTTTAAGTAGTCTTAGAATTTCAGTCTTCTTCATTTTATTTTTTACATGAAACTAAGGAAATTAAATCTAAATGGCCATTTAAAAATGAAACCTCAAGATTTCTAGCCACAAAAGACAGGAAATTCAGAGATTGTGTATTTTTCTTCTTGACTTTCCCCTTTTGTTTTTCATCTCTGCAATTTCTTTTTCTGTGTGTATTATTTCCTATTTTCTTTCTGCAAATATGCACTTAAGACTGCTCTTTTATGGTGGCTAATTTTTGAATTTGCTGATTTACTTAGATGTATGAACCATGGACCACACTTTTCATCGTCTATTAAAGAACTAAAGGAAAAAAGAAAGGAAGAAAGATGCCATGCTTTTAATGTCAAATTATTATCTTTCAAAGTTCTTTTGACCCCTTTACCAAATCAGGAAATTGGAAGACTAGGGCAACTATTTGTTTGCCATAGCTCCTGTCTTCTTCTAAGATGAGGTCTGCAATATTCACCCTCACTTTGCAACTGGACTCTCCAGGTGAGCATGTATGAGACTTTTAATTACTTCCCAATTCCTGCCTTGTAATTCATGTGGTGGATAGTGATGTTCCTGGACTCTGGTCATAGAGACAAACAGAAAGGCTTCTCTTAGTCATGATTGCTAATAAATGTAACTTAGCATGCCTTTTCATCTAGTGCTTAACAAATGGTGGGTGGTTGATAAATGTTTTTTGATTGATTCACTTATCTCTTGCAAACAAAATTCTGTTCAAACTTCATAAACTGTAATGAGTTATAAAACTATATGTTTAATTTACCTCCTCAACTCAATTAAAGCAAATTTTTATTGATCACTTACTATGTACAAAATCAATTAAGACATTGTCTCTCCTCAAGGAGCTTACAATCAATTAGGCAAGACATATCTACTTTTTACTTATCAATTCTTTAAAAAAGCCCCATTTGACTTCTATTCATTTTGATTTCTCCTTTCTTGTAACCCAAAAGAAAGAAAAAAAATCATGTAATAATGCAATAAACTCTCTTATTCTCCATGACGGCCTTTTTCCAATTGGAAGGAAATTCTCTAGCCATTTTGGATTCTCTAAGCTTCCTCTCTCATCTAACACCTCATAGTTGCCTTCCTGCTGTTTTCCTTTTTCACCAGGAGATACAGATTCTATGATGTCAGAAGATATAGATTCTAGTCTTACTCTTCTTCTTACCCCATGTGTCCTTTGGGCAAATCACTTTCTTTTCTGTGCAGCCATTTCCTCTTCTGTAGAAGGAGGGTGTCAGATAAAATGATATCTAAGGCCTCATTCAGTTCTCAATTCCATGATCCTATGAAAGATAACATGACTTCTTTTTAGACCTTTTAAGCACACACACCTACACACACACGCACATTTAAATGGAACATAAAGACAGCCTGGTGGAGTGGGTAGAGCTCTAGCCTTAGGGCCATGAAGATCTCACTTCAAATTCTGACTGACACATTTTGTCTACATGATCCCAGGCAATTCCCTTAATCTCTTACAGTTCCCAAGAACTATCTGAGACTACAAGGTTGTGGAGAAAGTATGGATTTGTCTTGGAGTAATTTTCTCACCTGGGATTTCCTTATTGCAATGAAATTATATATCATCCCTACCTTGATCAACCCTAAATTCCCAAGAGATCAAAACAAAGTTTCATAGCTCTCAAATCCAAAAGGATGTTTTTATATGGGTAAGGCAGGAAAAGTGTGTCTATTTAATGCCAGAAGACTTCCTGAGTGCAGGCCAGTGACAAGAGTGGCCAAAGGAGTGTGCTGCTTGGTCATAGTGATACCTCTCCAGAGGTTCTATCACCACTCAGAAACCAAAGTGGGAAGATACTCAGCATTAATAGTAGATTCTTCAGACTTTGCTGCCTCTTCCTTCTCCTTTTCCCTTCCCTTTCTGGTTGTAGGCAGAGTCATCTGTGGCCCCTGTGTAGACTGTTCATTTATTTTTTTTAAGGAGTTTTGTTAAGATTTTTACTACATGGACTTAATTATGTAACTACATAACAGACCTGAAAACTGCTTCACAGGAGCCATTCTAATCTGTTGGGTACCTAAGATAGTCTTTAAAGAATGTCTTAATTACGTAATTACAATGCCTAATAGACTGGAATAACAGGAAGGAGGAATATTATTGGAGCCATAAGAGAAACCTTATGGCCTTTAGGGTATATAATACCAGTTAGGAAAATAACACCTCCATTATGTCATTACATAATAGAGAATATTAGCTAAGGAAACATTAATGGCGGTATGATGAATATTCTAGATGCTTTGTTTTCTTGTCAGTTATGACTTCTTTTCATTTTTATAACTATATCTATGCATTTATAAATAATTATATTCAAGTTGATACAGAACAATGAGGTAAGTCCCTGGGGTTCTAGGCTTTTGAAGCTGAGCTAAGTGTAAAGGGGTAAATGAAGAGGCCAAGTTAATTCTAAAAAATCGCCAGGATATTTTTAAAGGTTACATATACATTTAAGATTTGGAACCAGCTATTTCCTAATAAGGATACTATATTTCCTAGAGCAGAACTGGCAGACTTACTACTGAAAAGAAAGCATCATCTCAGATCCCCTGAGACCCTCTAGTGCTTTAGCTGTATATCAAAAGCCAGAAGATCAAAAGAAGGGTCATTTAATTACAAGTGTGAGTGAGTTGGTAGGAGTTTTTTTTTAATCAAAAGCATGAAATTCTAGGTTTTCAAATATTCTGGTCTTGGCAAGAGCTTTCCTTTGAGTTATTACATCATATCTCCTTGGAAATTTAAGCCTAAGCAAAGGTTTCTGACTCCTTTCATTGTAACTCACTAACTCATGAAACATTTATTTATGGGCATCGTATGATTGAGAGGTCTTTTGTGTCTTTGAGCAGGGATCTTACAAGAAATTTTACTAACTCAAGTATACTTGCAAGGGAAAATATTCCCCAATCATAAGGAAAAAGTCAGGATTGGCCTGCATGTTAAAGTCCCACAGATACCATGATATATTCAATAAGCATCAGGCGGTGGATCTCATAGAAAGTCAATGCAACCCCCCTCTCCTGTCTATTCCTTTTCCTTACTTTTCATGAAAATGTGTTTGTGGGGAAATTCTGAGGGTAGTTAATGTTCACAGATGGCTGTGTTCTCCCATAGTATGTGAAGTTGGAGTCAGTAACTGTAAATGGGGGTATAACCAATTTTGCAGAGCAACTGAAAGCCTTGCAATCTGACAATCTGGGAAAATCCTCTTCAAGATTAATCTACTTGGTGTTAAGATTTGGTTGACATAGTCACTTAGAGCCAGAAATGTCCTTTGGATCCAAAAGCAATCTTTACTGAAGATCAAAGAGAAGAATTTGCACTTTATAAACCAAGTAGAAGAGAAATATATTCTTCCATCGAGATGAGTTTTGTTGTGAAAATAAAATAAGATAAAGTGCTTTGGACTCTTAAGGCAATAGATAAATGTAAGAGTAATATATTAAGGCATCCTCCTTTGAGAGGCAACCTGGAATGGTGCAGTTTCCCCCACTATAATGTGGGGTATAATAACTCTTTCACTACCTGCCTCATTTTGAGGAAAATACTCAAGGAATGTAATTAGAAGGCCTGATGTTGCTACTAGGATACAAACAGGCCAGGAGCCAAATCACTCTACCTTATGCTACTGAAGAGCCTCTGAAGGCTTGACTTCCACCTTTCAACCACTGGGGCATTGTTTAGTGAGAACACTCCTGTTGCCCTCTTTTCTTCACCTATAGAGTACATCTAAAATTTTTTTCATTTATTACTTGGTTCTCGTGTGTGTGTGTGTGTGTGTGTGTGTGTGTATGCATATATATATGTATGTATGTATGTATGTGTACACACACAAACACACACTGAAACTTCACTTTGTCATAGTGATGTCATTTTGGTCCTCTTTGAGAATGGATAACAACCATATCACACTTATACACACACACACACATATAATGACTTGGCCTCTGAGAAGAAAAATATTCCATAGTTAGCATCTTTAATTATTAGTCTTCATAAAGTACAAGAAAGGTTTTTGATTTTCTAATACCAGTAATCTCAAACTCACATAGAGGAAAACTTATTCTTGAGATTAAATCTTGAGATAGCTAATTTGGCCACTCATGTCTGCTCTGATGTCCAAAAACTTTGGGATGATCATTAGTGCCAATGAAACTTCTATGGTACCTAATAAGATAGTAACTCTTCTCAAAGGTATATTTTCTAACAAAGTCTTTGGTTTATTTACTGAATAACCCAATATTGAATGAATACCATTTCACTTCATCCTTAACTAAATCACTGCTCAGAAGCATTAGACTAGGCATACCACCTGCTGGCGGATTACATTGCTGGTTGCCATCCTGAGTTCAATGAGGAGACATATTCTTAGACTGTAATTACATAAGTTATTACCTCTAATCTGTCTAGTAAGGTTTTGACATAATCCAACTTTATGCACAAAATAAAAAGTGGTAGAATAATTATCTAGCCAGACATTGCACATAGTCTTCTGAAAATGTTCAAAGAGAACATCAGCTATCTACCATCAGTCTGGTGCGAATATAATTTGCTCTAAGTTATGTCAGCATCACCAATTATTCCAAGCCATGGTAATGCCAAGTATTTATCTTAAAGCCCCTGCCTAATCAGTGAACACCGATTATCACTTATAGGTATTGAAGCTGATGTTACACAATTATCAATTGCTATTAGAAATTCTGACATATTAATAAAATGGCATGCCTTTGTAAGCACCTATCAGGTGTCAAGCATCATATCAGGCACTGAGGATACAAGGACCAAAATGAAACAGTATCTCCCCTCAAGTAGCTTACATTTTGTCAGAGGGAATCCATGTAAACAAACAATTATATGCAAAACATTTGTGTGTATACATAAATACACATATATAAATATATACTTATATGAAAAGAGAGAAATAGAGACAGTAAGAGGCAGAGAGAGAGAGACAGAGGGAGAGAAAGAGAGAGAGAAAGAGTGAGAAAGAATAAGAGAGAGAGAGAAAAAGAGAGAAAGGGAGGGAGGAAGAGAAATCTTTGGGGTAAGATATTCACAGTTAAAGGGATCAGAAGTTTTGCAAATGATGAATTCTAAGAAGTAGAAATGAAGAAGGAAAGCATTTTATATGTGGGAGACAGCCAGTACAAAGGGGAGGAGATAGGATGTCAAATATCTGTGAGAGAGATATCAAAAAGGCCATTTTGACTGGATCATAGAGTGTAGGAAGGAACATCATGTAGAATAAAGGTGAAAAGGTAGGTTGGAGTACATTGTGAAGGACTTTAAAAGCCAAATGGAAGCTTGTGCTTGATCCTAGAGGCAATAGGGAAACACTGGAAATTATTGAGGAGGCATGGGATGTTTAGACCTGCACTTCAGGAAAATCTCGTTAGTTGTTTGGAGGATTAATTGGAGGGGGAATAGATCTGAGGAAAGGATATCAATTAGGATACTATTGAGATAGTATACTTGTGAGTGGATGAGACTCTGAAGTAGGATGGGAAAAATTGGAAAGAGAAATGAGAGTGATGCAAGAAAATCATGAAAAGCAAGTCAACAGCTTGCTAAAGGAGACCCAAAGAAATGCTGAAGAAAATAACACCTTTAAAAATAGACTAACCCAAATGGAAAAAGAGATCCAAAAAGCCAATCAGGAGAATAATGCTTTAAAAAGCAGAATAAACCAAATGGAAAAGGAGGTTCAAAAGCTCACTGCAGAAAATAGTTCTTCAAAAATTAGAATGAAGCGGATGGAAGCTAATGATTTTTTGAGAAATCAAGAAATGATAAAACAAAACCAAAAGAATGAAAGAATAGAAGAAAACATGAAATATCTCATTGAAAAGCAACTGACCTGGAAAATAGATCCAGGAGAGACAATTTAAAAATTATTGCTCTATCTGAAAATCATGATCAAAAAAAAGATGCTGGACATCATCTTCCAAGAAATTATCAAGGAAAACTGCCCTGATATTCTAGAACCAGAGGGTAAAATAGAAATGGAAAGAATTCACCAATCACCTCCTGAAAGAGATCCCCAAAGGAAAACTCCTAGGAATATTGCCAAATTCCAGTGTTCCCAGGTCAAGGAGAAAATATTATAAGCAGCCAGAAAGAAACAGTTCAAGTATTGTGGCAATACAATCAGGATAACATAGGATTTATCAGCTTCTACACCAAGAGATTGATAAGCTTGGAATATGATATTTCAGAGGTCAAAGGAGATAGGATTAAAACCAAGAATCACCTACCCAGCAAAACTGAGTATAATACTTGAGGAGGAAAAATGGAATTTCAGTGAAATAGAGGACTTCCAAGCAATTTTGTTGAAAAGACCAGAGCTGAATTGAAAATTTGACTTTCAAATATCAGAATCAAGAGAAACATGAAAATGCAAATAGTAAAGAGAAGCCTTAAGGAACTCATTAAAGTTGAACTGTTTACATTCTTACATGGAAAGGTGTTACTTGTAACTTAGAAGACCTTTTTACATATTAGGATAGGTAGAGGGAATATACACACACATACATATATACATATATGTAGGTGTGTATGGGTATGTGTGTATGTGTATATGTGTGCATGTACATGTATGTGCACATATGTGTATGTATATATGTATGTGTGCATGTATGTGTGTGTGTATATACATATATATATATAAACGTAGAGGGCACAGGGTGAACTGAATATGAAGGGAGAATACCTAAAAAAAATAAAATTTTTTGTTGAATGGAATGTACTAGGAGTAAGAGGAAGGGAGAGGTAGAATGTAGCAAATCAACTCACATATAAGAGGGAAAAAAGAGCTTTTACAATGGAGGGGAAGAGGGGAGAGATGAAAGGAAATAAGTGAGCCTTACTCTCATGGGATTTGGCTTAAGGAGGAATAACACACACTCATTTGGATATGGAAATCTATTTTACCCTGCAGGAAGGCAAGGGGGAAGGTGATAGGAGAGGGAAGACAATAGAAGGGAAAGTATATTGGGGAAAAGGATAGTCAGGAGCAACCACTATTGTGGGAGGACAGGTCAAGGAAGAGAATAGAATAACTGGAGGGCAGGATAGGACAGAGGGAAATGTGGTTAGTCTTTTCCAATATAACTACTATGGAAGTGCTTTGCATTGTTACACATGTATGATCTATATTGAATTGCTTCTTTTCTCAATGAGAGTGGGTAGGGAGGGAGGGAGAGAATAAAGGACTCAAAGCTTTAATAATGAATGATAAAAATTGTTTTCTCATGCAAGTGGAAATTAAGATATACAGGCAATGGAGTATAGAAATCTTTTTTGCCTTACAGAAAAATAGAGGGGGAAGAGGGATGGAAGAAGGGTGGGTAATAGAAGGGAGGACAGACTGGAGGAAGGGGTGAATGGGGTGCATGCTGTCCTGGGGTGGGGGGTGGGGAAAGATAGGAAGAAAATTTTGAATTCAAATCCTTGTGGAAGTCAATGTTGAGAACTGAAAAATAAATTATATATTAAAAAATAAAATGATAAATAGAAAAAAAAAGAAACTTGGCTACGATATTCCTGTAAGTTTTCCTCCTGGGATCTCCTCAGGTGGTTATCAGTGGATTTTTTATCAGTGGATTTTCTACTTTGCCTTCTTTTTCTAGAACTTCAAGACAATTTTCCTTAATATTTTCTTGTAATATTGTGTCAAGATTTTTTTTAGTTATAATTTTCAGGTAGTTTGACTATTTTTATTATAATTTCTCCTCAATCTGTGTTCCAGATCATTTATTTTTTTCTGATGAAATGTTTCACTTTTTTCTATTATTTCATTCTTTTGAACTTTTTTTATTTCTTAGTTTCTTAGAATATCATTAGCTTTCCCTTTCCCAAAGCCAGTTTTCAAGAAATTATTTTCTTCCTTCAGTTTTTGATTCTCTATTTCCAGTTGGTTGACTTTCTTTTCATAATTTTCTTTATTTTCTTAGGTTGTTCTTATTTTTTCTCTAATGTTTCCTTGATCTTTCTTATTTGATTTTTAAAGTCCTTTTTAAGTTCTTCCAAGAACTTTTTTTGTGCTTGGGACCATTTGATGCTTTCCATTTAAAAAGGAGTGACATTTTTTTTTAGCTCCATAATCTTTCTCTGAATATGAACCTAAATCTTCTCTATCCCCATGGTGACTGTCTATGGTTGGGTTCTTTTTCCTTTGCTTACTCATTTTAATTATTTTTTGTTTTCGCTTTTAGCAGTTATTAGTGTAATCAAGTAATAGTCTTGAGGTATGAAGAGTTGCCCCAAGCCTCAGGTCCCCCTTACTGTTATTTTCTGAGGTCTCTCTTGGGGCCCAACTTTGATTATTGTTGATTATTTTGTTAAAGAATGTGGTCTCAGCTTCTCCATTCTTCCCTTTTTTCTTGAAGTCTTCGTAGTTAGCTCCTCTGAAAATTTCTAGAGAATTTTATTGTTGGCAACCCATGAAATAGTAGGCAAAATGAATCTTCGCTACGTCTACTTTGCTCAGTTTCCCCTCAGCATCTATAAGAGAATATAAAAAGGCTCCCTGCCAAAAAGGAAATAAACATCATCTACATTTCAGAAGAAATATCTTGGGCATTTCTTCATGAGAGCTAGTATAGTAAGGGAATCTGAAAATAGGGGTGATAGCTAAGAACTAGGGACAAGACATTTCTGATAAAATCTCTCAGATGAGGGTAAGCAAGTTTGGAGGTATGTGGAGAAAAGACTGAGGGTTTGTAGCTCTCTTCCTTTGCCATTTTTACCCTCTACCAGACTCCCAGAAGCCAAAAATTATTTTCTATTACATTTCAAATAGAAAAGCAAGACAGTGAAATAAGATATTTTTTATCCCTTTCTTTTAAAATGGAGCTGCATTTTCTTGTCAAACATGACCTTCTTACTCCTCACTGGCTCAGTCAAGGGGGAAGAAGTAATCAATTTTACTTGTATCTTGCAGAAGTCACTGACATCCTCCCTTAGTGTCCACTTGCTCAACTCCCTAGCTGCCTAATCCAAAGTAATGGCTATAGTTATAGTCATATTAATAGTCAATTAGCATTTATTGGGCGCTTACCATACGTGCCAAGCACTATGTTAAATGCTTTTAAAATGACCTTATGAGGAAGATACTACTATTATTCCAACTTTGTATTTTCTAAAACTGAGGCAGACAGATTTTAAGCAACTTGCCCGTGGTCACACAGCTAGTAAATTGCCGAGAACATATTTGAACTCAGGCCTACTGATTCCAAGCCCAGCACTTTGTCCACTGCACTACTTAGAGGCCACTGCCTCTGAGGGTTTCATGAGCTGTTATGACAGTGGGAAAAGCAATAGATTTGTAGTATAGAAGCAAGGCTCCAATTCTAACCTGGGATTTGATGGTAAACAGAAAAGGCTGTTTCATATTTGTTTTTGTGTATCTAGCCACTAGAACAATGTCTGGCAGAGAGCAGACATTTAATAAATTTTTATTGACTGATTGATTGAGAGGACTTTAACTAGGATTTAACTGGAGTTTAGCCAGACTGGTCCTTGGTTGACAGATACATATTCCATCCCTGAGTCCTTACTCAATCTTATTCTAACTCTTCTAAATGATCACCACAAATGTTACACGTGTGGCTATTCACTCAAGCACAATGTTACACATTTGTTAGTGTGCAAAGTCATTTTCATACCAGTGACTACAATTAATTTATCACATTGACTTACCTGGTGTATTTCAGGGGCAGTTATATGAATATCAAATTACTGGAAGTCACCCACAAATCCTTATCAAAGTCACTCACTAGTTATGTGGTCTTGTACATTATTTTGCATCTCTGAACCTCAGTTTCCTTTTCTGTAAATTGATAAGGATAAGTTGGATAAGATGAGCAATTCTCTGATTTTTGTGGTTTGCAGAAGTATTTACATGAGAGCTTTGTATTTTTATATGTATTTTAAAAGAGGTCTGATCATTTCTTCTTTTCTTTGGGCCTGATTGTCTCTGCTTGTTTATGGCTGCCACTAATTTGCTCGTTTGCTTGCTGGAAAATAGCTAATTAAAACCCACTTCAGCTAACAAGCTGACTGGGACCATGCAAATGTCACTCTCTGCTGTCTGCTATTTCCGTTTATACTTTACATTATTAGTGCTGTTTTTTCTCCCTCTGTAGTAATGAATGCGAGGATAGATTTAGCGCCCTCTTCACAGGTGTGCACTGGTACATCATCCCATCATCCCCAGGAAAGGGCTGCTGTTTCACCGTTCCTCACCACTTTGAGTGTTATTACCCCTGACAGTTAATGGTTTCAGACTACATTGCTTGTTAGCACTAGATTTTTGAACAGCTTCATCTATCTTTTTGTTTTTACAGTGACTGGTCACATTAAGTATATGTGTCTGAGCTATTAGTCCCGTCTGTTCATCGCATGCATTTCATTTGATGTAGGGTTTTCCCCCTCGCTAAAATTAGCATGTATTGTCATCCATATACTTCAACACATCGACTTTTGTTATAATTATGCTGTCATCACTGTGCTTCCACACATTTGCTAATTTATTGTAGCTAAATTAGACCTAATATTAGCAATTTTGCAGCTGTTTCCATAGAACATGCGTAGCCATATATTTGTACATCGTTTGGTAATTGTGTTTCAGGGCCTAGGAGAAGTCCTGGGCCCTATCATGGGGGAAACTGGGAGCCAACATTCTTATCAGAAAGCCAGGAAAGGGGGTGAAAACCAATATATAATGAAGGAGATTTCTGGTCTAGGTATCCAGAATGAAAATAATGATGACTTGTGAGAAAAAGCAAAGGTAGTGTGCTAGATCTGAGACTTCTCGGGAGGCACTCCTATGCTGTCTGGGGTGTTAGAAACATTGCCATTCTACCTGATTAGCATGTTTATTTTACCTGTCGTCTTGCCTGAGCCAAGTCCAATTCCAGGAAACTATGGTGACTTTCTTGAACTGTTGAAATCATACAAGACAGGTGGTTGCCTATTTTAGCCATATTTAAGGTCCATCTCGTTCCTTTGTGATATGAATAATCTCTCCAGAGTCTTTAGCAGCTAAAAAAAAGAAAAACAAAAACAAACCACTTTTTTTAAAGCCAAACCTAACTTCATGAGCAGGTAGACAGTGTAGTAGATAGTGGCTGACCTAGAGTTAGGAAGATTCATCTTCCTGAGTTAAAATCCAGCCTCAGACTCTTACTAGTTGTGTGATCCTGGGCTGGTCAATTTACCCTGTTTACTTCAGTTTTCTCATCTCTAAAATGAGCTGGGGAAGAGAATAGCAAACCACTTCAGTATCTCTACCAAGAAAACCTCAAATGCAGTGAAAATAATTGAACAACAATAAACAACCTCCTAGGCATATACACATGGGCCTACTTAATTTGGGAGCTGGTACTTCGCATTTCCCCTGCAGTGGAGACATGGAAAATTGACTTAATAAACAACAAAACAGCAACGGAAGTAGCAACAACAAATAGAAGGTATTAATTGGAAGTGCAAATTAGAAGACTGTTGACTGGAAAGGTGGAAGAAGGGCATAAAGACAGAAGATACTACTTAGAGGTTTCCTATGGAAATGAAATTTCCATTGGTACAGCTTCTAGTATAGATTGAAGTTTTAACTCACCAACCTTGTGAAAGATGTAATTTGGAGCAGAGGGAGACAGCTACAAAAAGGACAATTTAAATTCATTGTCAGGAAAAACTTCCTAATCAGTCAGGCTATCCCAAAGTGGAATGGAATTTCCTTCAGCGGTAATGGGCTTTGCCTCATAGGGTTTCAAGCAAAGGCTGGATAACCACTTGTTGGATATATTGTAGTGGGAATTCTTCTCTATGTATGTGGTTGGACTAGTGGTATCTTCCAGCTCTGCTATTATCATTCTGTGAAGGATATATCTATCAAATGCAAAGTTGTTGGATAAAGAAATGGAGTTTTTTGAGAATTTTATTTCCCTGAAATTAATGGATAGTTTAAAGTATCTTTTTATCATTTTCCTCTTCCATGAATGAGGCAAAGAATGAAACAAGGAATGAGCTGTTGTGTGGCCAGTGGGCATTAAGATGAGGCAGGAACCTATAGATCATCTGTTGGAGGCCTTAGAAGGGTGCTTGGCAAATAGTGAGTACTCATGTCGGACATTGCCAGTATAAGCATATTATGTTCTGGGAGTAAGTTAGGCACTTTATGAAGTCACATGAACTCTTTCAATTCTCTTGGGTACCGTTCTGTGTGTTGACTTGTTAATTTATTTAATGAGGCCCAAGTGGACTGAGAAGGGTTCGTGAAGCTTCCCAAAGTGCCTTATTTATTCCCTATAGGTAACTTTTTCATTAGGAGACTCCCACTGAATAAATACTGGTGGTTGTTGAGGATAATGTATTTCATTTTAACTGGTCAAATGTACTATATGTAAACTGTGCTTTTTCTCCCCTGAGACAAATGTAGCAATCTATTTAATATATAATTTTCAAGTTTAACAAAAGAAATTTGAATTGGGTACAAGATTCCATGAAGCTCTCTGAATCTGTGTGCCTCTCTGAATTCCTTACTATTGCTCCTCTGAGATCTTTCAATTACTCTTGTTCTGTTTCTTAGATGCCACCTATGGTGGCATCCAAGGAAAACTTGCTGGGAACACACTGACCTCCCTATAATAGCAACATGGCTATACTTGATGGACTTTGGGATCCTACCATGCCTTGTTTTTCCCCATAAACAACTCAGCAAATCCACATGATGATTCCTATTTCCCCTTTCCATCAAAATCTACTTTCAAATGATTCAGTCACACTACACTATAAATGAATGACTAAAGATGAAATAAAATTATTTGTCTTATTCATAGATATTTACATTTAAGTAAGAATCAAACTGTAATGGAGGAATTTTAAGCATCAAGGTCAGAAGGAATCTTGGGAAGACATAAAGGCCTTTCTGTCACAATTGAAACACTGACAGTTGCTTATTCCATGGTATAGTTTTCTATTTCTACTTTCCCGTCTTGTTCTAATGGTTCAGGACAATTTTTCAAAATTATTTCTTGTATTATTGTATTGAGATTCTTTTTTTATCAGAACTTTCAGGTAGTTCAATTATTTTTATATTTTCTCTTCTTGATCTGTTCTTTGAATCCATTGTTTTTCTTATGAGTTGTTTTACATTCTCTTCTATTTTTTCATTCTTTCTATTTTTTTTTATCTCTTATAACTTAGCTGGCTTCCCCTTGCCAAATTCTGATTTTCAAGGAGTTATTTTCTTCTTAAGATTCTGGATCTCCTTTTCTAATTGGTTGACTTTCTTGTCATAATCTTCTTGTTTTTCTTGTCTTATTCTTATTTTTCTTTTTAATTTTTCCCCAGTCTCTCTCATTTGATTTTTAAAGTATCTCTTTAAGTTCTTCAATGAATTCTTTTTAGGCCAGTGACTATTTGACATTACTCTTTGGGGTAGAAGATGGTTTCTTTGCTTCAGTATCTTCCTCTGAAGATTAACCCCTGTCTTCACTATTCTCATGATAGCTCTCTGTGGTTGGATTCTTTTCTCCTTTGCCTGTGCATCTACTTGGTAATAATTTAGCTTTTCTAATCACCTCTAGTTCTGGGGTATGGGGGATGGTGTCTCTGGCCTCTGGTCCTCTTCAGTTCTCCCCTCTGACCTTGAACTCAAACCAAGATCACCAGCTTCCTGTAAGTGCCCACAGTCAGCAGCATTCCTAACCCACTGCTTCTGCACTCACTGGGCATGTCCTTGTTCCTTTTCTCCTACATCTCCATAGCACAGCTGGGTCTTGGCATTCCTTGTCAGCAGAGGTTCCTTAGATCTTCCTCAGATCAGACGCCCAACTTTGCTCACTGTCCTGGGGGTAAGAGTTCTAGTGACCTGTGGAGGCAGTCTCCCAACCCAGTTAACCCCTGGGCTTGCTTATTGTTGTTTAAGCAGACCCTAACCTGGAGGTGTTTACTCTTCACCAGGAGAAAATCTTATCCTGGGATTTTTTCTTCAGACCTTCTGATTATCTCAGGAAGTCCCTTGTTCTGCCCCTTCTCTTATCTGTTTTCACCCCTCTATGTTTGCCCAGTGATTTTGTCTCTTTTTTTGAAGGAAAATCTTGAGAGCTTGAAATTTTCTGACCTACTTTACCATCTTCCCAGAATCCTCTCCTCTCTAGAATTTTTAAAGTCTCAAAAGATAATTTGTGGGAGTCACACTAGCATCACTAGTAAAACAAAGGTTATACTTTAATTGGGCTTTGGGGTCCTATCAATCTTTATTTTTTCCTGTGGATACATAAAAAACCAACTTTGAAAACAAGACAGCAACAACAAAATAGAGGGTATAAAAATAAAAAGTACTCCTCCCCTATGCCTTTTTCCCCAGCTTTATATTGGTGCAGTCTTGTGTAACATCTTATGCCTTCTATTGCTTAGTGCTTAAGTAGATTTGAAAAAAAGAAAGATGACGGGCAGTTTGCTAGAAAGCAAATTTCAGGTTTTAGAGATGAGATTCTGAAGCTATTACTTGGTGTAACATTGCCATTGGGAGACAGTAGATACAGAACTTTGAGTCTGTTCTGATGACAAGAGCTGATTGAACTGACTTGGAATTCTTCAGACCTCTGACAGATTTGTGATTTCATCAGTTTTGGCAGACTAGGTAGTCTCTGAAAAACTGAAGTTATGGATTGCCTGATGGGCAACAGAAAGGCACATGGTAGGTTCAAGCTTGGTGATATACATTACAGGCTGTGTTGTGCTCATTCTTCATTGCCGAAGAAGACCACGTCATCAGAGAAATGATGGCAAGACTTGCGCTTGACTTTGTTTTGAGTGAGGGAAGGCTGTGCAGGTCACCAGCCTCACTTCTCCTCCAGAGCCATCTGGATCCAGTGACCAGATATTCCTCAGGATGACTGGAGATGACCCAGGATTCACTGGGAGACCTTAGGACCTTTAGGCCAAGGTATTTGGAGGTACTCACTTAGGGTGAGGTAACACCCATTCATTGAATAGACCTGTTTAAAAAGTAGCCAGGGCATGGCTCCTTTAATGAGGCCAAGAAAAATAAAAACATCAGGCTGGGAGGGAAACAGCAACAGTTAGTACTGGTAGTCACTCTAAAACTAGGAGGGTCCAGAGGAACCCTTAGGTAGGGGCCCCGTGGTGTCCCAGCTTTAGAGTGCAGTAGGTTTAAGGTTTTGGGAGAGGACAGGACAGGATAGTACAGGTGACAGGGGAAAGGAGAGGAGAGGAGAGAAGAAGAGAGGAGAGAAGAGGAGAGGAGAGGAGCCAGCAAAACCCAAGTCAACTGGGCATCTTTTGGCCATCCAAATTTACTGTCCTTTGGAGAGGAGAAGGAAGGGGAGGTGGAGGCATACAGGAGAGGAGGAATTGAACTACCCAGTGGGTCCCCATTTATCCAGCTGCATCTACTCACAGGATTGTGTTCATCCTTTGTTGCTGAAGAAGACCATGCCATCAGAGAAACAATGACATGACTTGCACTTGACTTTGTTTTGAGTGAGGGAGGGCTGTGCAGGTCACCAGCGTCACTTCTCCTCCAGAGCCATCTGAATCCAGTGACCACATATTCATCACGATGACTAGAGATGACTCTGGATGCCACATTACAGGCTAAGAACTAAGTGGCAGAAAAAACATGAAAGATATCATCAAAGAGATGCAGTGAAATACTCAAATGGATCTATGATTTCATTGATTTTGGTGATTTTTCCAATGATAATAATAGCAACTTATGCACCATGCTTGCCTATTGTGTGTGACATTGGTTCAGTCTCTTCTAAATTCCCCAAAGGGATTCTGCAAGATGTGCTTTAACTCAGTCTCCTAATAGATATCTCAAAGACCCTAGAGGAGGACCCTGGCTTTCCATCTATTATAGCTCATCTTTATCATGTAGCTAGCCCATTTTTAAAAATTAAACATTTACCTAATTTTGTTGTTCAGTCATTTCAGTTGTCTTACTCTTCATGATCCCTTGTGGGATTTTCTTGGCAAAGATGCTGGAGTGATTTGCCATTTCCTTCTCCACCAGCTCATTTTTGTTGTTATTGTTCAGTTGTTTCAGTCGTATCTGACTTTTCATGACCCCATTGAGGTTTTCCTGGCAAAGATACTAAAAAGGTTTGCCATTTTTTTCTCCAGATTATTTTACAGATGAGAAAACTGATGCAGAGTGAAGTGACTTGCCCAGGGTCACACAGCTAGTAAGTGTCTGAGGCTGAATTTGAATTCAGGAGTCTTCCTGACTCCAGGCCTGGCATGATCCACTGTACCATCTAGCTGCCCCAGCTAATTTTACAGATGAGGAAATTGAGGTTAAACAGGGTTAAATGACTTGCCCAGAGTCACACAGCTGGCAAGTGTCTGAAGCCAAGTTTGAACTTAGGAAGATGAGTTTTTCTGACTCCAGGTTTAGTAGTCCATCCACTGTGCCACCTAGCTGCCCATTACATTTGCTTAAAGATATCCTTTATTCCTTTCTCCTTCTGAGTGTCTTTTTTGTTACAGTTTGTTTACTGCTAAGAGCCAGCATACAACTTTCCATTCCCCTTTGTGTGACATTAATTTCCAAATTCTTCTGAGAGTCTTGTGTCCATGTCTCATAGTCATAAAATCCTTTCCCACTGATGCTACTGGTGGAACCATACTGTATGAAATTTGACATTCTTACTGTAAGTGACAGCAGAAGAAAGAAGGAAGTTGCTAATAAATGAAAAGATGATGTGGTACTTTTGGTGAGGAAAATAAAATACTAGTAGAATTAGGTTATTTGCAAGCCAAAAGGCAATAAAACATAAAATGTCATAGGACATTTGGTCATCTCCTTTTGCAATGTTCTTCATAAGTGTTTGCAAAAATACTACTATGAAAAATGACTATGGTTTATATATCAACATTTGTTGTAGAGAATGAAGAAGTAGGAAGACTATGTGAAGAACTTAAGAAGACCCTCCAATTTAAGGCATCACGTACTTTGATACTTAGTGACAACAATGGAAAGGTGGAGAAAAGTGAGAGTGGCAAGAAATATATTGGAATGCATCAGGAATAAAGAATGAGGGAGGTCAAAGACTTGAAAATGGAAGCCTCATGTATCATGGATACTTTCTCAGGCAAAGTATTGGTAGGAACTAGATGTAGCAAGTACCAAATAATAGCTTTAAAAGAGAATTTTAAAAGTTTTATAGGGTTTTTTTTTTGGGCAACAAATTTTTATTAACATGGCATCCTAAACTTTACATAAATATAGTACTAACTACATGTTACTTACAGTATCAAATATCATTTCACCTAAGAAGTTCAAGAGTCCACTTGAGTATATTCTAATAGACAAGAAAGGACACATTACTAATGTGGGAAACATTTCTGAAACAATCAATGTGTATAGTCAGACCACCAACTTAGTGTAAAGAAGAGAGAAACATATGAGTAGAAAACAACATTTGGACTGGTCAAATGTTGTGGGAAAGAGATAACTGAAGGGCAGTCCATGTATTGATATCCAGACACCATTGAGAGATACTGGAAAAAGCCCTCAGGATATTGGATGGGCCCCTTGCAGAAGATTTATAGAAAGGAATGGACAAGAGTCAGGAATAATGGTTAATGGACAAATAGGTTGCAGTTTTTATCTTTGGAGGGAATGCTATTTTGCCATTTTCCACAAAATATTTTTTTATAGATTTCCGTGAAAGGGATACAGGTGAAGATATTCTCTCTCTAGTTTTCTGTCTTAATCTAATTATTCCTGCCTGTACCTAGCACCTTGATATTATGGCAAGAGAATGAGAAATATTGAACTTGATAGAATCAGACAGGCAACAGTTCTCAGCAGGAAGCAAAACACTTTCTAGGAGAAAGTCTAGTTTCTCAGTCAATCAAGGCAGAGAGAGACACAGATAGACAGAGAAAGAGATAAAGAGAGAGACAAAGACAGAAATAGAGACAGAGAAAGAAAAATTGGAAACAGTCAAAAATAGAATAAAATGGAATACTAATCTACATTTCTCTTAAATACAGTTTTATTTTAAATACAGTTACAGATCTTCCTCCTCTTGGAAATTAATTCCCTTGTTATGTAGTATCACGACCCAAACTCTTTTAATCTTTTTTGATAATATTATTATTAAAATATATTATTATATAAAATATTATTCATTCCTGTCCAACTCCCATCCTAATCTTTCTCATTGGTTTGCTTTCTCCCTTCGCCATTCATGTAATTTTAACTCATAAATAAAATTGAATTTTTTCTTATAATTATGGCTATTTAAAAATATTTTTGCTAATAATTTATTTGTTTTTTGTCAAATCAGTTGTTAAAAATGGTCAGTTCTAAATATATATGTTTGTGTAATATATAAAATATACATATATTCATAGCTATGTACTTACACATGTATAATATATTATATGCAGATTTGTTACATATCTGTATACATTATATACATATATTATGTATGTACTTTAGAAAATTGATTTTTCAAGAGTATATTCCTTAATTCTATTACTTGTATGTATATGTATGTATTTATATACTGTATTGATGTCCTAAACTCCAAACCAAAATATATTTTTCATCTTAATCCTAAATGTATCTAAAATAAGTACAAAAGATATACATTTCATTGTTGTTATGACTTAGTCATAACAATTAATATTTATATGTTTCTTTGAGGCTTATGCAGTGTTTTTATCAGAATATCTTATGAATTAGGTATTACAAATATTATTTCCATCTGAAAGATAAAGACTCTGAGGTTCGGAGAAGGTAAAGGATTAATCCAGAGGGACAAAACTAGTAAACACCAGATGTTTTACTTGAACCCAGGCAGGTCTTCAAACCACAAGACACTTTTCCAATGTTTTTGAAAAAGCACATGGCATTGATCCAGATGTGAAAAATAAAGTGGAGCAATGACAATAAGCCTATGAATCTATTCATTTGGTCTTGTGGACACTCAAAGTCTATATATTTCATATATCTCTAGATATGAATATATATATATATTTCAGTCACCAGGCCCCAATTATTTGTTGCTATTGTTTTTTAATCTATATTGATCATTTTAACCCTGTAGGTGTTAGAACTTCATGTCATTTTGAGGTGTGCCTGATTTGATATTTAAAAAAAAGAAAATCCAAATCATAATTTAATAGGTATAGACTTTTTATTTATATTCTTTGGAATACCCAGGGAAAATACTAATTTATATCATATATATCATTTATATCACATATAGAAGATTGGGAAGAGGATGGAAGGATGAGAAAATTAGGCAAATACAAGAGATAACCTGATTCTCTATCACCAACCCAACCCCTAAGTAGAATTGGTCTTGCAGGGGAAAACAAATCCTCCTCTACTCCAAATTTCTCTTTCTAGTGAATCTCAGTGCTTGAAATCCCCCAAATTCCTTTTCAACTAAGGTATTGTCATCTGAAAAGCCCACATAGGATATTAGCTGGCTAACAGATCACAGGGATTAGTTTCTCAGTTTGATTAAAATTCATTTCCAATGGAGATTTGAAGGGTAGGGCCCTGGAGTCATAGGACACCTATAAGGTTAAAACTTAATTTGAAGGAAAGACAGGAGCCCAAGCACTGATGAGGTCCCTAACAGAGGTCTCTGATGAGCCCAGGGGATGTAAACTTGTCCTGGGTATTTGAAGGAAATATTCTTTTCTTCCACTCTCTGGATAAAATCAACTCTTTGAAAGGATGGAGGCAGTATCCTTTGCTGTATTTATGCTCTGATCTTAGAGATCCAGGTCCTCTTCCTTTCACCTGTCTTTGCAGCCAAGAAGACAAAGCACCTGAAGACTCAGAGACAATGACCTCTTTAAGTAATCTGATTCCCATAATTTCAGTCCTGGTTATTGGTAAAGTCAGGCAGCTTCACACACAACGTAAGCATACTACTGACTTGAGAAAAATGGAAAAATGAGAATGAGTGGTTTCTTTTTGGTATGCTATGACCACCTCTGCCAAGGTACCTATGATCTCCAGGGCTCCTGGTTTCCCGATCCCTCTCTCTCTCTCTCTCTCTCTCTCTCTCTCTCTCTCTCTCTCTCTCTCTCTCTCTCTCTCAACAAGTTCATCTCCTATTATTACTCCCCCTGCCCCCCAAAACTCTCTCCTGGTTCAACAGTCTGGGAAACATCAACCTGAAGTAAGGAAGGTCTCCTTTCATTTTTAGACTAATTCTCCACTCGAACACAATAAATTTTGACTAGAATTATTGCAAATGACTGTATACTTTAATAGGAATTTTAAGTAACATAGAAATACAAATAAGAATGTAAAGGGATAGGCATGTATTTGTAAACCTCATTGACTCCATCTGAGAGGGTTGAACCTCTGTCCTCCCCACCCTTGATTAGTTTGAGGGGAAATGGCAAATTATGAAATCTGAAGCAAAGGGGAAGTGAGTTTTTTCCTCAGTAGAACTCAAAGTAAGCAGAGGCTGAGGGAAAACTGTGCAGTGGAATGACTCTAGTAATCTCCATCGGAGAAGCATGGCTTTTCTCCATCTTAACAATGTGGTTTCATACAGAATGTAAGTGCTTTTCAAGGCCTCAAACCTTCAAAAACTTAGGGAGTTCTGTATTAAATGACTGCTCATTCTTCTAAACCCAACCAAGTCTTCAAATCAGTGGGGGTTGAGAGAAGAAGAATTACAGAGATAATGAGTATGAAATGTTATTGAAAACTATAAAGGCTGTACAAATGAGAGGCTGAATACTTGGTCAAGATGCTACCTCTCCTGAGGGGATGCATATTTTAAAAGAGAACAAATTGGGCACAATTTAGCACAAAGAATGATAGCTTTATAGACGCTATAGAAGGACCCTTACTGGCTCTGAGTATATTCTCCTCCCCATTTTTCCAAGGTCACACTGATTGTTAGGGCCAAGATTCAAGCTCAGATTCTCTGCCTCCAAATGAATACCCTGCTTCTTTTAGGAGACAGTGGAGTGATGAAGTGGATAAAATATCACACTTGGAGTTAGGAAGCTGTGGGTTCAATTCTTGTCTCATATACTCACTAGCCATACACAGTGTAGACATTATCAACGTGAAAAGCAAAAGGAACCAGTGTAACTAAGTAGTCCTATCCTTGTTTGGGCTCCATTCACACAGCCTTCTGACTCATAAAACCTCTGGATTATAGAGTTAGGGTAGCTGTGGTGATTCCATTAGTTGTGCAACTGAGCTCCAAACATGGACAGAACTACTGGCAACAAGGTATGGGAGATACAGTATTGGACCTGGAATCATGAAGACTAGGGATTGAATCTTACCTCTAATACTCGCTACAGACCTTTCAAAGCTCTTCATGTACTTGAAAGAGAGCATCATAATTCAGAGAATAACCATTAATTTGACCAAAATGCAGGAAAATTGAGCCCCATTGATGGTGTTTGAAAAGTGTCTGGCAAGCCCCAAAGAGCTGTGTAAATGGCAGCTATTACTATTATGTAAGCCCAGCCCCTGTTTGACAGTCATATGGCTGGCTGATATGTTCTTAAAATTACCTAATCAAAGAGATTCTATCTACCTTGGTTACTGTGACTTGTAGCTATGATGATTGGCATTCATTGTCAATTTATTATTGTTGTTAGGGTTTTCAGGGAATTGCCATCTGAGCTTTTAAAAACCTTGCTGTGATGCTATTGATTTCACTGACACCAGGTACCAGCAGGTACCCAAGTGTTTGATAGCTATGATTGAGTGACCTGGCCACTTCAGAGTTTATGTGAAACAGATGTAGAGAGATAACATCAATCAGAGATGAGTTTATTAACAAGATGTAATTTATTTATGAACTCTGAATTGTAAAATTGCAGAGCTGTAATTTTAGAGGTTATGTAGAACTGACAAAGCCCCTCTATGTCTAATGTCTAATGAGTGGTCGTTCAGCCTCTGATTGAAGACCTTCATTTAGGAGAAACTCTCTACCTCCCAAGCCAGCTGACTTCTCTTCTGGACAACTGGAATTGTTAGGGAGCTTTCCTAACACCAAATCTAAATCTGCCACTTGGCCATATTTACTCATTTCTCTCACTTTATTCAGCCTTCTGGAGTCAAACAAAATGAGCCTAATGTCTTGGAGATTTGCCATCTCCTCAGATACTTGAAGGCATTCTCCGTAACTCTTTTCTCCTACTTCCTGACCTAGCTGAAATCTTCCCAGATCCTTCAACCAGCAAGGTCTGTAGTCTTCCTACTGTTTGTCTCTCTTTTTGTATAAGTTCTCTAGTTCATCTACATCCTTCTTGATGTAACTGCCTCCTCTCTCTGCTTCATATAATATAGAAAGTTTCTACCTTTGGCGAGCCCGTGGGTATACTGGAGCCAGTCTGAACTGTCTCATGAGAACCAATTGTTAAATTTTCAGTGCAAACATTTATACCTTGGAAGTTAGCAACACTACAAATCAGGCTTGTTTAGTATTTTGTTAATTGTCTAGATTTAAGAAAGTGCTGGAGAAATGTTAATAAAATATATTAAACTTAAAAATATACCATTCATATATTTTTTGGCATACTGGTTGTTAAACATTTGCTAGGATACCCCTGGGTGGACCCCTTACTTAAATCTTCCAAAGTTGGTGTGTCTATCATCCGTGATTGCTGAGAAAAAGAAAAGAGTATGGAGGAGAGGAGTGATCTACCAGTCTCATAACCTTTCAAAAAAAGAAAATTATATTAATTTGACATGTCCAATTTCTTATATAATCATGCTGGTTTGTAGTGTTCATTATGTACTTTTTAGGTGCTCAAAACTTTTCATAATGCGTCCTAACATTTTGCCAGTAAATAGGCATCAAGCTACAATTGGCACATTCTACTCACTACTCTTTAAAAAATATATGGATAACATTTGCTCATATGTCCAATGACACCTTTCACTTTCTCTATTATCTTTAAACAAATTTATTGATGAAATTTTCACCTTATGTTACTGCTTAGCTATTCCTCTCACTCAATTGTGACTGATGAACCTTCTTTTTTGCAAAGCATGAGTAAAGGGAAGCAAAACAAACGAAGACATCAGCTGTTCAAAAATGTCTCATTCTACACCCACTGCCTAATACTTCTTTGTCAATAGTTGGGAAGCTTGTTTCATTATTAAGTCCTGGGAAGTCAAGGAAGATCACTGAATTAAACAGAATTGTGAAATCTTTTGTTGATGTTTTCCTTTATATTATTGTAACTATATAATTTTTTTCCTGCCTCACTTACATTGCTTTGCATCAATTCATGATTGCCTTCCTAAGCTTTTCTGAACTCTTCATATACATCTTTTTTATGGTGCAATAATAATCGTTGCATTTATATACCATAATTTGTTCAGCTCATTCCTGGTTGATAGGGATCTACTTATTTTCCAGTTCTTTGCTACTTCATAAAAGTGAAGGTTATATATAGTTTCATTTAAAATAATATTTTGTTTACCCAGGGCTCCTCAGTTGCTTTCCTTATGTTATTCTCTTGCTTGGTTTTAGATTTAATATAGCGCATTGAAAATGAGGGTAACTAGCAGATCTCAAACCTCTCCATGAGTTAACGTAGGAAGAGTTCCCCTGGCAGAATGGGTGGATGAGAACAATTTGGTCCAGTGGCCGCGAAGGTGACTGAAGTAGGCACCGTAGAGCACTTAGAGCTTTGCCAGACATCTAAACACCAAGAGTTCCCTGCATCCTATGCCATCAGCCAATCTTTCAGTCTTTTCTCTTTCCACTGGACTTCAATGACTCTGGAAGAGAAAGTGAGGCTGCATACTTTCTGCAGCTCTGCTTCACTTCAATCCAATTCATGCACAAGTCAAGACATCCCCTAAGATGTCATTGCTCCCCTTTGAAAACAAAGTATAAGGACCAAGACCACCAGTCCATTATGCTCATTCCAGATCTCTTTCCCTTCCATACCAGTTAAGGATCTAGAAGTATTACTTGAAATAAAAAACAAATTTAGCAAATTTACAGGATATATAATATATATATAATATAATAAACCCACATCAATCATTGGCATTTCTACATATAACTAACAAGGTCCAATAGCAAGAGATAGACAAAAGAAATTCCATTTAAAGTTCCTGTAGGCATTATACAATACTTGGGAGTCTATCTGCCAAAACAAACCTAGGAACTATATGAACATAATTAACAAAACACTTTTCGCACAAATAAAGTCAGATCTAAACACCTGGAAAGATATTAGTTGCTCATGGGTAGGCCAAGCTAATATAATAAAAATGACAATTCTACCTAAATTAAATTACTTATTCTGTGCCATACCAATCAAACTACCAAAGCTTATTTTATAGAGTTAGAAAAAAAAATTAACAAAATTCATCTGGAAGAACAAAAGGTCCAGAACATCAAGAGAATTAATGAAAAGAAAAGTGAAGGAAGACCTAGCTGAAACAGATGTTAAATTGTATTATAAAGCAGCAATCATCAAAACTACTTGGTATTGGCTAAGAAATAGAGTGGTGTATTAGTGGAAAAGTTAGGTATGCAAGACACCACACCATAGCAATCTATTCTTTGATAAACCCAAAGACTCCAGCTTCTGGCATAAGAACTTCCTATTTAACAAAAACTATTGGGAAAACTGGAAAATAGTATGACAGAAACTAGGCGTAGAAGGACTAGAGATTTTACTTTCTCTTTTTTCTTTTTGTGAATTTCAAATGGTGAATTGTGCCAGATTCTCTTATATTTGCTACACTATCCTAGTAGAGTCCTTCTGAACTGCCACCTCCTTTTGTAGGCTCTCTCTGAATATGGAGAACTATATTCTAATTCTTTTCAACACTTGTAATACTTTAGTTAGGCAGAGATACTCTCTCTCTTCATATCTGCTCTATTTTCTTAAGGCGCATTTCAAGTCTCTCTGTCTCTGTCTATTTCTTTGTCTCAGTGATTGTCTCTCTCCAAGAGTAATCTGAATGTCTCCTTTAGCAGCAGTTGCACTCATTCTGAAGCAAATCTGATGGTTAATATTTTAATGGCATCTTTGGAACAAATGTTACACGTTCCTTAGATTTTCCTCCTCACCCCTCAAAAAGGAATGTGCTAATCCTTAGCTAAGTTTTTTGCCTAGCCTCTTTGCTAGGATTTTGAGATTGTCGATATTTTCCTAAGCCCTGCTTGTCAGGTGGGAAGTCTGATGGAGCCTCTGCCATTCTAGTCTGAAACTCCTACAGTATGACAAAGGAAAGGTGGTTGTTGATTATGTTTGGTGGGTTCCTGGAGAAACCCTGCAAGGTTTTTTTTTTTTTTTTTTCAGTTCTTTCCCTCTCTCTCTCCCTCCCCACTTCTACCTATTTGCTATCTCAAAAAAATCTTTATGACTTATTATCTGGTTGTATTATTTTCTTTTTTTAATCCTGATTGTCTCTTCACATAAACATATATGGGGGATTTCAGCTAAGTGAGTTTCACTGAGTATAATTAAAAAGAGAGTGGGTAGTAGTCTAACTAAGAGGATTGTAAGTCTTTAGGGACCAAATGCTGGAACCCTCTTTCTCTGGCATTGATGCTCTAGAACAATCACTTGGGGGCAATATTGAGCTAACCTTGATTTTTTTTTTATACTTTTGCAAACAATCTGGTAGATAGCAAAACAATCAAACCATCAAACAAAAAATAAAGTCATAAAGACACCAAAGAGTCTAAAAATGGAACTCAGGAACTTTTTTTTCCCTTAGATAAGGCTTGTATTGTAATCTATATTACTTCTTCAACCCGGTAGTCTCAGGAGAGAGAGAGAGAGAGAGAGAGAGAGAGAGAGAGAGAGAGAGAGAGAGAGAGAGAGAGAGAGAGAGGAAGTAAGAATGAGAAGACAGGACTAAAGAACAAAGTTCCATCCTTGAGCTGGTCCAGAACTTGGAGACAGGACAGTCTGTGAGGTTTTTGTCTCTAGCCGATTTTCTGACTGGGGCTGCACAAAGAGAATGCAGAAAGCCAGGCACCATAGTAACATCCATGTTTTCACCTGTGTTAAGAACTGAGTGGTATCTCTGAGGTTATTTAGTACAGTCCTTGTTGTTATTCAGTCATGTCTCACTCTTTGTGATCCTATTTGGGGTTTTCTTGGCAAAGATACTGGACTGGAGTGGTTTGCCATTTCCTTCACTAATTTTACAGATGAGGAAACTGAGGTAAAATGGGTTAAGTGACTTGCCTAGGGTCACATATTTAGGTTGGATTTGACCTTTGATCTTTCTGATTCCAGTTCCAGTAGGCTATCCACTGTGCCATCTAGGTGCCCCTCTGCAACCTCACTCCTATTGCCAATCAAATCTTGCCATACCTCAACTTTGGATTACACCTACTGTCAAACACCAACTACTGAAGGAATTCTCGTACTAGAGTTGACTGGGTACATTAAAAATTCATGTTTTCTGAACTTAACTGGCTCTTCCTGCAATAAGGTAGTGATTTTATTACTCCTGAATTAATTCCCTATCTCACTTCTCACAAAAGTTATCCCAAATATTTTCCCTCCTCAAATTCACATCTCCTGCCTCCTTTCTTTCTTGGCATTCTCACTTCATACTTTCTTGAAAACATTAAGCTATTAGATATAAATGCTCCCTTTTCCCATTCTCTTCATCTCAAAACCCCTTGAAATCATCTGCAACTTTCCTCCTGTTCCTTAGTCATTGACAAAATGGTGACCCTTCTTGCCAAGGCCAACTAATTCAACTAGATATGCGGCAGAGGTGCACAAAGTCTTCAGCCTCACTCTATCTTCCTGAGTCATTTGCCCATTCTACTGGGGGCAGTCTTCACATGCTTGGAGTAGAGATCCCTTCCCCCAACTTACCAACAAGTCTGAGGTCTGTTGGTCATCCTCATTTTGGTTTAGCCCATTTATGGAGACAGTTTTACAAGTATGTATGGCTTCTGTGTGTACAACAGCTCCTTGGAGCCAGAAGTGACAGCTGAATGAGAAGTGGACACCAAAGGTAGATGAGCAGCCCTGAAAAGGGCTCAACAAGCCCTCACAATAGAGATGCTAGTTCTCCCTGAACATCCTACACACACACACACACACACACACACACACACACACACACACAGAGCTGCCAAAAGGACTTTCCTTATGTATATGCTACCATGGGATTACCTATTCAATCAATTTCAGTGACTTTCTCTTGCTTCTATAATAAAATACAAACTCTTATGGTTAACTTTGGAAGTTCTCCACAGCCTGGCCCACATCTACCTTTCCAGACTCCTTGGACATTATTCCTCTCTGTGCCCTCTGCAATAGAGCCAAACGAGCCTTCTCTTTGTTCTATCATCCTTTTCTGTGCCTCTGCACTGCCTAGGGCTGAAGGTTAAGCACCATCTCTTATAGTCTTTCTTGACCCCTCCAAATTGCTAGTGTCTTCTCTCCCAAACTACTTTTTGTTTATTTCCACTTATTCAATACATTTATGCTGAATATATTTATATATGAACTTTATCATCTCACCATTTGAATATAAATGCCTTTGGAGTCAATCAATGCTGTTTGTCCTTTGTTCTCAAAGAGGACCATGACATCAAGAAGGTGATTCTATGACTTTCAAGTGAATTGAATTGAAGTGAGACAGGGCACCAGCCTCCTCCTCCAGAACCAAGTGGGACCTGTGGCAAGATATAGCTCAGGGTGATTGGAGATGGTCCTACATGAGTCAATAAGCATTTTCAAACTACCTGCTAAGTGATAGGCACTAAGCACTAAGATACAAAGAAAGGAATCAAACATGATTCCTGACCTCATGAAGCTCACATTCTAATGGAGGAGACAACATGCAAAAAATTATGTAAGTATAATATACATAGCCGTGGAAATGGGAGGTAATTCCAAAAGAAAGGCACTGGCAGTGGGAAGGACAGACTGGGACAGGCCTCTTGCCGAAGGTCGCAGTTGAAAGAAACCAAGAAAGTAGTGGGACAGAAGTGAGAGAGGACAGCATTCCAAATGTGAAAAATAGTTATTAAAAAGCACAAAATTGGGACCTTGAGTATTTTGTTCAAGAAACAGCACAGAGTAAGTGTCACTAGATTGCAGTGTATGTGGAGGGGAGTGTGAGGAAATCAGAATATGTTTATGACTGCTTAAGACTGGGAATATGGTTAAGACTGGGATAGGTGATGAAGGACTTTAAAAGTTAAGCAAAATTTTATATTAGATGCTGGAGATACTATGGAGCCCCTGGAGTTTAAGGAGTGGGAAGCGTGATGTGGTCACACCTTCACTTTAGGAAGATTACTTTGATTGATGAGCTGAGTGGACTAACGTAGGGAGAGAATTGAAGCATGGAGACAAAGCAACAGGCTATTGTAATAGTTAAGGAATGAAGATCAGCATGGGGGTTGGGGGTGGCATTGGGAATGGAAAGAAGGGGGCACAGACAAGACATGACTCTCGTCAGTAGAACTGACACAATTTGGCAACAGTTTGAATGTGTACAATAAATGCATGTGAGGAGTTGAAGATGACGATGACACATGATGCTGCCCTAGTTAGTAAAAGGGAATTTGTAGAAGACGGGAGAGTTTTAGGGAAAAGATAATGCAGTTTAGTACATGTTGAATTTGATATTTCTATGAGATAGAAAGGATTATTTCATCCTTTGTAGTTTTATTCTCAGTACCTAGAACACAGGAAGCACTCAATAAATGCTTGTTGACTGGACGGGAGTGATATGGATGTGATCACACTGGTAGTTAAGCAAGGGAAGGGAAATTTGAAACCTTTTCTCCTGACACTAAATCTAGGACTCTTTCCTTGCTCCATAGTTAAATACATTGATTGAGACACATAAGAAGTCAGCTTCTAACAAAAGAAAAGCAAAGATCACATTTAGCTCAGTTATCCCTTGTTTTCTCACAGTGGCATTCCTTTTTCATCAGCCTTGTCAGAACTGCCATTTTTTTCTTTCATGCATCACTCAGGATGAAGGAGGGGAAAGGATATATCTCATAGATTAAAATTCACCTCTTCTTTGCAGAATTAAAAGATAGAAAAAATAATACAGAGATTAAACTCTAATCTCACCAAATATAATTCCCACAAAAGTGAGTTTTGATTACAATCAATTTTTTTCACCTTTACTTAATAAAATGCTAAAATGATGGTCAAGAAATTAAACTAGCTCATCCCATGACCTCTGGCCAGGATGGAAACAATCATGGGATCTCTTGCAGGCTTCAGGTGTTGTAATTTGAAGAGAAAATGGAGATCGTGAATTATTAAAATTTCTTAGGAATAGGACTAGATTTTTTATTTCACTAGTGCCAGGAATTCTCAAGTGAATCAATTCTCTCTACCAATGCAGGTTGCCATGTTCTCCATGATCTTATAGTCTTTGAAAAAAAAATAATATTTCTTACTTTTTAGTTTAAAACATGCAGTTCCACAAGCTTTTGAGTTTTACATTTTCTCTCCCCTCCACTTCCTTCTCCCCAAGATAGCATGCAATCTCATATAGGCTCTACATATACATTCACATTAAATATATTTGCACATTAATCATGTTGCAAAAAAGAATTGTAACCAATGGAATGAACCATGAGAAAGAAGAAGCAAAACAAAAAAACCCCAAAAGAGAGCAAATAGCATGATTCAAAGTGCATTAAGACTGTAATTCTTTCTTTGGATATACATGACATTTTCCATCATGAGCCTTTTGGAGTTGTCTTAGAACCTTGCATTGCTAAGAAGAGCCAAGTCTATCAAAGTAAGTCATTGTGCAATGTGACTGCAACTATGTGCAGTGTTCTCCTGGCTCTTTTCCCCTTACTTAGCATAAGTTCATATAAGTCTTTCTAAGTTTTTCTGAAGTCCTCTGGCTTATCATTTCTTATAGCACAGTAGTATTCCACTACATTCATATACCACAATTTGTTCAGCCATTCCCCAATCAATGGGCATCCCCTCAGTTTCCAGTTCTTGGCCACCACAAAGCTATAAATATTTTTGCACATGTGGGTCCTTTTCCCATTTGTATGATCTCTTTGGGATATAGCCCTAGAAATAGTATTTCTGGATCCAAGGGTATCCTTTTGACATAGATCTAAATTGCTCTTCAAAGTGTTTAGATCATTTCACAACTCCAACAATACATTTATGTTTGAATTTTCCCACATCTCCACCTTTTATAATTTTACTGTTTTGTCATGTTAGTCAATCTGACAGGTGTGATGTAGTACATCAGAGTTGTTTTGATTTGCATTTCTCTAATCAATAGTGATTTAGAGCATTTTTTATATAACTATAGTTGATCTGTGTCTATTGAAAGCTCAGAAATAAAATTATTTCCAAGAATGGACAGGTCTTGAGAGTGATTTGGTCACTTTGTGGCAATAGAACAGCTTTTCCTTCCATATGCCCATACTTCCCTCATTTTCCTCCCCAAAATGCAGGCACAAAGTAGGCAAGTCTGAGGTGGCAGGGGGAGCCCATTTGCCCTGATTCTTCAACAAAGTCAAAGATGATTGCTCAGATATCTCATGATGAGCAAAACACAAGGTGCATGTTGTTGAGTACTTTATCCTTTGAGTCCAAACCTTTATTCATTTGAGGGATTCTCTTATTAGTTTATTTCCACATAAATTGTGGTTATGCTAACAGGTAAAAGCTATTTACTGAAAGAGGGAATTTACTGAGGTTTAAAAACCACAAAAGTCTTCCACAGTGATTTTTTTTCCAAATGTTAATTCACTTTTGAATTTGCCCAGAGAAAACCACTTAGTCTTGTTTGGGTTTGGAGGTAAGACAAGAAATATGAGAGGGTCATAAATCTATCCACCTTGATGCTGTTAGTTTGAGAGCCAAACAACCATTTTCTAAATCCTAGACAAAGCGTGTGCTTGACTCTTTATGTTGTGCATGGGTAAAGTTTGCCTGCATTTTTTATTAGAATCTTTGGCTCCTTAGTGTTATAAAATAATGCATTTTATCATAGAATTAGAGATTTAGGACTGGAAGGAGCATAGAATCCTGGATCCAGAGCTGGGAGAGACTTTGTAGGCCATTTAGTCTAATTCCTTTATTTTGAAGAAACCAAAACCCAAGAAAGTTAAATGACTGGATCAAAGTCATGTAAGTAATAAATGTGAACCCGAAACTCCAGAGACAGTGCTCTTTCCATTGTAGCACATTGTGCCTTGGACGACATCTGTTCCAATCCTCTCATTTTATGTATGAAGAAACTGAAGTCAAGAAAAGCCACATGATTTGCTTATGGTCAAGTGAGTACCTACTGGCAAATGCCGTGAGTTACAATGGAAACAGAAATTAATTTGAAATCAGAGGACCTGAGTTCAGATTCTAACTATGTCCCTCAGTACTGTTATCACTGTGGATAAATAATTTCATCTATGGATAAATAATTTCATCTATTTCACCGAAAACTTCGGTTTCCTTATGGGTAAAATGATAGGGCTGGACAACATGACCTCTAAGGTCCCTCCCAGTTCTAGATCTATGATACTAGATTTCAAAGCCTGAATTCTTTCCAACATGACACCTTGCCTCCCTCATGTTTTAAGATACTGATTCACGTATCTATCAACTCTGTTTGCATTTGTTGTACCATTTGTGTGTGTATACGTGCAGTGGATGTATGATAGTGCTTATTGATGGGTGTGTGAGCCCAGTGATTAAGCATTCCTCTAGTGTGGATTACTGAGAATAATTGTATGGCAAAAAAAACTGCTACCAAGTGCTAAAAACCTCACAATCAATATACACTAATTATTAGCAAATACATTTATTACATCTATTCTTTCTACTAATGATATTACATATAATTTAGAGCAAAGTTTAAAACAATAAGAAAAAACCTAATACAAATTAAGTGCTTTTTACATTACATTTTATTATAATAAAAAGATACTTATCTTCTCTTGAATAATTTGATCTAGTAGTTTGTCTCAGGTCTTGGGTTCTTATATAGAATCTACATTTCTTCATCTCTGTTTTAAAAATATCACTTTCTACTTTCTGAATTCTACCTCTGTCACTACCATCAGTCACAAATCTTCAAATTGCCGGTCTACCCAATGATCAAATGCTAAATCCACAGTCCGAATTGATTGACATCATTTTAACCATTTTTTCTACCTCCTTAAAAAATCCTGTTTTATTTGGCTTTCAAGACACTATACTGTCATGGTTCTCCTAGCATTCTACGCACTTGTCTTTTTACTCCCCTGTATCCTCTTCCCACTTCTGTTTCTGAAATGTTCATTTTGCTCAAGCTTCTGGCCTCAACTTTATATGCTTCTCTTGCTAGTTTCTCTCCCTTGAAAATTAAATTTCCTCCATGATTGAACTGTCATCTCCATGATAATGATTCCTAGTCTCTCCTAAAATTGAATTTTGTATCTCCAAATGTCTGCTAACCACTTCTACTTCGATCTAGTCAGTCTCATCACCTTAAACTCAAACATGCCCAAAACTGAACATATTTGGAGGTCACCAAATGTCTCATTGTGTTGCAGGCTACCTAGGGTTGTTCCAGTGACTGAAAAGTGGGAATTCAGGAAGGTAGTTAGACCCATACAGTCTTTTATGGCATTACATTGAATGTCAGAAATTTCTTACATCCTGTCACACAGGACCCAAACTTTTGTCCCCTTTGGATACCTCTCCTGGCTCCCACACTCACTCTTCTTTTTTGGAAACTACCTACATAGGTAGCTCATGAACTTGATGTTTGGATGTGTTGACCAATACAGAATCTGACCAAGCATTCTCCTCTTAAAAGTGGAGTAGCAAAGATCATATTTGTCATGGATGCTTTTTCTCTCTTGTGATTTAAGTTAAATTAATATTCACTATCTCTTTATCATACTTGCTGAAGTAGACATCATCTCAATTAGACTCAAAATATACTTATACTGTGCTTTTAGGGTCATAGATTTAGAGACGGTAGGGACCTGAGAGACCACTTAGGCCAGCTGATCTAGAATAGAAGAGGAAACGGAGGTCCAGAATGTTGTAACTTCTCCAAAACCAGATATGGCAGAGGTAGGATTTGAACCCAGATCCTCTGGTTCTAGAGTCAATACTCTTATCATTGTCACATTGTCACTCATTATATCATAAACTTAGCATTTATTTGACTTTCATAGGTTCCAGAGGCTGCATATTCCTCGGTGAGCTTTTTAGGTTTTCAGAATTCAGTTAAAACTCCAAAGCTCCCCTGGTAATGCCTGTGTGAATGGTGACAGGAAGGCTTTTGGTAAGGGGCTCAGAGCTACTGTTATACCTCTCTTTAATAAAGACCACATTAGTTTGGGATGCAAAACGAGCACATAAATGTATAACAAATTGTTTAGTGATACCAGTGCAGTAACGAGATTAAAAACAACAACAGTCCAAATGACTGAACCAGTGTAGTTAATTAGAATTGATCTTACTTTTTAGCACCAGGAAGTGCATAATGGAAGATAAGATTGATTGTAATGTTGGATCACTTCATTTAAAGGCTGCTAATAGGCTAAGATGACGGAACCAATCTAAAATTATAATTTCAGAATCAATATAATTTTTACAACGTTGTCAAATATGAAAAAAATTAATTTAAATTTATGCTGTGTAGTCAGTGAATCCTTTCTGGCTATTACAATGAGAAGAATCATTCTTTTATGATGTCAATTATTTCTAAAGCAGCCTCCAGCCTGTGCTGGGTTGTAAGATAGCTAGGTTAAGTAACCTTTCACTCTGGGAGGCTGGAGAGGGTATTGAATGGAATCTTCTCACTGTGTCACTAACTGTAGCTCTGAGGACATAGCAGCATAAATAAATGGAATCTTTAGCCGCATGATAAATGGAATCCTCCACATTTCCTGGACATTCTCTTTCCACCCTGCTATTCCCACCAAGGTCTTAGGGAAAAAAAGAGTTGTTTCAGGTTGAACAGTATGACCTCCTTTAGCTTCAAGGAAGCTTCTTTTTACTGTAACTTGAATTTATATAGAACCCAAAGATTTTTTTTTAATGAAATTCTTTCTTCATAGAAATCTTATAAAGGATTTAGTGCAAGTATAATCTGTAAATATATATATATATATGTACACTATATAATAAGTATAGTAATAGATGGCACAGTGAATAGAGCTCTGGGTTTAGAATCAGAAAGACATCTTCCTGAGTTCAAATCTGGCCTCAGACACTTGTTTAACTGGGTGACTCTGGGCAAGGCACTTAACCCAGCTTACCTCAGCTCCTCATCTATAAAATGAGCTGGAGAATGAAATGGCAAACCACTTCCATATCTTTGCCAAGAAAACCCCAAATGGAGGTGATAAAGAGTCAAAGCTGAGTGAAATGACCAAGCAAAAACAAATAGCATAATTTCCATTTTACGTGCGAAGAAACTTCTGACCTAAAAGATTTAGATGGTTTGCACTAACATTAGCAAGTATTAGAGCTAGTGTTTCAATACAAGTTTTTTGACTCATATGATCATAGATTTAGATCTAAAAGGGACCTCAAAGTTTATCTAGTTGAATTCTCTAACTTTAAAGATGAGGCCACTGAGGTCCAGTGTGGTTAAGTGACTTGCCCAGAGTCAGTAGGCAGTAATCACAAGAGGCAGGATTTGATTTCAGGTTCTCTGATTCTAGAGCCAGGGTCCTTTCTTCCAGACATCCCAATTTCCCCTATAGGAAGCACTGTTGGCAATCAGGACCAAACTCCTTTTTTCTCTAGTAATGGAAAAAAGGACACCTAACCTCTGTGATTTATAGGATTCTTAAAGATGGGAGGCCTAGTCAAATGGTACCACATTCACATCCTATGGCTATAAATACTCACCTTTTCTTCTAATTCTAATTCTGATGATGCAGTATCCCCTAACTGAAAAGCAGTCCCTTCCTTTGCTAGCATTCACTGTGCTTCCCTCTCCATTCACCTCAGACCAACCCTGACCATGGTCCAGTTCAGCTCTTCCATTCCTTTCCATTCTGTCCCCTGGAGGTCCGTTCTATTGTTAACAAATTTGTCTTTATCTTAGACTTTTTCTTACACTTCTCCCATCCTCTGCATCTTCCCAGAAGACACTGTTTGGCTGACCATTCTCTCCAGTACTAGATGCCTCTCGTTTTTCTTTTCTTTTGTTGTTGCTCAGTTGTGTCTGACTCTTTGTGACTCCATTTGAGGTTTTATGGGCAAAATCCTGGAGTGGTTTGCCATGTCCTTCTCCAGCTCATTTACAGATGAGGAAATGGAGGCAAACAGGGTTAAATGACTTGCTCAGTGTCACACAGCTAGTATATATCTGAGGCCAGATTTAAACTCACGAAGATGAGTCTCCCTGATTCCAAGTGCAGTATTCTATCTACTCTGCCTCCTAGCTGCAGATGTCTCTGGTACACTGGATCAAGAGGAAAAATTAGCCTCCTCCTCACTCCCTACTGACATTTTGGGAACTTTCTTCTGCTACCATCATTTTGAGCACCCCCCTCCCCCATCTGCTGTATGATATAGAGAGTACACTATATCACTCTTTCTAGGTCCCCTTACCAACCTTCATGTCATTCTTCATCTTTTGTCAAGAAGTTCAGTACCTGACTCTCTGTCTTTCTCTTTGTGCCAATTTCTATCCTTATATTAGGGGACATTTGGATAGGTGTTGATCAATCATTCAGCAAACATTATTAAGTACTTATAATGTGCTAAGCACTGTCCTAGGTACTGGGTATAAAAAGACCAAAGCAAAACCAGTTGCTATCTCCAGTAGCTTACAGTTTAGTGGAGTGGAGATAACGTGCATATATAAGTATGTATCAAAGAGATAAGAAAATATATCTAAAGTGATTTTAGATGGAGAGAGGTTGATGTTCCTTCAAATAGCCTGGTATCCTAATTCCTCTATTTTCTCAATTCCTATGACCTACCATTTCAGAAATATACCTGTACAGACATGGTCACGGCTATGATTAATTTTGCCATCATTCACCAGTGTTTGCTTCCATGAAGAAGAAGCATTGTTATTCCTAAACCTCACCTTTGTTCTTATTATGACATCCCGCTCCCACATCCCTCAGTATTCTCCTTGGTTCTCACTCCTGCTCTGCCTTCACTTTCTTTTCATTCCCAATCTTGATCCTATAGCTAACTAGTTCTTCTTTACATTGTGCTTTGTTCTCTGATCTCTTCACCTTTTCTCCTATCACTGCTCATACTTTGCCAAATTCCAACCCTGACTTATTCCCTACCATTTATCTAGCACAGTGCTCAGAACATAGCAGGTTCTCAATAAATACTATTGACTTGACTTGGCCTGCTGACCAATAGTACTGGAGGAAGTCAAATAATCATGCTGACTGGAGACACCACAAATTTATGTTATCTAATCTCAACTGTGCCCTCTCTGATGCTAGTCAATCCTTTTAGACTTCTTAATTGACTCTAGTATATTCTCCGCAGTGGTCATTCCAAACTTTCTTCACCTTAAGTTTCTTACACTGCTCTAGCTTCTCTCAGCTTCCCCACTTCCATATTCTACATTCCAGTTGATCTGTCTTGTTTGCTCTCCTTCATACTTGGCATTTCATTTCTTATAGGCAGCCTTCCATGGCTTGACCTGCTTAGGATAAAGGAGAAAGTGAGGCTGGTGTCTTTGTACAGCCCTCTGTCACTCAAATCAAACTGCAAGTCAAGTCATCATCTCCCTGATATCATGGTCCTCTTTGGGAACAAAGGACAAACACATAACGACCTGCTTGGGATAATCAGTTGCCAGGACACTCCATGATGACTTTCTAAGGCTCATGCTTGCCTCTTTGCTAACTTTCTTTATCTGTATTTTCACTATCTAGCAGAGTGCCTGCTTACAGTGGTCAAGAGCCTGTGACAACCTTGAGGCCACATGTGGCTTTTTGAGGTTCTTGGGTGTGGCCCAAATTTTACAGAACAAATTCTTTTATTAAGGGGATTTGTTCTGTGAAGTTTGGATTCAATCAAAGGGCTACACTTGAGGACCTAGAGGGCCACATGTGCTCTCAAGGCCACAGAGTTCCCACCCATGGCTCTGGCACATAGGTTTAATAAAAGATTTGATTCAAGTATTGAGTATTTCTCCCTTTAAAGATATTTCTTCCAACCGTCTTATTAGTGGTATTTTTCTTTCCTGGAATTAGAGATCATCTGGTCTAAGTGCTATCATTTTAAACATTAGGAAACACACATCTAGAAATGCTATAATTGGACCAATCTTGGGATTGGGTAGCAACAACAACAAACATTTATTGTGTGCCTATTCTGATAATCTGCTAAAATCTAGGAAAGAAATTTTAGATAAGACATGACCCCTGACTTCATAGAGCTCTCATAGTTCATAGGAGGATCACAGATGGCTAAAATGTATATACCAATGTGATATGCATAGCAGCTTCTATGAATATGCATATGTATTTCCTGGGTAGATTTGTAAAATATAGTAAACTCTCTTCCTCAAAGACAAAACTAAAATATTTATTTGGAACATCACTGTTAGGATAGCAGAAGGTAAGATTTAGCAAGGTACTCATCACCAATCCAGAGAGCATCAACATCTTAAGCATTCCTCCCTCCACTTGCTCACACTGGTTTCTCTCTCCCCAACCTTCTATTTCAGTTAAAATTTTGTTGGGCAAGCTCCTCCCACCTCCTCCCATATGACTCAGGTTCCATATGACTCAGGATGTATCACAGCTATGAGCTGGGATAGAGCTCAAAGCAGGTCACATAGGCCTATTAATGGACGGGGAAGATCTTCCTATTCCATTAACATTACATTCAACTCCAAGATCTTTCATGACTATTACATAGGTCAATGGAACTTCAGAGGCCAGTTGTATCAACGTAACTTTCATAACAATATAAAAGAGGTAACTCAAAATAACCAGATAAAACAATATCTTAGGGTAGCGGCTTGGGCACAAGCACCCCATCATGTCCCCCTCAAACAAATGCAACCCATTACCTTGGGTTAAGAGGAAAAGATCACATCTTCTAAAACTACTTCCTGCTGAGATTGGACTTAGAGTGGTCCCTGCCTTGAGAGGTCCCATTTGAGGTGTCAGTTCCTTAGCCAGTATCCGGAGCTTGGTTGATGCTGGGCCCAGGGGTGACACATTATGGTCTTGGTCAGAGGGTGATATCCAGTCTGTCATCTACAAGTGGAGGGCACCAAGCCTGCAGGAGACAAATCAAGCAAACAGGTTAAACAAATAAAGATCAAAAAGAATAAGGAGACAATAACCAGAAGCAGGGTAAATGCAGCGACAGCCATGGTTCTGGAGTCCATGAACTCACTATCACAGCCTTATTCATGGTAAAATATTTGAGCTAAGGGCACAATTTGGTAATGATCTCCTGAATAAGCAGCAGTTACAGTATTAGCTATTTCATGTGCTATAATTCCATATCCTTTTGGAACATCATCTGGCTTTCATTTTACCCATATTTTGGCTCCCAATTTTATTCAGTCATTAGAACCAAACCCTTCAGCTCCTTTGATAGTTATTTTGAAAGATGGGTCAGTTTTCTCAAGGGGTATTACTTCACAGGGATGATCACTTTAACTATTCTATCATTATTACAAAATTCTGTGGGTTCTTCATCTAAATTTTAGAACACCACAATAATTTCTCTTTGCTAATTAGAATCTATTACTGCAGCAAACACATGTATTCCTTGAGCTGCTAATCCTGATTTAGGTAATATCCATCCAAAGTGATTTTTAGGGATTCTCATACATATCCCAGGAGGAATTTTCCTTATTTCTTTCTTATCCAACAAAAAGTCTTCCAAACAATGTAAATCATATCCAGTTGTACCAGGTATTCCTGGATACAGTTCTGGGACATCTTGACCTACAATCCAATATGTAATATTTGGGATCCTATGTGTTTGCTGTTTTCCAATTTGTAGATTTGGGATCATCATTCTGGCTAGAGGTGTATTTTTGTCAAATGGTGTATTAGTCAAATTGTGTAAAGCAGTGAACAAATTATCTTCCCAATGTTGATAGGAATTATTAGAACTTAACTTCCTTAACTGTTATTTCAATAATCCATTCATTCTTTAAATTAACTCACATGCTTGTGGATAATATGACAGTCCATATATCATATGAAATATCTTTCTATTAGTAGAAAGAATAGATATGAAATATGATATATCTATTCTATATTGTTTAATATACAATATCTCTTCACTTCATTACTTTTAAATGTGACCTATTGTCACTCTGAATCTGCATTGGAGTTTCACAACAAAACTTATGAAATCCAGAGTTCTACAGATGTTTTTCTGAGTTGTATTTTTATAGGCACAAGCCACTAGTACACCTGAATAGGTGTCATCACAAGTCTATATAAATTTGCATCCTCTATCTTGGGGTAGGGGTCCAACATAATCTATTTGCCAAATTTGGGCTGGAGCTTTCCACCTTGATATTGTTCCAGTTACTGCTTGAGGAACAGTTCATTCTTTTTCCAGTTGACATATATGAAATTCCTCTGCTACTTGTTTTAACAGTGAATGTGAGATACTAATACCTTGATCTTGTGCCCACCAGTGTGGGGACTGGACCCCTAAATGGCTGGCCATTTGAGGGACCCATTTTGCTAGTATTGGATCATCAGTTGGTTTCACTGTAGGAACAATATTTTGAGTAGCAATTTTTGCTAGGCAACCATCATGTGCATTCTATGCATATTCTAGTGTGAAGGCCATGTGAGTGTTTACATGAAAAATTGACAACTTAGTAACCAAAGACATTTCCCTCACGTTTTTCCTTGCCCAGACCTCTAATCTGTAGAAGATACCATATAGGCTATAGTAATGTACTTTTGGCCTTTGCCATAGATGATCTTGTCCCAGGTTTAGGATGGCCAGTAGACTTAAATGACAGACTGTGCCAGGCCTGCTGATCAAGGACAAGAAACAGGGAGCAAATTTAAACTCAGGACTACTGCTGATGAAAGCTGATCCCAGCTTTCTTTGTAGTAGCTATGCCAGTTGAATTGCATTCCTAGCATGTCAGGATGAGTCCCACAACTCTTCAAAGTTATGACTATGACAGTTCCTTCTCCTGTAGGTAGAAGCAGATCCAGTTATGGAATCCTGTCACTTTTCCCTTTTTCATTTCATCTGAGAAAATCTGTTCAAAATCACTGCCGTCACTCTCATCATTGCCATAGGAATATAGCCCAAACCACATGTTCTTTGGGTCACTGACAAATTCCTTCTCAGAGCTATATCTGTTCTTTTGATGGAGGAAGTAATAAAGTTCCTTCATGACTGTTATCTTCATTATCTCCTGAAGGAAGGTGTCCTGTTCCCCAAGCTGCTAAATAATGAAATGTTTCTCTTAACTTGTAACTTGCTGGTAGTTATTGAGTAGGTTGATGAATGCAGCACAGGTTGGATTGGAGAAGATTTCTTCATTTACATAACTGTAGAGTGGCTCAGGGCATCCATTCACCTAGTTTTTAGACTCAGAGGGGGAGATACAGTTTTGGCTGTTGAGAATGATATCTTCCTTTTGAGATTTGTTGGTGTTTGCTTTGTAAGTCTTCTCTGAGATAGTCAGGAGTTCCTCTTTAGTGATGGCATCGCTGCTTCAGGAGAAACCATCATGGGCACACAGACTCTCATAATCTTCACAGAAATTCCAAAACTTCTGGCACTTTGAATTTCAGTGGCATGGGTGGTGTTTGTCAAAGGCTTCATGACAGCATCCATGGCAAGAATTAGGTGCCAAGTACAGATTGCTGTCTGGGATTGCCTCTTCTTCCCATTCTGTTTCTGTCTCCATTTCTTTGGGCTCTTCTTAACTTCTTCCCTTCCTTTTCTGAGATACTCTTACAACTGCCTTTTCTGCTACCATCTGATACTTTCTAACTTGCTCTTCTAAGGGAAAGTTCTGATGATGTAGCATAGAAAACTTCTCATTCAAATCCTCTAACTCCTTTTCCACATGAACCTTTTCCTCCAGCATTTTGCCTCTACTTTTACATATAGTACTGTGTATTGTTAATTTGTTAACAACTCATCCTACATACCCCTGCCATTTCTTTCCCTGGTTCTATTGTTATTCCTTGCAAACATCTTTCTAAATCTATGGTTTCTCCTTTCTATAGTCTTGGTTCCCAGTTTTCACAAAGTCCTGTGCTTTTAACCCATTCTCTTGCCAGGGAGAAATAAGATAAATTCTCCCATCCTGGAATATCTTTTTCCTTCCCTAAAGTCTTCTTGACTCCAAGTAGAGATTTTATATTTTGTGATCCCATCCTTGTCACCAAACGTAACACCCATAGCAACTTCTGTGAATATATATACATCTATCTATCTATCTATCTATCTATCTATCTATCTATCTATCTATCTATGCATTTCCAGGGTAGAATCATAAAATATAATAAACTTTCTTCCTCAAAGGCAAAACCAATATATTTATTTAGAAGGTCACTGTTAGGATACCAGGAGATAAAGTTTAGCAAAGTATTCATCACCAATTCAAAGAGCACCAACATCTTGAGCATGTTTTTTCTTTGACCTCCCCACAAACAAGTTCCCCTAGCTAAAATTCCTCCCTCCACCTGTTTTTGCTACCTTCTCTCTCCTCAACCTTCTATTTCAGTTAAAATTCCCTTAGACAAGTTCCTCCCATAATGGGCTCCATGTGACTCAGGGTCCTTGTGACTCAGGATGACTCACTCCTATGAGCTGGGTCAGAGCTCAAAGCAGATCACATAAGCTTATTAATGCACAGGGAAGATATTCCTATTCTATTAACATTACAGAGAGTTAGTTGCAAATGTGGGGAGGTGCAATATCTACAGGTACAAGATCAATGAATGGATAAAAAGATTAGGGAAAAGGAATACTGAATTAAGCATTCAGTCTTCAAGGAATGTCTTAGGACTTTGTTATTCTTGAAGATTTTTTTGTCACATTTGATATAAGCTGATTGGGGAAGGTGGGGATTGATTAATGGGGACACCTCATAGGATAGAGAAAGAAAAACAGCAGCACCACTTTCAAATACAGTTTTCTCTGGGATTCACCCTGAGTCTATCTGGGATTCAACAGGAAGAGGGACAGGATTTTCTGATTTAACCCAGAAAAAAAGGAAGCCTCTTAAAAGGGCTTGTATCTCCCACCTCAGGGTTTTCTTTTGTTTTGTGAGGGGACAGAGCAGATAAGGAAGACTTTTGATTTGGAGACTTAAGCAAATTGCAGTGACTTGAGACTTAATTGGGATGAGAAAGAATTACATGGAGGAAAAGTTAATGGCCCTTCCACAAGGCTGTCTTCCACTGGTGAGGAGGCATTGCTGTGTCAATCACACAGGAGTGAGTTAAGCCTTGAATGTGGGCTCCCACTTTTGCTGCTCCAGCTGCCCCAGCCAGTTGTATGCCCAATAACCACCAGCTGACCAGTCCATTTATTCCAGGCTGATGAGCAGGAAGCCTCAGGAAGGAGGAAGCTCATTGGTTGTTTTTGTAACAGCCATTACTTATTGTTTCCTTCCCCCAGGTCCCTCAGCATCAGTCACGCAGCATAGAATATGTTCACCTAGAACTCACTGAACTATTTTCTTTTCCCTTTCCAGGAACTCTATGTACGTAAAAACAAATTAGCTCCACAAATCACTAGAATTATTTTGAAGGATATTTTGCCTCAATTCATTCCTAAAAGGCCTTTGAGATTTTAATTCAACTTATTTTTTAAACATTTTGTTGACAATTTTTACATTTAAATCACTTCCATTTCTGAATATACTTTCTCCAGTCCCCAGTGCTATCTAAGAAGTCTTCCCTTGCAATAAAGTTTACAAAATACTAAGAAATAGCTCAGCAAAACTAACCATGTTGTGTCTGATAGCACACATAGCATTCTATACTTATATAGCCTTGCTTCTTCAATAAACATCTCTTCTTGGGAACCTTTCATCATAGTAATTATACAATATTCAATTTTATTTTGTCATTCTTTCATTTTACATTATTGAAATCATTATGTATATTGTTTTCCTGATTTGGCTTTCTTCATTCCATCAGGTCACCGAAATTTTTCTATTTTTAAAAATTTTTGTATTAATAATTTCTTATGGTGCCATGATATATGGCTTTGGATAGGCTGAGTTGTTGGAAATGCTCTAAGACTTGGGAGACAGATCTGTGCTGGAGAAAGAGATTTGGGAGTCACTTGTAGGAGTTATATTTGAAGCTAAAGGAATAAATGGAATTCCTAAGGAAGAGAACAGAGAAGAGGGTTCACAGACTTTTTTGTTCACTGTATAGTATTCTTTGCCATGAAAGACTGTGGCAAACTGAAAGTTGAAGCTATCTTAACACTGATTGTTGGGAGAGCTGAGAATGTACAATTTCCCTTCAATAAAAGCAGTTGTTTATGTTTTTTTAAAGGTCAAGTTCTGGTGTATTTTCTGGTTATTGTATAGAGAAAATAGGCAATTTGTGATTATTTTTATAAATGCTACAGTTACCATGCTATTTATATCTGGCAACAGATATAAATTTTTATATGTTAAAATTATTTTTACATTTTTTGTCTGAAATAATGTAGCATCCAGACTTTTGAGACCACTAGTATACGGGGAAAAGAGAAGAAAGCCAAAGATAGCACCTTGAGGAACAACAAAATTTAATGTTCAGGAAGAGAATGAGGAACCAATGAAAAACATAGAAGAACAGGAAGAGAGGTAGAAAGAGAACTAAGAAGTTTTTTTTTTGATCATGACTTTCAGGTAGTCCCATAATTTTTAAATTGCCTTCCTGGAAGTATTTTACAGGTCAGGTGTTTTTCCAGTGAGATATTTTACATTGTCTGCTATTTTTTCATTCCTTTGGCTTTGTTTGATAATTTCATGACTTTTCATAAAGTTATTAGCTTCCATTGTCTCCATTCTAATATTTAAGGAATTATTTTCTTTCTTTTTTAAAAATTTATTTATTTAGATTTTCAACATTCATTTCCACAAAATTTTGAGTTCCAAATCTTCTCCCCATCTCTGCCCTCCCCCTTCAAACACCATGCATTCTGATTGCCCTTTCCACCAGTGCTCCCTGCCTCCTAACACCCCTCCCTTCCCTTATCCCCATCTTCTTCCTTGTCCTGTAGGGCAAGATATATTTCTATACCCTATTACCTGTATTTCTTATTTCCCAGGTGTATGCAGAAATAATTCTCAACATTTGTTCCTAAACTTTGGGTTCCAACTTCTCTCCCTTCCTCTCTCCCCACCCTTCCCCACTGAGAAGGCAAGCAATTCAATATAGTCTATATATGTGTAGTTTTGCAAATGACTTCCATAATAGTTATGTTGTGTAAGACTAATTATATTTCCCTCCATCCTATCTTGCCTCCCATTTATTCTATTCTTTCTTTTGATCTTGTCCTTCCCCAAGATTTTTACTTCTAATTGCTCCCTTCTCCCTTCCATCATCCCCCTCCCACCCTGCTTCTCCCCTTCTCCCCTACTTTCCTGTTGTGTGAGATAGATTTTCATACCAAATTAAGTGTGCATGTTATTCCTTCCTTGAGCCAAATGTAATGAGAATAAGGTTCACTTTTTCTGTCTCACCTCCTTCCTTTTCCCCTCCATTGGAAAAGATTTTTCTTGCCTCTTCTATGAGAGATAATTTGCCCCATTCCATTTCTCCCTTTCTCCTCCCAATATATTCCTCTCTCATCTGTTAATTTTATTTTTTTAGAAATGATCCCCTCCTATTCAACTCACCCTGTGCTCTCTGTTTCTCCCTCCCTCTCTATCTCTCTTTCTCTCTCTCTCTCTCTCTCTCTCTCTCTCTCTCTCTCTCTCTGTATAATCCCACCACCTATGCAAATACTGAGAAAAGTTTCAAGAGTTACAAATATTATCTTTCCATGTAGGAATGTAAACAGTTCAACTTTAGTAAGTCCCTTGTGATTTTTCTTTCCTGTTTATCTTTTCATGCTTCTCTTGATTCTTGTGTTTGAAAGTCAGATTTTCTATTCAGCTCTGGTCTTTTCATCAAGAATCCTTGAAATTCCTCTATTTCATTGAATGACCATTTTTCCCCCAGAAGCATTATACTCAGTTTTTGTGGGTAAGTGATTCTTGGTTTTAATCCTAGTTCCTTTGACTTCTGGAATATCATATTTCAAGCCCTTTGATCCCATAATGTAGAAGATGCTAGATCTTGTAATATCTTGATTGTATTTCCACAGTACTTGAATTGTTTCTTTCTGGCTGCTTGCAATATTTTCTCCTTGACCTAGGAACTCTGAAATTTGGCTCCAATATTCCTAGGAGTTTCTCTTTTTGGATCTCTTTCAGGAGGTGATTGGCATTCTTTCAATATTTATTTTGTCCTCTGGTTCTAGAATATGTGGGCAGTTTTCCTTGATAATCTCATGAAAGATGATGTCTAGGCTCTCTTTTTGATCATGACTTTCAGGTAGTCCCATAATTTTTAAATTGTCTCTCTTAGGTCTATTTTCCAGGTGAGTTGTTTTCCCAATGAGATATTTCACATTATCTTCCATTTTTTCATTCTTTTGGTTTTGTTTTGTAATTTCTTGGTTTCTCATAAAGTCATTAGCCTCCATCTCTTCCATTTTAATTTTTAAAGAACTATTTTCTTCGGTGAGTTTTTGAACCTCCTTTTCCATTTGACTAATTCTGCTTTTGAAAGCATTCTTCTCCTCATTGGCTTTTTATACATCTTTTGCTAATTGAGTTAGCCTATTTTTAAAGGTGTCATTTTCTTCAGCATTTTTTGGGGTCTCCTTTAGCAAGCTGTTGACTTGCTTGTTATGATTTTCTTTCATGGCTCTCATTTCTCTTCCCAGTTTTTCCTCCACCTCTCTTACTTGGTTTTCAAAATTCTTTTTGGGCTCTTCCATGGCCTGGGACCATTGCATATTTATTTTGGAGGTCTTTGATGTAGAAGCCTTGACTTTTGCTTCTTCCCCTGATGGTAAACATTGTTTTTCCTCATCTGAATTGCCGTGTTCATCTTTCATTGCTGAAGAAGACCATGCCCTTTCACTGACCTTTGAAGCTGCCTTTGGTGCCTGTGGGTTGAGGGTTCTGTGGACTGCGGCTGCCACCACCAGGGATTCCACCCTGGAGGCCTGTTCTGGTCTTCCTCCAGACGTGGTGTGGCCAAGGTTGGGCTGGGCTCTGTTCTGTGTCCAGTGCGACAGACTTTTCCCATCAGCTTTCTAGGTCATCCTGGACTAGAAATCTCCTCCACTCCATCATTCTGTGGCTTCTGCTCCTCTAGAATTTGTTGAGAGTCTTTCTTTACAGATATTTTATGGGCTGTGGGGGAAGAGCTAGTGCCCCCCCATAGCAGTTCTTGATTAGACGGAGAGGAGTATGTTCATACATTGGAGAGAAAGACTGAATAAAGTGATTGGATCTTCGAGTCCTAGAAAAAAGGATTTACTCTCTCAATGATACTGGAGAAAAGTACTTAATCTGAGAGAAACTGTGTGTGAGTCCACAAGCAACAAAAAACCTGGGATAAGAAGTTGTTGGCAAGATCTGTTATCATAGCATTTAACTACATCAGATATTTTTAAGCTTTATTTTTAAAGTTTTTTTTTTTTTAACCAGGAAGACAGTACCCAGGAGAGCACAAGTGTCCCTGGGTCATAGGATGCAAGTGACAGTAGAGTAAAACTATGAGTGAGTCATGAATTTATGATCATTATTAAGCTATCATTATCTGTTCTAGGTATGGCATACATAGGTAAGGGAGAGATAAAGTTTGGAATAGATGCTTTGGGGAATATGCCAAGGAGTTAATGGTGCAACAATAAGATTATCAAGTAGCATTAAAAGCCCGGTAAAGGTTGTTGTCTTATTTTATTTCATTCTTTTCTGAGGGTAGGACAGGCTAGACCTGTGGTTTCGTTAGTTCTTACTGAGGGAAATCCCACCCCGCCCCCCATGTAGTTTGTAACCTGCTCCATAAATTTTAGTGTTGGGAATGTCTGGAGGTATTGGGAGATTAAGTAACTTGTTCAGGGTGGCATGGCCAAGGTCTATATCTAATCTATCTATCAACATCAGCCATATCTATTTCCATCTATACAAAAGACCTGAAACCTGAAACTTCTTTATTCCAAAGTGAATGCTCTATCCACATTGCTTCTTAGCTTTGTTTAGGAAACACCAATTTATAGTGGGTAAAACCAGATGCATTGCATGATTTTCTCCATTGACACTTAGTAGTCCTAGAATTTCAGTGGAGAAATCATATATTAGGGGCTACTCATAGATAAGGATTCACAAAGAAGGAATATTATCAAGCTGAGACACGGCAAAGAGGTCAGTAGATAACAGATATGAGTGTTATCCTTACATTTCACAGATCTCAGAATATGAATCATTATAAAGGAATGATCTGAAAGTGACAGTGGGGCATTGAAATAGTCCCACCTCTCTTCCTGACTCAGTCTGGCATTTTTTTGGTGCTTTTTAAATGCTATCATATGTTTTCCATGCAAGAGAGCTGTGTTGAAGAGGTAGCAGAGGATACAAATATAATGGAAAAAAATCTGTTTGACAGATGGATCAAGCATAGCCAAAATACAGTCGAGAACTTTTATATAAGTTGTACCTTCCAATCAAGACAAGCAGTATGATCCTCTTCTCAGGCCCCTTTTCTACTCACTAGAATTTTACTGAGTCTGCCCCTTTTCCCCACTGCTCCCATTTACCTTACTATTTTTTTTTCTCTAGGTGTTCATGAAAAGGGGCCTGAGAAGAGCATCATTGACTGAATCCATGCTTTCAATAACCCAACTGTCATTGACAGTGGACAGAGTCACATTTACCAAAAAGAGGGAGTTTCCCTGAGGTCCCCTGGAGCAAAGCCCTTGAGAAATATGGTAAGGAATGGGTTCATAGGCAAGATGGAGGCTGAAAAGTCAGAATCTGTCATGGAACCTTTTTAAAGCAAGGATATATACACAGTAGCAAAGTCTACTTCCTCTTTTGACCAAAGTCTGTTTCTGGTAACATTTATGTCACCAGGAAGTCATATACCATGTACGCTGTGATTTAATTTTATCTTAATGAAACAATATACATATAAAACTATCCATTAAATATAAAACAGTGAAGTAATTTGCAAATTTTCCTACGGCATAATAAATTAAGCATGGAGAGCACTAGGAATGCAATTTGCAGTCATTTATAATGCAGTGTTTTATGTTAATAATTCAAAATCACATGCTATTTGGAGACACTTCTAATTAATGTATTTATGAAATTGTCAACTGTGACTGTTTTGGTTCCATTTAGCTAAACATTTCAACAGAATGTGCTTGTTGTTGTTTAGTGTTTGCTCGACGGCACCGTCAAGCGTCAGATGTACGACTGGGGAACGTTGGTTGGCTGTGCAGGTTTGTTATGTTGCCATCATGTTCCTGATTAGTCCCAGCCTCAAACAACTCCAACTCACTCTAGCCCTCTCTACCACAAATAAATCCAAATATCTTGTCTACTGTGTTTAGACATTTTAAAAAGATAGAAAGAGGAGTGGCCTGGATCAATAATTAATTGGAAAGGAAAGTTCAGCATGCTGTTAAAGAATCTTTTAAATATTAAGCATGTTTTATATCTCAAATCCGTAGACACTGACATTTCTCCAGAGCAGATAATCGTGTCTGATAGAGCCCGTCTATTTCAGTTCTTATCTTTATTTGTAAGTTGTTGAATGCAAGCACTGGCCTAAATATTCATTAGTTGGTTCATTTTGGTTTAATGAAACATTGACACTGACCCAAACAAAGTTCCATCTGTCACAGAGCACTGTTTAGTGAGATGAAAGAACACAATCTTAGCACCACATGTGGCTTGAAATAGAGAGAAGGACTAAGAGGCTAAGTCTGTTGAAGTCTTTAACGACAAAGGAAGTGTCACCAGCTCCTCGTCACAATATCTTCCTTTTTCAAGGGCTTTTCCCCCAACTTTTTCTGCCTAATCTAAAATCCTTAACAGTCTTAGTAGGACTGGGCAAACACATTTTGTTTTCTCACATAAGGAGTTCTGTAGCTTCTCTAACTATGTGGAGTAGTCCCAAGAACCTAACCCACATAGTTCTCAGAGGCTGACAACATGCATTGAGGTCTACTATATCTTTGAAGGGTTTCTGCGCCTTGCCTAACCTTTATATATCCCTGTGTTTGTGCAATTCAAGTGTTATCATACTTAATTCCTCTGTTCTAACTGGTCAAACTTGGATGATTAAACTCTAGGCACCATTCTGGTGGCGTCAACTAATTAATGAACCAGTGGTGACTTATGCTGTTTGCTTTAGGGAAATAAAGCCCACCCAATATTCACCCTGGATATCACCTCCACCAGGGGCCAGCACATATGAAAACTCAAAGAATATCTAAACTGCTTTATATGCCAGAGTTTTGGAGTTCTGAGACCTAGGGGCGACTATGCAGCAGAGGCAGTACATTTTTCTAGGTGAATCATTTACTTAAGTAAGCAGTCTGATGTGATTCATTAGAAGTGAGTTGGCAGCATATTCCTTGGGTGAAATTCAATTACATCATATCTTTAGCTAGAAGGGATCTCAGAGTCATCATGTTCAACCCCCTATACATCCAAACAATTTGGGGTCTGGGGACATTATGTGATTTGCTCAAAGTCACATAGGTAGCAAACATCAGAGGTGGAATTTGAACCCAAGTTCTCTGGCTCCTGAACCAGTGTTCTTTCTACGATAACACTTGAAAGGTCTATCAGGTCAAACAATCACCATTTCTCAATTTCAGGCTTAATTCAACTGTGGGTTTGATTTGATAGGAATCAGGGAGAGTGCATGCTATGGAGATTTCTCTGGCTTATTGCAGTCCTGTCACTTTTTTTTGCCACAGAGGAAGCTGTGATTGGACTACTCAAGAAAGAAGTCTAACATTTCCCCAGGAACTTGAATATTTTGTTCATTTCTTGAGAAGACTTGGAATTAGCCTGTCAGCCTTGGAAAATGCCTTAATAGTGTGATAATTTGTTCCTCTGTTTTATAGAGTCAGTTTGACCCTGAAGGATAAAAATCATGGATACATTTAAAAAATTATCCTCAACATATTTTTGATTATTGAATAGAATTGGAGAATCCAATATGTTATTTTTCTAACATAAATGCCAATGTTAGTATTGTTGAGGAAGTATTAAAATATTTGATAACTCTTAAAAGCAGGCTGTGGATTTGAAAGAAAAGAAGAACTAGTACTGTCTGTAGTACATTTGAGTAGTATTTGACCATATAATGCACCTAAAACATTTGAAAGTTAAGAAACTCATTCTACTATCAAAGTATGAAAATGATGAAAGCTTAGTAAACTTCTAATGAAGCAGGAATAATGTCATTCTATTTTCTATCGAAAATTAAAAGCTCATGTTTGTTTTTTGGCCAAAGTAGAGGTCAAAAAGCTTTAGATATAAAATATTCAGCTCATGAAATGGCCAGATTTTATGGTTTTATATCCCCAAATGAAAAAACACAAAGTTTAAAGTTGCAAAATTTTGATTTGGCCTTGTCTAAAAGGTAGGAAATTCACTTACAAAAATAACTCTGAGATTTTAAAGTGCTTGTTTCCCCAAAGTTTTTAAAAAAATTTTGACTCGTGATTAAAATTAAATTTGAATTGTTTTAGGTTTGGTCATAAGGAACCTCAAAATGATTTGAGGGCAGAAATTGGCTTCCAATGTAAATCTATGATATTGATTTATGACCAGCTTGACCAACAAAGGAAACTTCTCAAGAGTTTTTCTCAATCAAAATGTTAAAGAGTAAAATTCAATAACTTTAATTAATCCTTCTTTACAGAAATTTCATTGGAATAATTTTAAATGGGTTCTTCCTTTTCCCTTCCCTTTTCTCCTCATCTTTTCCTTCTCTCTCTCCTCTGTCAGCCTCTATCTCATAGGTACTTGGCCAAAGGAACATGTCTGTGACATCAGATGTCCTTCTTTAATTAATTTACAGAGAATCATTGACTATTCAGGACTAAAACACAATATACTTGTTGCTTTTTTTTTTTTTTTAAGATCTCCAGCAATGTGCATACCCTTTGACCCAGCAATATCGCTACTAGGACTATATCCCCAAGAGATCATAAAAATGGGAAAGGGTCCCACATGTACAAAAATATTTATAGCAGCACTCTATGTAGTTGCCAAAAACTGGAAGTCAAGGGGATGTCCATCAATTGGGGAATGGCTGAATAAATTATGGTATATGAATGTAATGGAGTACTATTGTGCCATAAGAAATGATGAACAAGAAGACTTCAGAGAGGCCTGGAAGGACTTATATGACCTGATGTTGAGTGAAAGGAGCAGAACCAGGAGAACTTTATGCACAGCAACAACCACAGTGTGTGAGAGTTTTTTCTGGTAGACTTTGATTTTTGTAATAACACAAGAACTTCTGAAAAAAAAGAAAAAAAAAAAAAAAAGAAAAAAAAAGAAAAGAAAAAAAAAAAATCCCAATGGTGGACCTCAAGGCAAAAAGCCTTCCACACTCAGAGAGAGAAATATGGAAGTCACTCACATAATGTAGCAGATCATGTTTGTGTATGTGTATCTGTTTGTGTATCATGTTCTGATTTGTTATACGGATTCTTTCATTTATCTTAATCTGACTACACAGCATGACGATAGTGAAAATATACTCAATAGGAAAGTTTATGTAGAATCTATACAGAATTGTATGCAGTCGTGGGGAGGGAGGGAGGTAGTGGGGGGTGGGTGGGGAGGGATAAAATCGCAATTGTATGGCAGTGATTGTTAAACATTAAAAAAAATAAAAAAATTAATAAAAAAAAATATATATATAAAATAAAAAAAAAAGAAAAAAAAGAAAAAGAAAAAAAAAAAAAAAAAAAAGATCTCCAGCAGCCTTACCATGGGGATACAGTTTTTGACTTTGAGGAGGAAGACGGTTTCATAGGATCAACATTGTAACTTAGACTTTTTTTTCATAAAAAAACAACTAGTTCATACATTTGCCTCTGGACAAGAAGACTAAAATACACAAAGACATTCACAACACATACATGCATCTGTACAGTCATCACGTGAGTGATCATGTGTAATCGATTGCCATCACTGTCTCTAGAATCTCAACTTCTTACAATATATTTTCTCTGAAATTCATACCTTCTCAGTACTGCCCTTTTGAGTCTCTCCCTCTCTTTGATTGGAAAAGGTAAAGGATAGACATTAGAAAGCTCCTCCTCAATCTATTTAACAAGGGGGCTCAAGGTAGATACCTAATCATTTCTACATGGCTGAAGGGCTTCATCATTCCCTGAGCTAGATACCTTCCCTTTGCCCCCAAAGTCCTTCTTTTCAACTTCTTTTTCTGTGTTTCTTCCCCCTTTAGATTATGAACTCTTGTTGGCAGGGAATATCTTTTACTTTTCTTTGTATCCCCAGTGCTTAGCATGATGCCTGGCATATAATTGTGGCTTGATAAATGTTTATTGACTGACTGATCACATACATATATGGTATATCTATCTATCTATCTATCTATCTATCTATCTATCTATCTATCTATCTATCTATATGTATTTTAACTGATCAGTAATTTTTCAATTGTGTCTGATTCTTCATGATCTCATTTGGGGTTTTCTTGGCAAAGATACTAGGGTGGTTTGCTATTTCATTCTCCAACTCATTTTGCAGATGAGGACACTAAATAAACAGGGTTAAGTATCTGAGGTTGGATTTGAACTCTCTCCATCTACTGTACGACCCAGTTACTCTTTATACAAAGAGCTTAGTGTTTTCAAAGCTAATAGAACATAAATCTGCACTGAGTTTTGAACTATTTTGAATTGTCTATCACTTATGAAATTCTTGATTGAGAAAAGCTTCCAAAGAAGATTGACACACATGCACATGAACATTGTGTGTGTGTATGTGTGTGTGTGTGTGTGTGTGTGTGTGTGTGTATGGGTGTGTGTGTGTATGGATATGTAAGATATAAACATCAACTGTATTTGGATCATTCTAACCCATCTGCATGATGCAGTGTACAGGATTTTGGTTTTACAGTCAAAGGCTCTGAGTTTACATTCCATTTACATCCTTAGTTACTACCCTAATAATCTTGGGCAAGTCATCTAACCTCACTGGGTCTCAGTTTCATCATCTGTAAGATGAGGAGGTTGGATTAGAAGACCTCTAAGGTCTTTTCCAGCTCAAATCCATTAATTATTGGTTAATTAGTCAAATTTATTAGCTCTAACTCTCATAATCACAAAGATTGTAGAAGTGGACATTTGAACACACTTACCTGTAGGCCTACAGCAAAGAACAATGCAAATTTGTTTGACTATTGACTGGAGATGTGATTCCTAGCAGGGTTCCAATTAAGAGCTGGATGGATTAGCCTTTGAAGACCTTTCTAAAATTTAAGATTGTGATTCTGTGAAATCTTATTTGCCACACAGAAATATTCATTGCACTGGTATTTGTTTCCCTTGGTTCTGACCTGTAGCAAAACCATGTCTGAGTAAATGTTTACTGTGTGAAAGATTTCAATGACAAACTTGCTGAGCCTCAAGAACAAAGCTGGATGTATTCCTTTCAATGTTCCTGATTTTGAATATGGATGTGGGTAGTGGTGATAGCATCTGTTGTTGATAGAGGTGGGTGGGTGTTAACACATGCTAAAACAAGTGTGAAGTAAGGTTTGTCACAGCATTTACTGTTGACCCAATGGGCCCACAGAAAGATTTCACTGCATAGTGAAAAGCAGAGAAACAAACAGTCTTAAGAAAAGAATGGTAAAGTAAAGGGGGCTTCTTTTGCAATTAAGTTTCTATGGAAACAGTAGTGGGCTTCAAGGGTTTTAACATGATGGCGCACAGAACTATATTCTTATTGGACATTTTCTGTCTCTGATGGTAAAAGAATAGACCAGATTAGATTCGTGTTCACCCTGGGCAGTGTACTGTAAATAAAGAGAGTAACTAAAATGGTTTTGGGTAGTAGGTGTTTTACTTTTAATACTTGTTTTTTGCCTCTCTGGGAATCATCTGAGTTTTATAAGTTGTTATTCCCAGCCTCTGCAGTGCTACCCAATATAAAATAGCCCTGGGTCAGAGAGAAAGGGCTCAATAAATAACCAGTGACATGATGTTCAATTTCCGCATCCTGGAAAAATTGCCAATGACTTGGCTTTATAAATAGAAGTGCATGATATTGTGGGAAAAGGGTTGAACTTGGAGTCAGGAAACTTGGCTTTGTGACTCTGGGCAAGTCACTAAAACTCTCAACTGCAGGGCTATTGTGAGGCTCAAAGGAGAGAATACATGTGAGGTTCTTTGAAGTGCTTTGTAGCTATGAGTTATTATCATCCATATTAAAAGGCTCTAAGTAAAAGAGCATCAGGGTGGGAGTCAGAAGCCTTCAGTTCTTGTCCTGATTCTATCAATTACTTGCTGAGGCTTGGGTCAGTCATATTCCTTCCTTGGGGCACAGTTTCTTCTCCTAGTAAAACAAAAATATTGGACTAGATAGAAGGTCTTTAAGGGTCATTATAGCTTCAAAAACCACAATGGCTACAATAATGTAAATTTAAGTAACATCAAAATATAGCTGTTTTCTTTTTTCAGTCTTTCAGTAGAAGTCTTTGTGACTCCATGGATCATACTGTCTATGGGTTGGGTGTTTTTTGGTTTGTGTTCTGGTTTTTTTTGGCAAAGATCCAGGAGTGCTTTGTCATTTCCTTCTCCTAATGAAGCTGAGTACTATGTGGTTAAAATGACCAATCTTGGTCCTGAAGAAGAGATGAGGAAATATGTTTTCTTCCTGTCTTCAAAGAGAGGGTACTACAGATATCAAATATTTTCTAAATGGTTAGACATGTTATGTTCACTTTCTTAACTGTTTTCTTCATTTTACTTGTCTAATTGAGTGATACTAGTGGTGGGTGATAGTATGTCTGGAAATGACTGTAATGTAAAAGCAAAAGAATCAAGAGTTTTTCTGTAAAGAAAGAAAAGAAAATCATAGTGGCAAGGTTTCTAGCCCAGGAGAGGAAGAATCAGGACAGGGACGTCAGTTGGGCACTGAAATATGAACAGAAATCCTACTTTCAACTCCTTAAATAGTTGGTTAAGAATTGGCGGAGCCAAGATGGCGGAGTAGAAAGACGCACATACACATAGCTCCGAACCCACAACCCACAGAACGGCTAGAGGGGACCAACTGATGGTGAATTCTGCACCCAGAGGCCACGGAATATTGGAGCGAGGGAGATTTCTGTTCTGGAGAGACCTGCAAACCTCTCGCGGGGGGTCCTTTGCGCTGCGGACTGGGCGCCGGGACTGGGAGCAGAGGGCAGCCCTGCAGTGGCCACGACACCGTGAGGAAAAGATCCGAGTGGGCTACGGGGACGGGATCTCCAGTGGCGGCACAAGCCCCTCCACCCACAGGTGACGGGGGTCAGTGAGAGAGTCTCTTTGGCGGGTTGAGAGGGGAGTGGGGTGCCCCCATGGCTCAGGCCCCCCCCCGGGAGATAGAAGCTGAGAGGCGGCTGCAGACAGGGTCTCCCCAAGCAGGCGGGAGCCTGGATCCATTGTGGAAGGTCTGTACATAAACTCCCTGAGGGAACTGAGCCAGAGAGGTGGCCCTGCCCTGACCTGACCACCTGAACTTAATTCTCACACTGAATAGCAGCCCTGCCCCCACCAGAAGCCCTAAGGCAGGAAGCAGCATTTGAATCTCAGTCCCCAAACGCTGGCTGGGAGGATCAGGAGGCGAGGTGGGTGTGAGGAGAATATTCAGAGGTCAAGTCATTGGCTGGGGAGAATGCCCAGAAAAGGGAAAAGAAATAAAACTATTGAAGGCTACTTTCTTGGAGAACAGACATTTCCTCCCCTCCTTTCTGATGAGGAAGAACAATGCTTACCATCAGGCAAAGACACAGAAATCAAGGATTCTGTGTCCCAGCCCACCCAATGGGCTCAGGCCATGGAAGAGCTCAAAAAGAATTTTGAAAATCAAGTTAGAGAGGTGGAGGAAAAACTGGGAAGAGAAATGAGAGGGATGAAAGAGAAGCATGAAAAGCAGATCAGCTCCCTGCTAAAGGAGAACCAAAAAAATGTTGAAGAAATTAACACCTTGAAAACTAGCCTAACTCAATTGGCAAAAGAGGTTCAAAAGGCCAATGAGGAGAAGAATGCTTTCAAATACAGAATTAGCCAAATGGAAAAGGAGATTCAAAAGCTCACTGAAGAAAATAGTTCCTTCAAAACTAGAATAGCACAGATGGACGCTAAGGACTTTATGAGAAAGACAGATATCACAGAACATAGCGAGAAGATTGGAAAAATGGAAGATAATGTGAAATATCTTATTGGAAAAACAACTGACCTGGAAAATAGATTCAGGAGAGACAATGTAAAAATTCTGGGACTACCTGAAAACCATGATCAAAAGAAGAGCCTAGACATCATCTTCCATGAAATTATCAAGGAAAACTGCCCTGAGATTCTAGAACCAGAAGGCAAAATAAATATTCAAGGAATCCGCAGAACACCGCCTGAAAGAGATCCAAAAAGAGAAACTCCTAGGAACATTGTGGCCAAATTCCAGAATTCCCAGGTGAAAGAGAAAATATTGCAAGCAGCTAGAAAGAAACAATTCAAGTATTGTGGAAATACAATCAGGATAACACAAGATCTAGCACCCTCTACATTAAGGGATCGAAGGGAATGGAATAGGATATTCCAGAAGTCAAAGGAACTAGGACTGAAGCCAAGAATCACCTACCCAGCAAAACTGAGTATAATACTTCAGGAGAAAAAATGGTCTTTCAAAGAAATGGAGGATTTTCAGGTTTTCTTGATGAAAAGACCAGAGCTGAAAAGAAAATTTGACTTTCAAACACAAGAATGAAGAGAACCATGAAAAGGTGAACAGCAAAGAGAAGTCATAAGGGACTTACTAAAGTTGAACTGTTTACATTCCTACATGGAAAGACAATATTTGTAACTCTTGAAACATTTCAGTATCTGGGTACTGGGTGAGATTACACACACACACATGCACACATGCACACATACATAGAGACAGAGTGCACAGAGTGATTTGAAGAGGATGGGATCATATCTTAAAAAAAAAATGAAATCAAGCAGTGAGAGAGAAATATTGGGAGGAGAAAGGGAGAAATTGAATGGGGCAAATTATCTCTCATAAAAGAGGCAAGCAAAAGACTTATTAGTGGAGGGATAAAGAGGGGAGGCGAGAGAAAAACATGAGGTCTACTCTCATCACATTCCACTAAAGGAAAGAATAAAATGCACACTCATTTTGATAGGAAAACCTATCTCACAACACAGGAGAGTGGGGGACAAGGGCACAAGCAGGGTGGGGGGGAGGATAGAGGGGACGGCATGGGGAGGAGAATGCAATCTGAGGTCGACACTCATGGGGAGGGAAAGGATCATAAGAGAATAGAAGTAATGGGGGACAGGATAGGATGGAGGGAAATATAGCTAGTCCTATACAACACAACTAGTATGGAAATCATTTGCAAAACTACACAGATTTGGCCTATATTGAATTGCTTGTCCTCCAAAGGGAAGGGGGGGAGAGGGAGGGAGCTAAAGAAGTTGGAACTCAAAGTGTTAGGATCAAATGTAATGTTCTTACCACTAGGAAATAAGAAATACAGGTTAAGGGGTAAAGAAAGCTATCTGGCCCTACCGGACAAAAGAGAAGATGGAGACAAGGGCAGAGAAGGATGATAGAAGAGAGAGCAGATCGGTCACAGGGGCAAATAGAATGCTTGGGTTTGGGGGGGGAGGGGATAAAAGGGGAGAAAATTTGTAACCCAAAATTTTGTGAAAATAAATGTTAAAAGTTAAATAAAAAAAAATAGTTGGTTAAAAAAAAGCATTTTGATAGCCTGGGATGAAAGGTACTTGAAAGTGCATGTTGCTTTCGTAGCTCTAAATGAGTTACACTTTTTTGTTTTGATTTCCTACACTTCAAGGGCTTGTCGTCTTTGAACTGATTCTAAGAAAGTGGCCAGGCTATTTCAAGTATTTGTAGCAGACTCAATAAAATATTCTGTCTAGTGAGAAGCCCCCCTCCCCCAATGCATTAAGCAAATCTTCAGATATTGACTCACTCAGCTTGAACTCTGTAGCTTGTTTCAATTTTACTAAAAGGAAAGTATTGGTAATTAATTATCTAAGCCACATAATGAGTTTCCATTACTTGAAATTCAATAACACTCTTTTACTGTGACTTGAACAATCAATAGCCTAGAGGATTAATAGGCATGACCGACACAGTAGGGATCATAGACTATACAATAGGGAAGTCAGGCTAGACCCTCAGAAGGCTATTGGGCTATCTCAACTCTGTGGGTGGAAGTAATTGTCATGAGAATAATGAATTGTGAGACTAATAGCCCTTGCTAAATTTTATGTCATGTTATTCAATTCAATGGAAATGACATGTACTAGAGGTGGCAGAATGGATGGAATGCCAGACCTGGAGTCAGGAGGCCCCAAGTTCAAATGTGATCTCAGACACTAGTTGTGTGACACTGGGCAAATTACTTAACTTTATTTTCCTCAGTTTCCTCTCCTGTGAAATCTGTTGGAGAAGGAAATGGCAAAGTACTCTAGCATCTTTGCCAAGAAAACCCCAGTGGGGAAGTTGAACATGACTGACATGACAAATAATAGGATGAAGCAATCAAGTCTGGCATCTTTGATACATTTGATTCTGCTCTGTGCAACAATTCAACAAACATTTATTAACACTATGTTCAGGCCAATGTAGCAATTTCTAGGGAAATATAAGGTTTATATTTCCACAGCTTTTGTCCTCATAGAACTAGTAGTTAGTAGAATGAGTCTCATAGATGAATCATTCTAATACAAAAGAAACACAAGTACATTATGGAGGCAAAAAATTACCTTTTGAAAATATGAATATCATCCTGTCATGACAGAGGTGACCATGAGATCCTTATCAGTCCTTTATCCAAAGTCCATGAAATCTAATCTACCAAAGGCTAGTCTGGCTATCAAGTCTTTCTTAGGTTTGCTCTTCTCCTTGAGGTATTCTATGATAAGTGCTCACTTTCTCCAAAGCTCTCAGTTAGGGAATATCAGACATATGGCTTTCAGGTCTAATCTATAGAACATGTTGCTAGATCCAGATTCTATTTTAGCTGTAAATTAAACTGGTTTTGGTGCAACAGATGACCTGACTGGGGACTGACTATTCAAGCAACACAGATATGGCTAATCCCTCATCTCCCTCTCCAAAAGTCCAATGGTCAGATGTACATAGAAGGCAGCTAAGGAAAATGGTAGATAAAACCTAGACCATGAGAACTGAGCTATTGCAATTTGTATTCTGAAGGTCTAATAGAGTGCTTTGCCATAGGTGCTTTTCCTTTAGGTTTTTAATAAATATTAAATTGAATGAATAACATCCTTAGGTCCTAAAAGAATAATTGGAAGTGATTGCCAGTTGTTTTCAACATAGAGAACAGCCAAGATGGTAAAGAACTTAAAAAAGGTTCCAATTAAAAATAAAACAAAACAAAGTACCATATGAAAATTATGGTTCTATGAGCTTGACTTCAAGTTTTAGTCTTAGCAACGTTGAAGGGGTGTTTAGTGAACATCTAGAAAAGGAAGCAATGATCACAAATAGCCTTCAGAGCTTTATCAATAACAAACCATGCCATACTAATTTTTTCTTTTTTTTCCCTTAAATTTGATTATTGGATGGGTAGATGAGGGCAATAGTTGATATGTACATTACCTGAATTTTAATGCAAAGTTTCTTTTAATATCCTTTGGGGGCAAAGTGTAGAGATGCGGATTAGATAAAAGCATAAAAATGTAGACAAAAGTTTAAACACAAGTTATGTGGATTCATAACAAGTTGAATTTCTTGGCAGACCATGGAAAGAAAATGGGATATTTCAGGGGTGTGCCCTCAGCCATATGTTGTTTTGTTTTGGTGCAATCTTGCTTAAGGGACTTGCCCCCAGTCACACAGCTAGTGTCTGAGGGCAGATTTGAACTCAGGTCCTGCTGACTTCAGGGCCAGGTGCTCTATCCACTGAACCACCTCGCTGCCTTTTGGCCATATATTGCTTTTTTAAATTTAAAAATTTAAATTTTCATTTATTTTATTTTTAATTTATGGAGGAAAACCATTTCCATAACACAGTAAAATCAAAAAAGATGATTGCCCATGAAACTGCAAGTGTATTATGCACTACTTGTGTTCCTTTTAAATATGTGATAATTTGATTATGTAAAAGTTTTTTCCTTTTTTCCCTCCCCCACCCTATAGATGGCTATCATTAGACACAAATAAAGTGTATGTAAGTATTTATGTATACAGAATCATTCTATACGTACTTCTATTTATCATTTCTTTCTCTGGATGCAGAGAGCATCTTCCTTTGTATGTCCTTTGTAGTTAATTTGGGTATTTATAATAGTCCAAATGACTTACTCACTCAAAGTTATTCTTAGAACAATATTACTACTGTTCTCTTGGTTTTGCCCATTTTACTCTTCATGATTTTGTGCAAGTCTATCCATTTTATTCTAAGATCATCGAGCTCATAGCATAGTAGCATTCTATCACAATCACAAACCACAGCTTACACAGCTGTTCCTCAATGGGTGGGCACTCCTATAATTTCCAGCTCTTTTGCACCACAAAGAGAGTTACTCTAAATATTTTAGAATATATAGGTTTTTTTTTTTTTTCCTTTTCCCCTAATCATCTTTGGAAATAGACCTAGTAGTCGTATTACTGGTTCAAGGGGCATAGGCAATTTAATAACCCTCAGGGCATAATTAGCCATGTATCATTGAATATTTTTATCAATTACTTGAATGTAGTTGAGGGCAAAGAATAGATGGGTAGTGAGCTCTGAGTTCACTCTCCCTGAGCAAGGTTGATTACATTTCTTTCTTCTCTGCACCTCCAATGAATGAGAAATTGGGCTACCTTCTACTAATTATATTTGTTTGAACATCCCTTCCAATGTGCATCTCCTTCTATTAGGTTCCAGTGACCACTGTCCCAAGTTATATTTAACCAATTATCATCAACTTGCTTTTATAAAGAGGTATTTATTTCAAAGATACAGGAAGCACAGAAATACAACTATTTCTTCCCAAGTCTTGGGAGGCACTCTCTTCTCCATGCTACATTGATCTCTGTGGAGGTAGGGCTTAGCCTGAATACTTTCTACAAGCATTGGTCTCACCAAGTTTATGTCTAAAAACAAGCTTGTTTTCACTGGTTACATATTGGCTTAGAGGGGAGAGCACCCAACGCATTTCAGCTTACAGCATTGCCTCTCATCAGATATAATTGACAGGGAAGAAATAAGTTTGAAAGAGTCAAACCAACAGAGAGGAGGTTAGGCCAACTAATGCTCTTTTGAATGCACCATAAATTTCAGCTCCATAACTACAGCTAATCCAAAGGGCTGCCTTCACCATCTAGTAGATCAGAATTAGTTTGAGAATGTCAATGTGGGCTCCCAACATCTTTCTAAGAAACTTAATTATACATCATCATTACTCTTTTGGAAGCAGGCTTCTCCGCGTCTTCCATGTGGGATATTGCATCAATGACATTCTAGGCATGCTCATGAAGACCAAGTTCATTGACCAGTGCCATGTTACAAACGGAAAGCTTTTCAAATTTCAGATGACATGAAATTGTGAGGAATTATTAATATGCTGGATGAAAGAGTCATTATTCAAAAGGCTTTTGGCAGGCTAGACTGCTAAGTCAATTATAATGAGAATAATCTTAATATGGATAGATGCAAAGTTACATACAAGTTCAAAAGTAGATCTCACTGGTACAAAATAGGGAAGATATGACTTAATAACAGCACACATGAAGAAATTTGTGAGTTTGAGTGGACTACAATTTCAGTGAGTCAACAGTACAACAAGGACAGCTCCTTAACATCCCCCCCAAAAGATTAATTAATATTAATTTGTATTAGTTAATATCATTGTATTAATTTGCATTAATTAATATTACCTTGTAGCTAAGGCTACCAAGAGGCACAATTTCTAGAGCAATGAGTGTGATTGTCTCATTGTACTCTGCCTTGGTTAAGCTCTATCTTAAATAAATATGGCACTCAATTCTGGGCACCACATTTGAAGAAGTCAATTCAAGTTAAATTATTAACATTTTAAATCTGTACCATGTGCTGAGCACTTTTCTGCATGTTGGAGGAAGCTGGAGAATAGCTTATATCATAATAATGGTGATGGCTAACATTTATATAGCGCTTACTTCATGCCAGGCATTGTGCCAAGCATTTTACAATTATTGCTGCATTTAATCCTCACAACAAACCTGAGAGATAGGTGCAATATACCACCCCAGACTGATGTGGGTGACACCTATTTTTCTATTGTTTAAAGGGTGCCTTATTGGTTCACTAATGCCCTTAGAATTCAAGAAAAACTAATTGATATGGCAATGGCATCTAACTGCAGAACTCAGAGCTTAACAAAGACATCTTTGAATTCAGACCCCTCATTTTATAGATGAGGAAACTGAGGCACAGAATGGTGACATGACTTGTCTAACTGAAGTCATGCAGGTTTTTAGTGACATAACAAAATTAGAACCTGACTCTTCTAACTCCTTCTCCAGCATTCTTTCCACTACACAATTCTTCCCTAACAATTATGTAAATTCTTACCATATAAACTACTCCTTGGTTTTAAAAAGTGGTTATGATAATAATTTCTAGCTTACTAAAAATATTAATTGATTGAGCATTGCCAATGATTTATAAAATCCCACAATTTAGAATTTTTATGTTTAGTTTATAAAAACTTTGTTAGTCTGACTGCCATTAGCATGTTGATTGACTCTGCTTCACTAATGTCATTTTATATTGCTTCCCATATCATTCAAATACTCAAAATGCTCAAAGAAATCTGTGATCCCATCAACTTGGATGTTTTCTTTCATAGTGTGGATAGTAGTCCATTCAAGTCTGAGCATTCTCTGTGTCTCTTGTCTATATCTTCCCTTAAATTTGACACAGGAGGTCAGTCAAGTATTCTGGGCCTGAGGTTGCCCCTGGGTGACAAATTCTGTGGCCAAGAAGGTTAAAGTAAATTCCTCTCCTGAATGCTGTGCATATTTAGAAAGGCTGAAATTTCTATGAAAACTCAAACCAAAAAGAAATAGAGGAGAGGTTCATGAATTGATTTCTGTTGGATACTAGCGTTGGCCCAAGTTTCCAGGGCAAGTGTTTCTTTTCATACTTGGAACAGTAAAATAAAGAATAAATGAAATACTTGGAGGAGTTACAATCTAGTGATAAAACAGATCACTTAGTGGAAGGCAAGGATTGTTAAAGAAACCATTGGCTAGGTTCTGAGGAGAAGGACCCACTAGGATGAAGCCAACTGCTTCACATCCCATCTCTGTAGCTCTTTTCTGTCTACCAGTTGACTTCCTCATGGTTTCACTTGACCTCCTTGTTATTTGCCTGGCTCAAAACAGCCTTTCCTGACCACTTGTGGTTTTTTACATCCTGTCCTCCCCTAGGAGAACTTACTTACTAGATGTAAGCCAAAGAAAGAGCATGGTTTACTGGTCTGAGGACTAGACTTGGAGTAAGGAAGACCTGGATTCAAATCCTACCACTGACATTTACCTAGCCCTATGACGTTGGTCAAATAATTTATCTTCTTTCTGCTTTGCTTATCTCATTTGTAAAGTGAGGGGATTAAACTCAGTGAATACTAAGGCTCTTTCCAGGTCTAAGTATGTGATCCTTGAAGGCAGAGATTGCTTTAGTTTTTGTAGCTGAATTCTTATTGGTTAGCATAGTGCTTGTCCCATAATAAGTGTAATTCATTCTAGTAGCATTATGGGCAGAGGAGAGTTTACTGTTTTCCTGGGATACCTAAGATGGCACCCAAAGAGATTGCCCCTTGTCTCCTATCTCCTCTTCCCCAGTGACCAACAGGACAATGATCCTTGGCACATGCAGAGGAGAGGAAAGTTTCCACCATATTCACTTTATCTCAGGATAGTCCAGAGTTATTTCAATATCATACACTGTAGCTAGAGAATGTGTGGTAATATGAATAGGACACTTATAAGGCTGATTGTTTCAAGTAGCTGAAAGTCAATACCCTAACTTGTTTTTTTTCTAATATTTTATTTTCCTCTTCACAAGAGTCATATAATGTAGAAAGAACATAAATGAAGAAAATGAAAACTTTGCTTTAATACGTAATATTCCACTGTGTCTTTTACCATTCTGCAAAATGGAGGGAAGTTGTGTGACCAAGGGAAAAGAAATCTAAAGGAGGGAAATTCTGGTTCTAAGCAGATTCCTTACTTGCTGTATAAACTTGGATGCCACTTTACTTTAAAGACATTGGAAATGAACACCAGGAGACCGGAATTTGAATACCAGTTCTGCCATTGCCTTGTGCTGTGACTTTAGTCTGCTTAATTTCTCTGTGCCTCAATTTCCTCATCTGTAAAACGGAAATAGTTATAATACCAATGACATAAGACTATGATGCGAATTCAGTGACATTATGGCGGTGAAAAGTGGTTTGTAAAGGAAGGGAAAAGAAGGTATTAACATTTGCTAGAATCTGAAGAGAGAATCTGGAATTGCTCATTTAAGAATCTGAGAACTCTGGTAAATATAAATCCTGAGGAATTCTCATGAATAGGGAAAAATGTGTTGGACAAGCTTCTCTTCACCTCCCTACCCACCTATTGTGCTCCCACCCCCTATTAAAATGATGTCTGGTAGAACTCTGTAAATTTAGCAGCCCATAAAATTACTAAATAGCCAACTCTCTGCATTTTTTTCCTTTAGCAAGTTGTAAATCATCTTTTTCCCTGGGTGGGTTCTTTCAGTGCGACTCTAGGACTTTATTCAGTACCTTACAGTGGCTAATTGGCTTCTCAATAGACTATGCTATAGTCAGAATAAATATTTTCAATTTCAGATGTATTTATTACACAAAAATACAATAAAGGCCTATCTTCCTGGCTAAACCACAAATAATGAAATATTATCCAAATAGCGTTAAGTAAATGTTCTATTATATTGTCTTTGTGTGTGTGTGTGTGTGTGTGTGTGTGTATGTGTGTTTGTGTTAGAGTCAGGTAGGAATAAGCACTGGCATGGATTCTCCAGAATAGTTGCTAATCTTAAATCCATTGATGTTTGTCTTTAGTACATGCTGAACAGATAACATAAGTTTATGGTAACTATTTCACAGTCTTAGGAATGGAATGTACATTACAGATCATCAAGTCTCACCCTAATTTTCAGGTGAGGTGATGGAGGATAAGAGAGGTGATGTTCAAAGATCCTAAAAGTCAAGGGCTGAGCTGTGATTGGAACCCAGATCAGGCAATATTATCATATAGCAGGAAGAACAATATATATGAAGTCAAAGAACTAGAATTGGAGTCTGTGCTACAATGGGAAAGTCACTTAATTTGTCTGGTCTTAGTTTCTTCGTTTGTGCAATGAGGAGGTCATACTACATTATTTTTATGACTCCCTTTAAGTCCCATATAAAATCCCACCTTTTGCAGAAAGCTTTTCACCATGCATCTTAATTCTAGAGCCTTCTCTTTATTAATTATTTACAATTTATCCTGTACACGTCTTGCTTCTATATAGTTATTTGTATATTTTCTTCTCTACTAAAATTTGAAGGAAATCTTTTACCTTTCTTTTTAAACTCCAGAATTAGCACAGTGCCGTGCACATAGTAGGTGTGCACATTGTAGGTGTTTATTGACTGACTGACTAAAGGTCCTTCAAAGCCTGAATCTAATTATGCCAACTTCCAGGCTAGTGTTCTTTCCATTACATGATGTGAAGAATCAAAGCTAGGGCATCTCTAAGCAAAATTCATCCCTTAAACTATCTGAACTCAGCCTATGTGTTGAGAGAACAATCCTGAGTTTGCCTATCTTTCATTTCTACTTCTAGTGTGAGTCATAACTCCTCAAGGCAAATAGCATTTGTGGCACTCAAAATGAATGTATTACAGTGGATTGCTCTCCATCCTTAGTGCAAGGAGATATGAGGGAGAAAACATGAGGGGTTTCCCTGTGCAAGAGCCCAACGCCCTCAGTGATGACAGCCAAGGAAGCACTTTAGAAGAACTTGCACAGTATTGTAGCAGGCTCTCCCCACCACCTCCAGCAAATTTACATTTCTAATTAGGTTTTGATTAGAATAAAATTAAAATGTTAAATGTTCCCTGAGCACACATTGACTAGGGAAGCAGAGGAAGGCTAGGTAGCTTAGAACACTGGGGCTGAGGAAGCAGATGAACACCAGTCTGGGCTGAAACATTTGTGGCAGCATTAATCTAGAAAGCATCTAAATTACTGGAAAAGAATGCAGAGTATAGTGTAATTGACTGCAGTATAAATTTTATTCCTAAATTATAAAAAACAACCACAAACATTCAGTCTTATCCTCTATGATATTTATAAGCAGAGAAGTACTTAGCTTTTAGACTATTGTTGTTCTGTTTGATTTTTCTGTTCCTATATTTTTTTCCTCTCCATTCAAAAAGAAAAAGTCTCAAAAACATCCTTCCTCCCTCCCTCCCTTTCTCCTTCCCTTCCTTCCTTCCTTCCTTCCTTCCTTCCTTCCTTCCTTCCTTCCTTCCTTCCTTCCTTCCTCCCCTCTTTCCTTCCCTCTCTTTCCTCTTTCTTTTCCTCCCTCCTTCCTTCTTTGCATCCTTCACTTCCTACTTCCTTTCATTTGTTTGTTCATTCCTTTCTTCCTTCCCTCCCTGCTTCTTTCCCTTCTGCTTTTCCTTCTTTGTTCCTTCCTTCCTACCTCCTTCCTTCCTTCCTTTCTTCCTTCCTTCCTTCCTTCCTTCCTTCCTTCCTTCCTTCCTTCCTTCCTTCCTTCCTTCCTTCCTTCCTTCCTTCCTTCCTTCCTTCCTACCATCAATCTGAGATGGCTCAGATTGGCTCCTAGGGAGGAAATCCCTCTCCTAACATCAATGGCATTCCCTCTGCAACATACAGTCTTCAAGCATTTCCTAAAGCATTAAAAGATTAAGTGACTAGCTCAGAGTTACCCAGCCAGTAGGGGTTAGAGGGTGTAGCTCTCAGTGACTCACAGACCAGTTCTTTGTCTTCTAATCCCTAGCCTACACTAATATTCTTCCCTTACTGAACCTTCCCCCCGTCTGGGTATCTTTTGCTTTAACCAGTTAGATCTTGAGAACTTTTCTTAAACTCACCAAATAGGGGGCTTATTGTTTTCATCTTTGTCTGACTTGTCTGATTTTTCTCATAAGCCCTTTGAATTCTAGCAACACACTCCAAATGGGACATGGTAAACATTAGGTGTATATGTGGTAGTGGGGAATAGGATGGGTCGGACTTCTACCCGTACTCAGCTGGAGCCAGAAACAAGCAGGTACACATAAGCATGAGTGGACGAACCATTCAATGCTGGTAGCCAACCAGCTGGACAATTGACATCCCTCACTCCCAATTCCAGGGGCCAAATCTATTGTGTAGCATTGAGACTACAGGTTTGAAATCTCCAATCATTTCTTGAACGTACTAGACTAGTAGAATCCCCTTTCTGACTATGTCTATAGATTGTGAGCCTGGATTACATGATCTCAAGTTGTCTCTATGGAAAATGAACATATTCTGAAGTTGAGGCAACATTTATCAAATGGAGTCCAGGGGTTGTAGTTTTCACATGATTAAGCAAATTATGGCAGCGTCCCAGGATGTCCACATTTCTGGGGAGAAGAAAACGAGAATATGTTGTTGATTCTGGCTTGTGGTTCTAGAAATCAGCCAACAGGGGTAGAAGGAGCTGACTGTGCTAGCCACCGCAGAGACAAAACAATGCCTTCCCTTGATACCATCACCCATACAAAGTTTTCTGTCCACTCATATACTACTTCTGGCTCCCCACCAACTTTTTCCTAACTTCTTTTTTTTCTCCTAATGGCAGCCCTCAATTTTACTTTCATAAATATATTTATGAGGAGTTGAGGTAGGAAAGTCAAAGTGGGAGGATTTACAGTCTCATTTTCTCCAATCCCCAACACCTCTAGGGGTGGACCTTGTCATTTTCCTCTCTGCAAAATACCTTTGTGGAGTAGGATTAAAGATTCTCTACTCACCCCCTCTCCCAGCTGTTAAAGCCTCCCAGCTGTGTTGCTAGAGACAGATGGACCGCTAGGAGATATGAGTCAATCATTCTGTGGTGGATTTGCTGGTGATACTCTTGACTTATGTTAACAGGAAAGATTTTCTTTGTTTTCCCAGTCAAGTACATCTATCATACTAAAGAGAAAGGGGATGGGTCAGGGAAAGTTTCATTTTATTTTGTAGTATCATTAATTTAGAGATGGAAGGGACTTTTAAGGACATCAGATCCCTCTAGGGAGGGGGTCCCAGGAACTTCTGCTCCCCTGCCCCCACTTTAGAAATGAAGAAATTAAGGAGAAGAGAGGTTAAATATCTTGTGGAGAATCACACAGCTAGTGAGTGTCTGAGGTAGAATTTAAACTTTCACCTTCCTTACTCCAGGTGCTGAACTCTTTCCATTATACCATTATTTCCTCATTCTTCAAGGGGAGGTGGGGGAGGTATGAGAATTGTCTATTGCTTTGATTAGAAAGGGACCTTTTATGTGTTCTAGTTTATTTCTCTTTTCTTTAGTTCAATTCAACAAATATTTACTAAATGCCTACTATGTGCAAAGCACTCTGGGGAGCACAGATACAGTAATATAAATTCATGCTGGGATTTTGAGCAATTTCTTTTTGACTATGGTCTTCTATGGTCAAATGGTCAGTGAGCATTAAAATAAGCAAAGGTTTGCTTCTGTGGGTTATAAACTTTTGGCAATTAAAAAAAGTTACACGTGATTTAAAATTTTCAATTATGAGTATCACTGCCACTCTTCAAATCTTCCATAATTACAATTCAATTTGTCAGGATGTTCTTAATAACCATGTGCATAAGCATAAGGGAAACACTTGGTCTGTTTAGCAAACCTTCTGTCAAAGTAGAAACACACAAAGATTGTAGCTGTTGATTACTCTTTCAGTGTGAGCATGATACACCATATGATGCAAGATGGATATTGCCAACCGAGTCAGCAAAGGAGTTTTGTTCAGCAGAACAATGTTTAATAAGAAAGAGACTTGATAAATAGTCTTGTCTCCAATGGATTAAACTATTGATTTACCTACATTCTTTGTCTCCTGACCCAAGGGGACACAGTTGATGCTACTTAGAATATTACAAACTCTCTGCCATATGCATGTTGTCTAGCCTATACTTCAACCCTATCACCTTTCAGCAGATTGCTTTAGACAAGAGATCTCATGGGCAGGGAATCTGCATTGCATATAAGCTTACTTGCTTATTTAATACAAGAGAGTCCTAGACGTTGACCTTGTCTTCAGCTATTCTAGCTTGGCAGGACTGTAACATTGCAAAGACCTGCAAATCCCTTTTTAACAAGGCTACCTGAACCCGATGGCCCAAGTCCAAATAAATGAAAATTTAAAGATGTCTAACAGATCAGTTGCTTATACTATTAAAGAGGAACTAGATGGACACTGCACATACCTTATGTCTCTTCACCCAGGACAATGCTGCTGTCTCTCAGCATAATGGCTAATCTGTTATCCCTTTATTAAATGCTGTGCATATTATTTTGGTAATGAATTGGGAGAAAGCACTATGTTTGAAGAAGCTGAAGCAACTAAAATATGCTACTAAAATCCCCAGATGTTCAATTATTTGAAAGAAAAGATTTCTCCTCTAAGCAGAGTATATTTTATGTTTTTCCAAAAGAGCAGGTAAGGCAGATATGGAGCACTGTGTCCACAGGGTCTGTGGCCTTTGATATGTCCACGGGCATCTAGAGGTTCTCTAAGGCCCCTTTCAGATGTCAGGATGTATGAATCTTCAGTCAAACCAAAGATAATGACAGTTCAAAAAGCAAGAGGCATTTTAAGAAGGGTCTCACTATGCTGTATGCTATGTACTTTCTTTTGTCAGGAAATATCCTAGCATTGTCCAGTGTGAGAGTGTGCCAGTTTGATAAATGTAGCCAGTTTCTCAGGAGGTCTAATTTGAATAGATTTCTAGTGCAGACAGTACAGAAATGCTCAATGGTGCACATCATGTATGGTGTCTAAATAATAGTGCAATGAGATATTACTATAAATGCTATATATTAATCATCATTGGTCTGTACATTGGTTGAGTATGGAGAGCCATACCCTGAATGTGTGTTCTTAGTGATTTCATATCCCTGTGTATAGAAAATGTCTGTTACCAAACTCAAGAGGGAAAGGGAGCCAAGGAAAGTGTTTTTTCAACTCTGAAGTTTGTGAACAAAAATATTCTTTGCTGTGTAGTATCATAAACCTCATTTGACTTCAGGTATGGCCAAGAATATGTATTACTTACAAATAGATAAAATAAATTTAGGAAATTGAGTGCCATAGAAAATATTGATCATTTTTGAGAGAAATAAAGGATATTGTCTTGGAAGCCAGGCAACTTAGGTTTCAGTAACAAGCACTTCCACCACGATCATCTGTAAGCAAATTCAGCTGTCTAGACCTCGGTTCATTCATAGTGTACCAAAAATGAGAGGGTTGGTGATGTCAAACTCAGAAAAGAAATGGATCCTTATAGACCACATATTTTTTTTACTTTGAAAACCCCAAATTCACATTATCTATATTGCATTGTTTTTTATTTAATTTGTTAAATATTTCCCAATTATATTTTAATTTACTTTAGTCAGCACTTGGGAGTTTTGCCATGCAGACGTAGAATTCTTTGGTTTTCTGTTTGTGAGTATGAACAAATTGGAGCTTGACCCAATTTGCACTTACAAGTGCCCTGCACGGTGCCCCTCATCATTACAAAACATCCACACTAAATATGGCCATGGAAATGGGCACTCACACACACGTGATTGTCTAGCACTTAATTCACAGACAAGTTTGAATGGGCTCAGTGCTATTCTTTTCTCCTCTGTGGTATTACTTTTATCCAGAATTGCACAGCCGACTAAAAATGGAAATATTGCCAGCCTAAAAATCCGGAATTAAGCATTTCATATAACAACAATAACATTGTTATTGTATATGTAGCTAGTATATATATATATATATATATATATATAACATCTTACGGTTTGCAAAGGGCTTTACAAATATCAACTCATTTTACCCTACCCTAGGTGCTATTATTAGCCCCATTTCATAGATGAAGAACGTGAGGCAGACTGAGATGATGTGGCTTACCCAGGATCTTACAGCTAGTCAGTATCTGAGGCTAAAGACGCAGGTCTTCTTGATTCCAGGACCAGTGCTCTACCCACTTTTCCCCTTAGCTGCCTATGAAGTGCCCATTCAGTGACAACTCTCTAGGCAAGCCTTATCACAGAAATTGTTATTATTGTCCAGCACTTCCCCTGGGACACGGAGGAATAAAATTTACTATTTATATAGGGTTTCAAGGCAAAGCACTTCACTCATGGCTATCCTGTGAAATCAGTAGCACAAGTACTATTATCTCCATTTTATGCTTAAGGAAACTGAATCTCAGTTTAAGTAACTTGCTTATGACCATACAACTTAAAATTTTCAGAACTGAAACTCAAGATCAGGTTATTGAATCAAAGAGCTAGAGTAGGAAAGGACCTTAGAGGTCATCCATTTCAATCCAAATGTTTTAAGGATGAAGAAACGAGGGACGTGGAGATTAAGGGACTTGTCTCAGGTCACATAGGCAGTTAAGGATCAGAGATGTGTTGGTGTCTCCTGAGCCAGGGCTTTCTTACCATGCTAACACGCTCACTTTTATTTACTGAACTATACAACTTCTCTATAGACAGGGCCAATGAATAAGTAAGTGAAAGCAGCTGAATCTTACTCAAATAATATGAACACAAATATAAACATACCCAGGCTTTGTTTGTCATCGTGTGGCAGTGAATACGACAGTCTGTTCAAGAGCTGGGCATCTGCCAGCAACATACCTGGAATGCTTTATTAGAAATAAAATCCAGCCTCTCCTTGGCTGATACGCTATAAATGTGAAAGATTTCTCTAGGCCTTTCTTATTGCTTTCAGCATTATGTTACAGAGGACTGTGGAGTGAAGAGAACTGCGGAGCTTCATATCCAGCATCCCTCAACAAAGGAACCTGTTTAACTTGTGCTACATTTCATGGAAAAGAGAGAAAATGTTCCAAAAACTTGGATCCCAAAGTAACTTTGAAATTGATATTTCTTCTCCTCCCTTCTTTTCTTTCAAGTGAGTGGTACAAAAGAGAACATGTCAAAGCATTCGCCAGGGTGTTATTTGTAAATTACACAAGAGGATCTTAGTTTAAATCCCACTCTGTCCCTTACTACCTGGGACAAGTCACTTAACTGCTCTGGGTCTCAGTTTCCTTACCTGTAAAATGAGGAGGTTGGACTAGGTGGCCTGTGAGATTACTTGAAGATCTCGATCTGTGTTACTACATCTTAGAGAGCATGGCAGGTCAGGAAATCGACTTTTAAACTTCTACTTTCAAAGAAGGCAAATTTTCCAAAATGGTGCATTTTTCATATATTCATTAAGATGGAAAATATGAGTATAGCCTTTAAGTAGACAATTATTGAAAAAAAGCAGGTGCATTTTAATAATATGCATCCAATTTAGAAATATTAATGTCTGCTAATAATGCTATTAATACTAATATTTCCATAATGCAGGTATTAATATTAATAAAATTTTCTTGCAAGAGGCATGAAGGCAGGTCTATTGCGTTTTTTTTTAAATCACAACAAATGGGAGGAAACTTATAGAACAGAACAAAGTTGTCTGGGGATCTGTCCCTGGAGAATTAATAAATTCAGCTGGGGTAGAAGGGAGAAGGAGAAAAAAAAAACATAGAATTTCAGAGTTAGAGGAGACTCCAGAGGCCA